>NC_053436.1:35229455-35546525 GCF_007990345.1 Gossypium hirsutum
TTTTCATCTTTCGAACAAGATTTGTATTCTCATCGTTCTTTTGTACATTCTTGTAAAGAGAAAACAAAGAAAAGAAAAGAAAAAGCAAAAGCAAGAGAAGAAAAAGAAAATGAAATAAAAAGAAAAGAGAGGCAAGAGGCAAGTAAGAGAGAAAATGAGCGAATCTTGAGAGAACTTGAAAAAGCCTTTGAAAAAGCCTTTGAAAAGCAAAAAGAAAATGAAAAAGGAAATGAAAAGAAATTTGAGAGTGAAAAAGAAGATGAAAAAGAAATTGAAACAAAAGAAACGAGTGATCCAGAAGAAAAAGAATCGAGTGAGAAAACAAGTGAGCAAGTGAGGATTATTTCCACTAACCCACCTGTTCGATCTTCTTGTGAGTTAACTTTTCAGGTTCCTAGAAGTTTGTGCGACCAATTCCATCTACATTACCTTCCAAACGAGAGGTGTTTTAGGTTGTTCGAAAAAGGTAAGTTCGCGAATGACTACCACCCACTTGCGATTGAAGGTAAGGAAGGTAAGGATTCTTTGTTTATCGAATCAAAGTCACTTGATTTGGATAATTTTTGTTCACTTACTGTTGTTAACGATTTTGTTTTAAAAGGTGCCATATACAGTTTTTTTTATGACGATTACTACATTGGCAAATTTGTTGACAACATTGGATTAGTTTTCCCTAAGCAAATTTTGAACATGTTTGATCAAAGTCTGTCACGTAAAAATTCTCATGTGTTTGACCCTGCAAACTTTTTGAACTCATGTGTTAAATCTTTATGTTTAAATATGCCTGCTCAATTGATTTGTGATCAATCTGCCTGTTTGAAAGGTTGCATGTTCGTTAAAAATTCTTTGTTTGGCATCCATGTTAAAAGATCTTCACATTATATGTGCAATTGTGTTCTTCATGAACAATCTTTGAGTTTTTGTGCGAAATTTCCATGTAGTGATTTGCATTCCCGATTAATACTCTTGAAGTATGAACCTTTGCATTTTGGTATGCTCGGTTTTGTCAAATCAACATGTGTGTTTAAACTAGTGAAATATAATTCGTGTGGTGAGTTGATTATATCTTCTTCTAATATGTTGCTTGTTGGAATTCCTAATCAAGTTCGTGTGTTCAAGCCTGGTATTTGCTACATGAATTCATTTTATGGAAACATTAAGCGCTTTGCATCATTTACATTGAAATTATGTTTGCTTGAAGTTCGAATTTTTGATAAGAAGGTGAAATTCAATGATTTGGGTTTCAATTTTGATTCATTTATTAATCACCTTGTTTGGCCACATTTGAAATTTTCGTTTCATTTCGAGAAGGTAAGGCCAACCTATGTTTTTGGAATTGAATCAAATTTCCATGGTAACTTTCCTTTTCCATTTAAGTCCATAGTTTCTGATAATACTAACCCGTCTTATTTTTGTGAATTCCACCCCTCGAGGAGCAAGACATGTCATGGTGCGTCACCACCTATTCAAATTTATCGAAGTAATAGGTTTGTCTTACGTTATCTATCCAAAGAGAGAAGATTCATTTTGACTGAGAAAGGTAAACCCAATCCTCAATTTTCTTCTCTTCATATTCATCAAGGTAAGTCATCTGAAAATTTTCAAATATCTTTGCTCACTTCGATTGAAGTTGAAAATTCCATTGATTGGTTGTTTGGAAATTATTTATACTTTGATGTGATGGATTTTTCCTTTTGGAATTGTGATGATGTGATTATTACGTTGGAATTTGGAGACTCCCCTCATGTTGTTCAAAAACGAAAGGAAGAATTAGCATACCTTTGGCCATGGCATACCTTGCATGAGCAAGACAAAGGACCAAATGAGTTACTATATTCAATTAAAGAAATTAAAATGTTTTGGATGAGGAATAATGTGTTTAAGTGCCTACCATCGTTTTTAACCAATTATCCCTTGATCCAACTTAGTTTTCATGTTTGTAACGATGGTCTAACGAAACTCTTTGATAAATTTATGTATGCTTGCTTTGTCCAATTGAGATTTTTGGCATATGTTCGATTGAATGAATATTTTATGAACTATCGAACACATTTGAATTTGACTCCTTTGAGTTTCTTTTTATTGGTTGTGGTAAGAATTTTTCAGGTTTGTGTGACATCTTCCATCCCATTTGACCGAGGAAAACCATGCATGAGTCAAAGTTCTCCCATAGACAAACGGCTCGACTTGAGGACAAGTCGCCTAAAAGAGGGGGGAATGATACGAGCACGCCCCGCGAACTTCATCGAGCAAGTCTGTCAAGCCGAACATTGACATGTTGGCAAGCTGATCCCAGCTCATTTCCAGCTCCACGAGCTCCGTCTAGCTCAAATCCAACTTATTCAAGCTCGATCCAACTTGCCTGAGCTAAATCGGGCTCACTCCTAGCTCATATTTAGCTCACGAGCTAAACCTTAGCTCAACTTCAGCTTAGGAGTTTAGCCTCAGCTCAACTTTAGCTCACGAGCTAAAACTTAGCTCATTTTAGTTTAAACTCGGTTTTTTCTTTAATACATTAAATAAAATTTGCACATATTCATTTAAGCATTAAACTTGTCTTATATTAATATTTGTTATTAATATATCATTGTCATTATATAAATTGATTATGTTCACATAGCCGAATTAATGCATGACATTAATGTGTTCACATCATGCCGAATTTATGAGTGTTCATGAGATGTCTTAATGACTTGTTTATTTCATGTAGGTACATTCCTTTGGACGGTACAATGTATGAATGAAGAAACATCTCTTTTGGGCATTCCACACTCATGAATGAAGAAGTATTAAATGCTGGTGCATGTACGGCTAGATGCAATGTTTCTACAAATTCATGCATGTGTCGAATGCATGTATGGACATTAAAGGCTAGTCCATGAATGGATCAAATGCATGGGATGATAGAATGCATGAATGGCTTAAGTGCATGTATGGTGGCTGTCTCTTAACTTTCCAAGGCACTTATTCGGCCAAGAAGTAGCTGCTAACTAATTCTATGTTGACCATAGAGCTCCTTGAGCATGTTCACACTTTGAATTGACCTATAGGCTACTACACATGCATGGATGGGTTCAAGAACGTCCAAGGGAAGGAATTAACTCAATAATTCAACACATTGATTGAATTAAGTGCATGCACAAAGGGGAGAACGAATTTACTAGGTTCATGCTACCATTTATGAACTTACATGCCATTAAAGTGTTTAATTATGAAGATACATGGTCCATACAAGTGCATGAACGTCCCAAGGAGATGAATGCAACCTTTTGGTGCACATACAAGTCACTTGAAGCCTTTCTTTATGACTAAGCATTCATGCACAAACTAAGGGGGAAGAAAGTGTCCATTCAGCTAGTGCATGAATCTACCGAATTTATGAACTATTTTAATACATTAGTGTGAACGTTTTTATTATTGTGTGAACACCTAGATGCCGAATTTGAATGGTCATCTATGTGCCTATAAATATTTGTTTTCTTTCATTTGTAAAGGACTTTTGACTTTTGATCATTTGAATGAACTTTGTTCAAAGAGTGAGTTTTCTCCTCTCTAAATTCGTACGAGTTTCGATCTGACTTATCTAGCGTGCTAGTGGCGTCTATCGTTCTCTTTTGAACTTATCACCTTGCTTTGGTGTGGCGTTCAACCTTCTACAATTCCACAATCCCACCTTGAACCGAATAGAAATTGGGGTGACACTTTTAGTGTTGAATCGTTTCTGGCGTTTAAGCTCATTTATCCATTCCACCGACTATCCTAGATTTTACCCAACTATAATATCTTTTTACAAAACCGAGCCTTCATTTATCAACTTCCATTTTTCTTATTTTTATCCTTAAATCGAGCCTACTACCCTTATAAATTTACCATCACCTTAGCCAACCTTTAAAACCATTTGAAAGCTTCCGCATCTTTAGCCTTATTTCATCCTATTTCCGTTAACTCAACTATTCCTCGTCGACGATCGGGCAATCAAGTGAATCGACTCAATTAATCCGGGCCGGATCACATCAATGATCATGACAATCATCATCCATTCTAGGGACACGTTGAGGGTTGCACCTATGGGGCTGGTTATCCCTATCTTCCTTAATTGGATCTCGATATTGATGTTTTTGATTCACTCGTACCTCATTCAAAGTAGTATTCAATGCTTGAAGTGTAGCATTTATTTGTGTGATTGCAGCAGTATGTCTGTCTAACTGTTGTTGGACTTTCATAAGTGCATCATTATTATCACCTTTAGACATCTTCAAAACCTATAAAAAATAAACACTCAACACTCAAAAATAAAAGTTAGCAAACCTCACCATTAATCACTCAAAAAGAAAAATCAAATTCTCAATGAGGTCGAATTCAATCTTGTGAGTTCTTTATCAGAGTTTATATCAACCAATTAGAGAGTGTGAACCAAACTACCAAAGAATCCTAATTTGCACTAGGATGCCAAAAACTGACGAGACACCAAGTGATTCGTGTTGCACCGAGGAAGGATTGTGCACACGTTTAAATCCTACTAACACAAGAAACAAGAAGGTGTTAGATATTTTAAAAGGATAATAAAAAGGCTTGTTGAGGCATTTTCTCTCAAATTTTAATTAGCGAATTGCTGCCAAATTTGTGAGGCATTTTCTCTCAAATTTCGTTCGAGACCCGTAAGACTTATCTAAGCTTTTTAGTGGCGTCTTTCCGAGTCTTTTCTGAACTTATCTAAGCTTCATCAATGCGTCCAACCAAAGTCTCACCCCAAACTTGATCTACTAAGGCCGAAACAGCCTCCTTGAATTGTTTAGCTCGTGATCGGGTGATTGGACCTTGAGGCAGCTCCAAAGGCTCCTTGCTCGAGCTAGGTTAGACTTGAGGCGTGGCTGAATCACCAATGACCCGAGCTAGGTCCAAGCGATTTCATGAAGTTGTTTCAGCTTTGTTGTTCAAGTTTTGGAAGGAGAATCAGCTTGTTGAAGATGAGGATGCTCGATCCAACTCCTTGAAGAAACCATGCACCTTAGTGCAAGCTAATTTCAGCTCCATTTTAGCTTTTCTAGCTCGTTTCAACTCCGACCAGCTCAATTGAGCTCATTTCAGCTCAATCGAGCTCAATTTAGCTACAATTCAGCTCATTTATTTTATTGGTTGAATAATTAAAGTATTTTATTAACTTAGTTTAAGTTATTACAGCTCATAATTATGTTTTGATTTATTTCATGTTTTTAAAGTTGTCTTAGCCGAATTTAATATGTTTAGCTTAAGACTTTATTAAATTTGTCTATTTTAAATTTATGTGTTAATTAATATATCTATTTTTAATTAATTTGTTCATGTTTCATGTAGGTACAGCCGAATGTGGAGATTCATTCAAGCTAGGTGCATGAACGTCTACTTACAATGCATGATGTGGGAACACAATTAAAGATGATTCATGAATGGGCTGGTTCAATGAACGTAAGGATGATGCATGAATGATTTAATACAATGAATGGAAGAATGCATGAATATTCACTTACATGCATCGGTTGCTGTCCATTGATCTCCTAAGTACCTATTCGGCCAAAAGGCATCTCTTGGAGTGTCCATTCACACCTTGGCCGAACCTAGACATGTCCATTGCTCTCCCATACATTCACCAAGCCTTCAAGTTTATTTCCTTAGCCATGAAGCTACCCATTGAAGTACCATTCAGCCGAATTTGGACATAGCCTTTAAAGATACATTTCTAGATTAGTTTAATTCAATTAAAGCCGAATTTACTTAGTCTATTTGGCTATCTAATGTAATCTATAAATAGTTCTTTTCTCTTTGTAAAAGGGTTACAGAATTTGATTATTGAAAACTTGATTGTGAGGTTTCCTCCTATCCTATTTCGTACGAGTCTCGTTCTGACTTATCTAGCTCGCTAGTGGCGTCAACCCGACTTCTTGAACTTATCACCATCCTGGTGTGGCGTTCATCCACCTTTTTATACCTTGGTTCCTACCTCTCTATAGGTAACGGGTCAAGGTCCATCTTCGACAATCCATTTAATCCACCTTGAGCAATATAAGTCCCGGGGCAATACTTCATATAGTATTGAGTCGTTCTTCACTTGAGTTCTATTTTTCCATTCCATTTTAACTATTAAATTATAAACAATATTTCTTTATTTCACCGAGCCTATCAAACATCTATCCAAACCATCTTTTGAACCCATTTTCTCAACTTCCGCTATAAAAAAATCATCTAACTCCATCCATCTACAAATTCGAACAAACTTCTCATCGACGATCGGGCAATCAAGTGAATCGACTCAATCAACCGAGCCGGATCACATCAACTTCAAAAATTATAGCTATCAAGTGCCTTGTGACCCAGGTTTGTTGCAATCAATGAATTTTTTAATTCATTTTGATAAGGTAAGACCAACTTCTACTTTTGATCCCGGTATTGACACATATGTTCACTTGTTGAATAAGATCTTTAAAAATTCTTTTGAGTTTATGATTTCTAGTGTCACTAACCTATCTCTTTCTTGTGTAGGTGACACTTCAGAATGGTTCCCTCCAAAAGAGGGAGGGCGTGAAAATAATTCAAAATTTTCTCGAACCATTCGTGATTTTCAAAGTTTTGGAAATGATTCTATTCGGATCATGAACAAAAGGGTTCGAGATCTTGAAAAATTTTTCTCGAGCAAATGGCCCGATTTGAGGACAAATCGCCTTAAAGAGGGAGGGGATGATACGACCACGGCCCGGGCACATTTTTCGATCAGCTCCATAAGTATTTCTTGCACACCCATGCGAGCTAAATTAGCTCAATTGCATCTCACTGAGCTTTGTTTAGCTCGTTTCCAGCTCAATGGGATCGTTTTGCTCAATTTGAGTTTATTTTAATTCTTTTGATTTCATTTGCTGAAATAAATTGAATAAGTTAGTTTATTTATTTAATTCAGCTTAAATAAGTGTTAGTAAATTAATATGTTTAAATTTGAACATCTTTAATAATTTTTTTAGTTTAATTGATTGTGTTTTATTTATTACATCTATTTAATATGCTGAATTTATTAATGTTTTTTATTAGTTTCAGCCGAATTAAAGAGTAGTATTAAATGTGTCTTAAGTTCTTTAAAAGTGACGAATTTATTGTTGTTTTAATTGTCCAGCCAAAATTAATATGTTAATTAACTTGTTTGTTTCATGCATGAGTTAATTATGTATTAAAGGAGGCTGCCGAATTTAATGAGGTTTAATTTATGTCTTGACCGAATTTATTTTGTGTCTGCAGGTAATTAATTCAGCTGGAAACAACTACTTAATGGCAAAGGAGACATGCATTTAAGTTGCTGTTCTACATGCAAGGAACGGCATTTAAAGGGAAGCAAAGACATGAATTAAATGAGCAGCAATAAAGGAGGTGTTGGCTGAATTTAATGTAAAGCATAGACATGCATTTAAGGTGCTGTTGGGCATGCAAGATTCGTCCATTAATGAGCTGCTGAAGCAGGTGCTATTTTCGTGAACAACAAAGGGCTGTTGGTTGGTTTTTCCAAGTAGCCATTCGGCCAACATCATGCTTGGCGTTTCCTCTCTTCAAGGCCGAACTTTACACTAACCAAAGAAGCTTTTAAAGCCATTTTAAAGTATCAAGGCCGAATCGGGACTAGTCCATAAAGTTCTCCATCAATGTCCAGCCGAATCCTCTCATTCTAGAAGTTATTTCTTTTCAGATTTCTAAGCCAAGTGACCTAGGAAACTACAAGGGACGATTAAGGAAGCTTCCAAGCAATTTCAACTTAATTAAGCTGAACTAAAACTGTCCATTTATCTACCTTTTGTGACCATTCGGTTTGACATTCAATATTAGCTATAAATAGTTGCTTTGTAATCATTTTCGGGTTAGACAATATATTTTTAAAACTTATATGAAATTTGTTTACTTTGTGAGTTTGTTTTCAACTCTCATTGTTCTCCAAGGACTGGTTAGACTTATCAAGTAACCCTTGTGGCGTCAACCCATTTTTGTATTTCGAACTTATCACTTTGCACCCAAAGTGTGGCGTTCAAGTTATACCGAGGTTCCTATCATCTTTAATAGTGGGTCAAGGTTCCATTTTATTCGTTTTCCATCCATACAACATTTAACCTTTCCTAAGTATTCGTATAAGTCCCGGGTTAACACACTTATATTGTGTTGGTTCAACTTGAATACTTGGTTTTCATTCACCTATCATCCTCAATACATTTCATAACCCCTTTTGAACTAAATTTGAGCCTTTATCTCTTCTTTCTTAACCTATTTCGTCCACCCTCGAGTATTACTCCAATTCACGATCGGGCACATCTACGACTCAACTCTCCTTCCCGAGCCGGGGCATATCACCTATATAAGCATTGGCCAGCCACCCTTTGTAAAAACATCTTATTATCATTCAATACATTACATTTCAGTTTGTTAGAGTGCAGAATTTTCTTTGGGGTTTTCTCCAAGAATTCTCTCTTGAGCTTTCTTTAGAAGTTGTTTTAACAATCTTTTGATTGTGGGAGCCATCTTCAACCTTCTTCTTGCCATTGATATTCTTTGGAGGGGAGATTAGAGCCGTTTGAAGAGATTTGTGAAATCTTTCGGGATTTCAAGGATATTTAGGACTTATCCTTTAATTCTTGTTGTTTTCGATTTCTTTCTTTACTTTTCTTTGCTTATACTTGTGCCGATTTCTCATCTAATATTTTGCTGTTCTTGTTTGTTTTCCAGCATTGATTAAATTCAAGATCTCATCGTTTAAGTTGTTCTCCTATTGGCAGCACCCATTCGAACCCAAAATCCCCAATTCCTAGGGTTTGGCCGATTGGATTTCTTTCAATTTGGGAATCAATTGATTGCTGGAAATTGGGCATTCTTGGCCGAATCAATTTGTTGACTGATTCGCATCTTTTCTTTCTTCTCAATTTCGTTTGATTCATCGATTCTATTTCTTTTCTTCTTGCTGCTCTTTTAATTGAATTTGGGAATTTTAGATTCAAATCTGATTCGGTTTAATCTTAATCTTTGTTTTTGTTTTCAGATCTGTTCGTCTAGGATCTTTCGTAGGAGTTTCTCGTGACTTGGCAACTCGATCTTGGTCCACGCGCAACCCTTTATCAATATGTATATGAGTGTAAATGTACTTGGTTATATAATGATATTTTGGTTTTGAAATCAAATGATACCTTGTTAATATATTTACGTACCTTCGGCCATGATAAAGTTTAAATGTGAAAGTATATGTTATTCATGAAATTGTAAGCTTGAGATTAAATGTGACTATGATAGTATAATTTGGTTTGGTTTAAATAAGTTGATTAGGTCATTGAATTGTTTATTTGCTTATGACTTACTAAGCTATGATAGCTTACTGTATGTGTTTATGTTTGCCTCTATTTTATAGATTTTAGAGATTAGTTATGAGCTCGGGAATCGTTAGCAAAGTCCATCATACTATCGACTGTTTTTGGTATTTTATAAGTTTAAATTTGAACCTATGGCATGCATAGGCTAGTTTAGTTATTTTGATGATTTTGAAGTATGTATATATTGAGAGCCATGCGAAAGTGGCTTGATTATAATGTTAAAGTTTGTGTGTTTGTGGCTATGACTTAAATTCAATGTGGAAGTGTATTTCATGGTTTATATATGTGTGGTATTAGGTTATATGGTTTAGCTTGCTTATTAGGTTAATTGATGATTTAACAATTTGATATGAGATAATTATATTTTGGTAAGTATGTTCCTTGGTCTATATGTTTGTGCTGTTTAGTTAAATAATTCAGCAATGAAAATGGTAAGTATAAGGTATAATCAGTTTAATAGTTAGTTCAGTTGGAAGTATGAAATGTGGTATAATTGGGATGGTGAATGATAGTAAATTTCTGCTTAGTATTGAGATAAAATGATGGTTATATATTTGAATCAATATTTGCTTATTATGTTCGGTTGCTAAATGGCAAGTAATGATTATGTTATATAATTGTTTTGGTTGATTATATATAATATTATTTATGTGTATTCGTTTATGCTTAGACCTAGTATGTGAATTATTGCAGATATAACATAATCATATGCATATGGTATATTTAGTGTATGGTATATTTAGTATGATGTGAAATTGTGGTTGAATATTTGTGTTGAGTTATATGCATGATATATAAATGGGATGTAATTGGTAAATGACTGATACGACCCGCCCCCGGGAACGGCTATTGTTTCAGCCTACAAGCGAGGCTCGTCATTTTTACAAGCTAGACGTAGCTCAATTTTATTTTTGTGGAGCTTCATTTAGCTCATTTCCAGCTCCTTCAAGTTCAATGAGCTTGAACCAGCTCAAAATTAGCTCAAAATAACTTAGTCAATAATATAGTAGCTGAAATAATTAATTGAGTTAGTTAAATTAGTTATTTACAAGCTTAATTAATTTTCGTTATTAAATTGGTCTTAAATCTGGTCAAATTTAATTATGCATGATTAATTGTGTTTTTCTTACATGTTATTAAGTTAAAATAATTCCTACAGCTTATAAATAAGTCTTAATACATGTTTTAATGTGTCTTGTCCAAACTGAATTAATTAGACTTAGTTTAATTAATTGAGTTTTGTTTTAATTATTTGGATTAATGTTGTCTAAATTTCGTTTTTAATATGATTCAGCTGAATAATGATCAACTAAATTCATTTGTTCATGTTGTGTAGGTTGGCCGAATGTGGGTGGAAGCATTTAAGCTTGGTGCATGCATCATAGGTTCAATGAATGTGGCGTTACATGCATGAGGAATGTTCAGCTGATTTTAAATGATTCAAGAACCAGCATAATGCCGTTCACACATGAAGTTCACACTCTTGGCTTTTCGGTTTTGGAATGTTCACACACAAAGACTCTTTGAAACCGAGTGTTCACACTTCATTTGGCCATTCAAATCCCTCTTAATGGCTAGTCACTTTTCAGCAAAAGCTACAAATTAAATGAGCTTATTTATGCACATTGACCGAATCTAGCTCATCCATGCACCATTCAAGTTGTCCAAGGTTCAATGTGAATTCTAGAAGCTTTCCAAGTTCAGCCGAACCTAGCCAAGCCATTGAAGAATTCATTAGCTTAATTTTTAAGAAAATGTATGTGACTATTCGGCTAACTTAGTTGCTGATTATAAATAGCTGAAATTTCATTTTGTAAAGGACTTTTGGACATTTTTAAGTAACGAATTGCTGCCAAATTTGTGAGGCATTTTCTCTCAAATTTCGTTCGGGACCCGTAAGACTTATCTAGCTTCTAGTGGCGTCTTTCTGAGTCTTTCTTTCGAACTTATCACTCCCTAAACCCGAGTGTGGCGTTCACCTTTGATACCTTTGGTTCATACTTTACTAAGTATCGGGTCAAGGTCCTTATCAACCATTTCCAACTCAATTTGGTCCTATAAGTTTCGGGTCGACACTTTTCTTTAGTGTTGGTTCACTCTTGACCTTTTTGAACCATTACCATTTCGTACCAAATCCCTTACCATTTCGTACCAATTCCCAAATACCAAAACGTACCAAAACCAAATACCATTTCTTAATTAATCCTAAACCGAACTCGACCATTCTAGTCATACCATTTCGACTTAAACCAAATCCATATCCAACTTTGCACGGACTTACTTTACTTCTTTGAACTCAAATATAATCTATCTTCTTCTTGTCTAATATACTTCTTCGTTTACGATCGGGAACTAAACGACTCGGGCTCAACTACTAAACCGAGGTCGTATCATTTGGTATCAGAGCTAGTAAAAACGAGAAGTACGAGCACTCAAGTCAATTTGAAATAGGTACGTAAAAAAAATTGAAAAAAAAAATTTTGAAAAAAAATTGAAAAAAAAATTGCATACGGTTTAGGTGCGGACGAAAAGAACGTGAAAGATCCGTAAAAAAAAAGAGTCTGGAGACACTTCAATAGAAATTTTTCCAAAATCTCATTCTACACTCTTTTATATCCCCCGTAGTGAAATTTCACGCAATTAAAAAAAATTCGATATAAAAAAAAAGTGTTTCGAGTTTGTAAGTTTGGCATTCTCTTCTATTCATCTTCTACGCCACACTTAGCCTAAAGCCTTTCTTGTTTCTTTTAGCCTACCTGTAACCTAACATCAATCCCTTGTAAAGCCATTTGAAGCCGACCCATTGAACTACGATAAGGTCACGACGAGTCGCTTACGAAATCACGAGAGGAAATTGAGTGGAAAAAGGCACGAGTGTTGAGAAAGCATTAGAGAGAAGAAAAAGCCATTAAAGAGTGTAAACACGAGTGGAGTGCCGAATTATTTTCTTTTTGAGTGACTTGTGAGTTTTTGTTGTGAGGTTATAATTTCATATATCAAGAAGCCCTACAATAAACATGGCAGAAAGGCAACCTGTTCGAAATGTGCCGGACTTGAATTTGCAAGCATTGCTACGCGAGGTGGAACGATTGTTCGATCAAAAGTTAGAACCGATTCAAGATAGACTTGATCGTGTGGAAGGAAGAGCCCAACGAAAGAGAACTCCCTTAAGCCCTCCGAGAAATCGAGGACGGCAATCTGATTTAGATGATGAATCTTCCGAGTCGATTGAACACGAAAGTGATCAAGGGTCCAATGCGAATGTTCAACGAAGAGGCCAACGCAACCGAGGCCAACGAAATCGAGGGAGGTTCGATGATGACTTGAAAAGCATTAAGTTATGATGTGATCCGGCTCGGTTGATTGAGTCGATTCACTTGATTGCCCGATCGTCCACGAGAAGTTCGTTCGAAATTGTTTTAAGATGAAGATTGTTTTCAGTTTAAGCGGAAGACTTTTAAAAGGGTTCAAAAGATAGGCTAAATTCGGATATTTTGTAGGTTCGGTTTAATAAGAAAAGAAATAAAGTTTATATTTAATAAATAGGATGGAGATGGAAAAATGAACTTAAGTATTAAGAACGATTCAATACTATGTAAAGTATTGCCCGGGACTTATATTGCTTAAGGTGGGTTTAATGGAAGTCGAAGATGGACCTTGACCCGTTACCTATAGAGAGGTAGGAACCAAAGGTATAAAAAGGTGGATGAACACCACACCAGGATGGTGATAAGTTCAAAAGAGAACGATAGACGCCACTAGCACGCTAGATAAGTCAGATCGAAACTCGTACGAATTTTAGAGAGGAGAAAACTCACTCTTTGAACAAAGTTCATTCAAATGATCAAAAGTCAAAAGTCCAAAAGTGTGCCCAAGGCGTGGCCGTATCATCCCCTCCCTCTTTAAAGCGATTTGTCCCCAAATCGGGCCATTTACTCGCGAAAAATTGTTGATGATTTTGAAAGCCACAATTGACTCGGATCAAAAGAAGCTCATTCGCATGCCCTCCCTCTTTAGGAGGGTACCACTTCACATTGTCACCTTTAAAAGAATAAAACAAATTAGTGACACAATGAAGATTAAACACAAAGGAACTTTCCAAAATTTGATTCACAATTCGAACAAATAAACTGATACCAGGGTCAAAAATAGAAATTGTTCTTACCTTTTTTCTCGATAGAAACAAACCTAAATCACAAAATAGTCGAAAGGCATAATCTCGAAGATCAGAATTACAGAATCCAAGCCCTTTTAACAAGAACAAAGAATAATAATCTCCGGGGTCAAAAACAAAATTTTCTCTTGCCATTTCAATTTGATTTAGCAATTTCATGACAGACTTCATAGAAAGAACACTAAACATCTCAAAATGATTATCATGCAAAACATGTTCAGATCTTTTAGACCATAGTTGAGAACAACCTCCGAAAACAAAATTTGGATTTTGACTTAACAAACCAACAAGATTCACATGTCTCATTTTCAAACTTAAAGACAAAGCATCATACAAACAAAAATTGTTTACACATTCATTCAAACAAAATTTACGATACTTGCTTTCTTTCATGGATGATTCATAATAACAAACTCCAGGATTAAAGACATGATTTTGACTACTCGATCCAAATGGCAAAAAGAGTCCTTTTATCTCCAACAATTTACACAAATTAAACAACGATGGTGTTAGCATACTCAAATTCAAACAAGCAAACCCTTTAAATTTCATTCGAAAAGATTTATAAAAACATGGAAATTTCACACCATAAATTAGATAATCCACATGATCAACACAACCAAGCAAATGATATGTCGACTTTTGATCACTCAATTCTAGATTTTGTTGGTGCTGATTTATTCGTTCTTCATCAAAAATCTTGCCAATACCATACTCAACAATACATTTCCAATCCTTTTCAATGGAATCAGATAAAATGAACAATTTATACGGACTTTCATCTTGCGCATCCAAAACATGCATTCCATTGCAAGTTAAAGATAAACAACCAATACCATCAAAATGATATTTTTCAAATGCAAGAATCTTCTTATCATTAGACAAAACAAATGGATCATCATCAATCAAAGAATGACAAATAGCCACGTCAAAGCTTAGATTCTTTCTAAAGACCAAATCATCAACAGTGTGTCCATCAACAATCGAGTAAGGCAGAAGTGCTTTAAAATTTTCAACATTCATACATTGCTTACCTTTTGGCATAGGCGAACTAGGATCGTTGAGAACATTACCTTTTTCAGCCAAAATGAACCTTCTCTCCTTCGAGAGGTATTGGAGTTGAAAATTATCGTCACTTGGCCTTCCGGAGACCTGAAAAGAGGAAACAAAACAAGACAAATTCTCATGTGGTTTAGTAAACAGATTCCTCACTTTTTCTTGCTCTTTTGCCTCCTTTTCTCTCGTTTGTTTTTCTAACTCATTGTCTTTTCTTTCTTTTTCAATCTCAATTTCTTTTTCAATTTCTTTCTCTTTTTCACATCCTTTTTCAATCTCAATTTCTTTTTCCATGACACTCGTTTCTTTTACACACTCGTTTCTTTCTTCAATCTCACTCTCTTTTTCAATTTCTTGTTCCTTTACGACCCGCCCCCGGGAACGGCTATTGTTTCAGCCTACAAGCGAGGCTCGTCGTGTTTGCAAGATGATACGACCCGCCCCCGGGAACGGCTATTGTTTCAGCCTACAAGCGAGGCTCGTCGTGTTTGCAAGCTGGACGTAGCTCAATCTTATTTTGTGGAGCTTCATTTAGCTCGTTTCCAGCTCCTTTCAAGCTCAATGAGCTCGAACTAGCTCAATTTCATTAAGACCTTATTATAGTAGCTGAAATAATTATTTGAGTCATTTAAATTGGTTTATTACAGCTCAATTAATATTCATTATTTATTTGGTTTAAAATCTGGACAAATTTAATTATGCATGATAATTGAGTTATAATTATATGTTATTAATTTGTCTTAATTTCTACAGCTCATTAATATGTTTTTTATGCATGTTTTAATGTGTCAATTTTATTACATGTTTTAATTATGTCCTAAGGTGGCCGAATTTAATGTGCATAATTTTTGTGTCATTTGCTGCCAAATTAATGTGTTTAAAAATGTATTTGATTTATTGAATAAATTTTGCTGTAGGTACATCCCATTTGGACGTCCTTGGTGCATGAATGAATTAAAAGAAGATACATGTAAGGGGAAGGCACATGCATGTTTGGGGAATTAAATTTGGCTGCTGTTTGAAGTATCCTAGGTGACCATTCGGCCAAAGAAGCTATTGTTTCATACTCCCAAGTTGACCATTCAGCCGACTTTTAATTCTTTTCACATTGCTGGTTTCATCTTGGCTGTTCGGTTCTATATGTTCACATATTTGACTCTTCAAAACTGACTTTTCACACTTGTGTGGCTGTTCAACAACTATCTTTAATGTTCCTATCTTTTCAGCCAACAAGTGCCAATTTAAGGAGTAATTTAAGAGCAAGGCCGAACCTGGACAAGACCATTGATCTACCGATGCATTCATCTTTGCAAGGTGCATTTGCTTCCTGCTTAAGCTGCCCATTTGAATGCCCATTCAGCCGAATCTTATGGAGGAATTAATTCTGGAATTTTCTTGATTTTTCTTAGCTTTTAAGTTTGTCTATTCGGCTAGCCTTTGAAGAACTATAAATATTTGTTTGTTCATTTGTAAAAGGGACTTTTGGACATTTTAATTAGCAAATTGCTGCCAAATTTGTGAGGCATTTTCTCTCAAATTTCGTTCGAGACCCGTAAGACTTATCTAAGCTTTTAGTGGCGTCTTTCCGAGTCTTTTCCGAACTTATCACTCCTAAAACCCGAGTGTGGCGTTCACCTTTGATACCTTTGGTTCATACTTTACTAAGTATCGGGTCAAGGTCCTTATCAACCATTTCCAACTCAATTTGGTCCTATAAGTTTCGGGTCGACACTTTTCTTTAGTGTTGGTTCACTCTTGACCTTTTTGAACCATTACCATTTCGTACCAAATCCTTTACCATTTAGTACCAATTCCCAAATACCAAAACGTACCAAAACCAAATACCATTTTCTAATTAATCTTAAACCGAACTCGACCATTCTAGTCATACCATTTCGACTTAAACCAAATCCATATCCAACTTTGCACGGACTTACTTTACTTCTTGAAACTCAATTATATTCTATCTTCTTCTCGTCTATTCTACTTCTTCGTTTACGATCGGGAACTAAACGACTCGGGTTCAACTACTAAATCGAGGTCGTATCATTTGGTATAAGAGCTGGTAAAAACGAGAAGTACGAGCACTTGAAGTCAATTTGAAATAGGTACGTAAAAAAAAGTTCGAAAAAAAAATTGAAAAAAAAATTGAAAAGAAAAAAAAATTGCATACGGTTTAGGTGCGGACGAAAAGAACGTGAAATATCCGTAAAAAAAAAAGAGTCTGGAGACACTTCAATAGAAATTTTTCCAAAATCTCATTTTACACCCTTTTATATCCCCCGTAGTGAAATTTCACGCAATTAAAAAAAAATTTCGATATAAAAAAAAAAAGTGTTTCGAGTTTGTAAGTTTGGCATTTTCTTCCATTCATCTTCTAAGCCACACTTAGCCTAAAGCCTTTCTTGTTTCTTTTAGCCTACCCGTAACCTAACATCAATCCCTTGTAAAGCCATTTGAAGCCAACCCACTGAACTAAGACTAAGTCACTACGAGTCGCTTACGAAATCACGAGAGGAAAGTGAGTGGTAAAAGGCACGAGAGGTACATCAAGTTAAAAGCCGAAATTGAGTGAAACACGAGTGGAGTGATTATTCTTTCTGTGAGAGATTTTGTGAGGATTGTGCTGTGAGGTTTTTATTTACATGTCTCAAAGTCCTGAACGAAATATGGCGGAAGGAGGTGGAAGGCAACCAATCCGAAACATTGCGCCTGGAGGAGGTGGAGTGCCGGATTTGGCTCAACAAGCCTTGTTACGAGAAATCCAATGCATGATCCGAGGTGAGTTAGAATCTATTAACGAATGGTTGGATCGAGTTGAATTGGGAAATCAACGAGAGCGTACACCCCAAGGGCCGCAAAGAGGGCGAGACCAATTGGAAATCAATCAAGACGACCTATATGATCCGAATGAAGTCGAAAGTGATCAAGGATCAAGCATAAGTGAAGGACGAAGAGGTCAAAGGAACCGAGGTAATCGGAATCAAAGACGTATGGATGACGACTTAAGGAACATTAAACTATCCATTCCATCCTTTCAAGGAAGGTCTAATCCGGAAGCTTACTTGGAGTGGGAAAAGAAGATTGAATTGGTCTTCGATTGTCACAACTATTCCGAGATCAAAAAGGTGAAGTTGGCGGCCATAGAATTCTCCGATTATGCTATGATTTGGTGGGATCAACTCACCACGAGCCGAAGAAGGAATGGGGAACGACCAATATCCACTTGGGCCGAGATGAAGGCCGTGATGCGACGACGTTTCATTCCCTCCTACTATCATCGGGAACTCTATCAAAAGCTTCAAAATCTCACTCAAGGTTCAAAGAGTGTTGAGGATTACTTCAAGGAGATGGAAGTGGCCATGATTCGAGCGGATGTGGAGGAAGATCGAGAGGCAACTATGGCTCGTTTCTTAGCTGGACTTAACCGTGAAATTGCCAACATAGTTGAGTTGCAACACTACGTAGAGATCATCGATATGGTTCACATGGCGATCAAGGTCGAAAAGCAACTCAAAATGAAAGGAGCCGTACGTGGTTATTCCTCTTCGAATGCATCTAAGTGGAACCAAGGGGCAAGTAAGAATGTTTCAACAAATCAATCAAAAGAAACTGTGGTGCCCATGAAGTCCAACAAGTCTGTGGCTGAATTTAGCAAAGGTAAGGCCATTGAAAATACTCAATCCCGAACACGTGATATTAAGTGTTTTAAGTGCCAAGGGAGAGGGCACATCGCAAGCCAATGCCCAAATCGTAACACAATGATCATGCTTCCCAATGGTGAGATTGAATCGGAGGATGAAGTAAACAAAAACGAAGAAGAAGTTCAACATCCATCCAAAAATGAAGATGAAGTAGAATTTGCTGTTGAAGGTGAAATGCTAATTGTAAAAAGAAGTCTTAGTGTGCAAAGCTCTATGGGTGAACCACAACGCGAGAATTTGTTTCATACCCGATGTTATGTTCATGGAAAGGTTTGTAGCGTTGTAATCGATGGCGGGAGTTGCACAAATGTTGCAAGCACACTTATGATCGAGAAGTTGTCCTTGCCGACCCTTAAGCACCCGAGTCCCTACAAGTTACAATGGCTCAATGAAGGAGTCGAACTTAAGGTAACCAAACAAGCCTTGATTCCCTTTTCAATTGGAAAGTACCAAGACGAGATTTTGTGCGACGTTGTGCCCATGCATGCGGGCCATTTACTGCTTGGGAGGCCGTGGCAATTTGATCGGCGAGTCAAGCACGATGGGTTTTCTAACCAATATTCGTTCAAGCACAAGGGCAAAAATATCACTTTGGCCCCATTGTCTCCACAACAAGTGATGGAAGATCAACAACGATTAAAGCAATCCTTGGAAGATTTGAATGAACAAAAAAAGAAATTGAGAGAGAGTGAAAAAGAAAAGAAAAATGATTCAAAAGAAAAGAAACTAGATTGTGAGAAAAACAAGATCAAAGAAAAAGAAAGTGAAAGAAATTTGAGTGAGAGAAAGAAAAATGTTTTGATTAATCGTTATCTTCCTGTCTCTTCATTTTTTCAGGTTAAACCAAGCAAGGAATTACGATTACATTATATTCCTGAGAAGAGAAGGTTCATATTGCGAGAGAATGGTAAAACTGATCTTCAAATCCATAATCTCAAGGATAGACAAGGTTTGGTTTCTGAAGAAATAAAAACATCTCTATTTTGGTCAAAAGGTGATGACATTCGTGAATATGACAAGTTTGATGAAGAAGTGGAAGATTATTGGCCAGTACTAAGTTTAAATTTGCAAAACTTGATCCGACTAAGTGATCTTGTTTCTTTTGGCCGATTAATATTTTTCCCACATATTTGCTTAAATGACTTTTTGTTGACATGTGGTTATTCGTTAAATTCCCTTCGTCCATTGGATGGGATTTTCCTTGGTGAAGGATTGACAAATCGATTTAATTGTTTGATTCATGAGTCTTCAAATCCACTTGATAAAGTGCGTTGTGGGATATGTGTTTATTCGAATGACCTGTTCATATTGGTAGAATTATTTCCCATGTCTAGATCCTTGATGAGTTTGGAAAATCAATGTGGAAAGGTAAGGCTTATCTATATTTTTGAATTCGGCATAGTTCTTTTGCTCTAATTATGATTGAAAATTTGGAAAGAGTTCGCAAGTTTGTAGTTCATTGTGTCATTCATAATTTTCTTTATTGTGTAGGTGACACTTTGAAGTGGCTTTGCCCTAAAGAGGGAGGGCAAGTAACTAATCGGTGTTGTTTTCAATCTACTCATGAATTTCAGGTTGCTGGGCACAAGTTTGTCAAATTCAACAACCAAGGGGTCTTTGTTAATAGAAGTTTCTTCGCGAGCAAGTGGCCCGATTTGGGGACAAATCGCTTTAAAGAGGGAGGGGATGATACGACCCGCCCCCGGGAACGGCTATTGTTTCAGATCGAAACTCGTACGAATTTTAGAGAGGAGAAAACTCACTCTTTGAACAAAGTTCATTCAAATGATCAAAAGTCAAAAGTCCAAAAGTGTGCCCAAGGCGTGGCCGTATCAAGTTGTCAATCCCTTCATTCCAAGGCCGATCAGATCCCGAAGCTTATCTCGAGTGGGAGAAAAAGATCGAGCTTATATTTGAATGCCATAACTATTCTGAGGCCAAGAAAGTTAAGTTGGCTGCTATTGAATTTTCGGACTACGCAATGGTGTGGTGGGACCAACTTACAACTAGCCGAAGGCGAAATGGCGAGTGTCCTATCCAAACATGGTCCGAGATGAAGGCTGTAATGCGACGACGTTTCATCCCTTCGTACTACCATCAGGAGTTGTACCAAAAACTTCAAAATCTTACACAAGGGACGAGAAGCGTGGAGGATTACTTCAAGGAGATGGAAGTGGCCATGATTCGAGCAGATATGGAGGAAGATCGAGAGGCAACTATGGCTCGTTTCTTAGCCAGACTTAACCGTGAAATTGCCAACATAGTTGAGTTGCAACACTACGTAGAGATCGTCGATATGGTTCACATGGCGATCAAGGTCGAAAAGCAACTCAAGATGAAAGGAGCCGTACGTGGTTATTCCTCTTCGAATGCATCTAAGTGGAACCAAGGGGCAAGTAAGAATGTTTCAACGAATCAATCAAAAGAAACTGTGGTGCCCATGAAGTCCAACAAGTCTGTGGCCGAATCTAGCAAAGGTAAGGCCATTGAAAATACTCAATCCCGAACACGTGATATTAAGTGTTTTAAGTGCCAAGGGAGAGGGCACATCACAAGCCAATGCCCAAATCGTAACACAATGATCATGCTTCCCAATGGTGAGATTGAATCGGAGGATGAAGTAGACAAAAACGAAGAAGAAGTTCAACATCCATCCGAAAATGAAGATGAAGTAGAATTTGCTGTTGAAGGTGAAATGCTCGTTGTAAAAAGAAGTCTTAGTGTGCAAAGCTCATGGGTGAACCACAACGCGAGAATTTGTTTCATACCCGATGTTATGTTCATGGAAAGGTTTGTAGCATTGTAATCGATGGCGGGAGTTGCACAAATGTTGCAAGCACACTTATTGATACGAGCACGCCCCGCGAACTTCATCGAGCAAGTCTATCAAGCCGAGCATTGACATGTTGGCAAGCTGATCCCAGCTCGTTTCCAGCTCCACGAGCTCCGTCTAGCTCAAATCCAGCTTATTCAAGCTGATCCAACTTGCCTGAGCTAAACCGAGCTCACTCCTAGCTCAACTTTAGCTCACGAGCTAAAACTTAGCTCATTTTAGTTTAAACTCGGTTTTGTCTTTAATACATTAAATAAAATTTGCACATATTCATTTAAGCATTAAACTTGTCTTATATTAATATTTGTTATTAATAAATCATTGTCATTAAATAAATTGATTATGTTCACATAGCCGAATTAATGCATGACATTAATGTGTTCACATCATGCCGAATTTATGAGTGTTCATGAGATGTCTTAATGACTTGTTTATTTCATGTAGGTACATTCCTTTGGACTTTTGACTTTGGATCATTTGAATGAACTTTGTTCAAAGAGTGAGTTTTCTCCTCTCTAAATTCGTACGAGTTTCGATCTGACTTATCTAGCGTGCTAGTGGCGTCTATCGTTCTCTTTTGAACTTATCACCTTGCTTTGGTGTGGCGTTCAACCTTCTACAATTCCGCAATCCCACCTTGAACCGAATAGAAATCGGGGTGACACTTTTAGTGTTGAATCGTTTCTGGTGTTTAAGCTCATTTATCCATTCCACCGACTATCCTAGATTTTACCCAACTATAATATCTTTTTACAAAACCGAGCCTTCATTTATCAACTTCCATTTTTCTTATTTTTATCTTTAAATCGAGCCTACTACCCTTATAAATTTACCATCACCTTAGCCAACCTTTAAAACCATTTGAAAGCTTCCGCATCTTTAGCCTTATTTCATCCTATTTCTGAAACTCAACTATTCCTCGTCGACGATCGGGCAATCAAGTGAATCGACTCAATCAACCGAGCCGGATCACATCACTTATGATCGAGAAGTTGTCCTTGCCGACCCTTAAGCACCCGAGTCCCTACAAGTTACAATGGCTCAATGAAGGAGTCGAACTTAAGGTAACCAAACAAGCCTTGATTCCCTTTTCAATTGGAAAGTACCAAGACGAGATTTTGTGCGACGTTGTGCCCATGCATGCGGGCCACTTACTGCTTGGGAGGCCGTGGCAGTTTGATCGACGAGTCAAGCACAATGGGTTCTCGAACCAATATTCATTCAAGCACAAAGGCAAAAATATCACTTTGGCCCCATTGTCTCCACAACAAGTGATGGAAGATCAACAACGATTAAAGCAATCCTTGGAAGATTTGAATGAACAAAAAAAGAAATTGAGAGAGAGTGAAAAAGAAAAGAAAAATGATTCAAAAGAAAAGAATCGAGATTGTGAGAAAAACAAGATCAAAGAAAAAGAAAGTGAAAGAAATTTGAGTGAGAGAAAGAAAAATGTTTTGATTAATCGTTGTCTTCCTGTCTTGATGTGATCCGGCTCGGTTGATGGAGTCGAGTTCACTTAAGATGCCCGATCGTCGATGAGAAGTTTGTTCGAATTTGTAGATAGATGGAGTTAGATGATTTTTTATAGCGGAAGTTGAGAAAATGGGTTCAAAAGATGGTTTGGATAGATGTTTGATAGGCTCGGTGAAATAAAGAAATATTGTTTATAATTTAATAGTGAAAATGGAATGGAAAAATAGAACTCAAGCGAAGAACGATTCAATACTATATGAAGTATTGCCCCGGGACTTATATTGCTCAAGGTGGATTAAATGGATTGTCGAAGATGGACCTTGACCCGTTACCTATAGAGAGGTAGGAACCAAAGGTATAAAAAGGTGGATGAACGCCACACCAGGATGGTGATAAGTTCAAGAAGTCGGGTTGACGCCACTAGCGAGCTAGATAAGTCAGAACGAGACTCGTACGAAATAGGATAGGAGGAAACCTCACAATCAAGTTTTCAATAATCAAATTCTGTAACCTTTTACAATAAACAAGTAAGCTATTTATAAGCCTAAAATGCCTATTGATATTCGGCATCTATGTTGTTCACACTAACTTAAATTCTGTTCACACAGGTATTTAACATGTTCACACAAATAGCATTAAAATTCAGTTCATGCTTGAAGATGGTACATGAATTGGCCGAACCATCATGATGCTTCACTTGATGCATTCATGCATCCTTAGCCTTGAAGAATCTCCATAATTCCATGAATGTGCAGCTCTTTAATGATCCTACATCTCCCTTGGTTGATTGAGGCATTAATGTGCCTAAAATACTTGAATGGTCATCTTGAAAATGCATGAATCATGCATGAAACGTCCCATGTATTTTCCCCCATAAATATGATCCATGAATCTACAAATACATGAACTTTCAGCAACTCCCTCTTGCATGAACGTCCCAAATGCATGTGCTCCTTTAAATGCCATCCATTGAACCTCAATTGTGCATGCACACTCCCATACATTGCACCAATCCGTTCATGAACCTGCAGCAAATTAAATCAGCAAGTTAAATGCATTTCAAACACATTAAATTAGCAGCATATGAACTCAATAATTTGCACATTAAATTTGGCCATACATATTAACAATTTCATACATATTTAAAACATCATAATTAATTAAGTATTTAATTTAGATATAATTAAAACACTTAATTAATTATTTGTCCAGATTTAACAAATTAATTAACTTAAAATAAACAACTAATTCAACTAAAGACAAATTAAATGATTTATTTCAGGAAAATAAATGCAAGCTAAAGAAAGCTAAAAATAAGCTCATTAGGTTAAGATTGAGCTGAATAGAGCTTGAATGAGTTGACTTGAGCTCGAGTGAGCTGGAAACAAGCTAAACAGAGCTCAATGAGAAGGAATTGAACTAATTCAGCTTGCATGGATTTGCAAACAATGCTTAGGGAGCTGGTCCAAAAGTGTGCCCAAGGCGTGGCCGTATCATCCCCTCCCTCTTTAAAGCGATTTGTCCCCAAATCGGGCCATTTACTCGCGAAAAACTGTTGATGATTTTGAAAGCCACAATTGACTCGGATCAAAAGAAGCTCATTCGCATGCCCTCCCTCTTTAGGAGGGTACCACTTCACATTGTCACCTTTAAAAGAATAAAACAAATTAGTGACACAATGAAGATTAAACACAAAGGAACTTTCCAAAATTTGATTCACAATTCGAACAAATAAACTGATACCAGGGTCAAAAATAGAAATTGTTCTTACCTTTTTTCTCGATAGAAACAAACCTAAATCACAAAACAGTCGAAAGGCATAATCTCGAAGATCAGAATTACAGAATCCAAGCCCTTTTAACAAGAACAAAGAATAATAATCTCCGGGGTCAAAAACAAAATTTTCTCTTGCCATTTCAATTTGATTTAGCAATTTCATGACAGACTTCACAGAAAGAACACTAAACATCTCAAAATGATTATCATGCAAAACATGTTCAGATCTTTTAGACCATAGTTGAGAACAACCTCCGAAAACAAAATTTGGATTTTGACTTACCAAACCAACAAGATTCACATGTCTCATTTTCAAACTTAAAGACAAAGCATCATACAAACAAAAATTGTTTACACATTCATTCAAACAAAATTTACGATACTTGCTTTCTTTCATGGATGATTCATAATAACAAACTCCAGGATTAAAGACATGATTTTGACTACTCGATCCAAATGGCAAAAAGAGTCCTTTTATCTCCAACAATTTACACAAATTAAACAACGATGGTGTTAGCATACTCAAATTCAAACAAGCAAACCCTTTAAATTTCATTCGAAAAGATTTATGAAAACATGGAAATTTCACACCATAAATTAGATAATCCACATGATCAACACAACCAAGCAAATGATATGTCGACTTTTGATCACTCAATTCTAGATTTTGTTGGTGCTGATTTATTCGTTCTTCATCAAAAATCTTGCCAATACCATACTCAACAATACATTTCCAATCCTTTTCAATGGAATTAGATAAAATGAACAATTTATACGAACTTTCATCTTGCGCATCCAAAACATGCATTCCATTGCAAGTTAAAGATAAACAACCAATACCATCAAAATGATATTTTTCAAATGCAAGAATCTTCTTATCATTAGACAAAACAAATGGATCATCATCAATCAAAGAATGACAAATAGCCACGTCAAAGTTTAGATTCTTTCTAAAGACCAAATCATCAACAGTGTGTCCATCAACAATCGAGTAAGGCAGAAGTGCTTTAAAATTTTTAACATTCATACCTTGCTTACCTTTTGGCATAGGCGAACTAGGATCGTTGAGAACATTACCTTTTTCAGCCAAAATGAACCTTCTCTCCTTCGAGAGGTATTGGAGTTGAAAATTATCGTCACTTGGCCTTCCGGAGACCTGAAAAGAGGAAACAAAACAAGACAAATTCTCATGTGGTTTAGTAAACAGATTCCTCACTTTTTCTTGCTCTTTTGCCTCTTTTTCTCTCGTTTGTTTTTCTAACTCATTGTCTTTTCTTTCTTTTTCAATTTTCTCTTTTTCCTCACACTTTTGTTCAATCTCAATTTCTTTTTCGATTTCTTTCTCTTTTTCACATCCTTTTTCAATCTCAATTTCTTTTTCCATGACACTCGTTTCTTTTACACTCTCGTTTCTTTCTTCAATCTCACTCTCT
The DNA here is from genome assembly GCF_007990345.1 of Gossypium hirsutum. NCBI lineage: Eukaryota > Viridiplantae > Streptophyta > Magnoliopsida > Malvales > Malvaceae > Gossypium > Gossypium hirsutum. The sequence continues at coordinate 35,255,267 of NC_053436.1, forward strand.
TTTTTAATTTCTTGTTCCTTTTCTTTCATTTCTTTTTTTCGTCTCTCGATTTCATTCCATATATGCTCATTTTCTCTCATCAACATTTCTTGTCTTTCCTTTCTTCTTATTTCTTTTTCTTTTTGCCTCGCTCTTTCATTATAGGATGGAGATGTTACAAATGAATCAGCACGAAATGACTCTCGTTGGGTATAATTGGAACGGCTTTCATACAAAAAATGATCACCTCTTCGAGATTGATTCTTGGCGGACGAATACCTCGGTGCATACGAAGGACTACTTGTGATTTCTCGTTCGTCACCTCGGAAAGCTTTAAACTCAAAACTTGCTTTGCTTCGTCTTGAGTTCCTCGTTGAATAGGAATCATGGTATGAATCTCTTCCCAAAAAATCAATGGATGTGTGCCTTCGTGATGATCTTGTCTCCGTCTCTTCACCCGGTGAGTTTGGCTTCCATCGGGCTCTTTCCTCCACTCGATCCAATCGATCATGCAATTTATCAAATTTTGATTTCACCATTCTACGCATCTCTTGCATCAAATATTGGAATTCTGATTCGGGAAATGTTTCTCGAGACATGATTAAGTAATGACAAGAAGATGTTAGAAAAAAATAATAAAGAAAATAAATACCTTACCACAAACCTCACAAATTCGCTCGAAAAGGAAATAATGATTTTCACTCGCACTCGTGTTTACATTCAAATTTTGGCTTTTTCTTTGATGTAATTTCACTTGTGCCTTTTTCCACTCAACCTCTTCTCACAATTTCGTGATTTGTCTCGGTAGACTTAATTTGCTGCTTGAGGGTCGGTTTCAAATTGGTTACAAGGGATAATGTCGGGTGTAGGGTAGGCTGAATAAAGAAGAAAATTGGTTTAAAGTGTGGCGTTGGGATGGGTAAATAATGGTAGGAAGGGAAACTTGATGATCGGAGTAATAAGAGATGAAAATAAAACTCGCAATACTTTTCACTTTTTTTTTGTTCTTTTCTTTTATTTTTTTTCTTTTTTTGCTCACTTCTTTTCTTTTTTTTTTTGAATTTCATTTTTTTTTGTGATACTCCAATACAATAGTAAGGTAAATACAAGGAAAAAAATTAAATTACAACTCGAAATTTTTTTATTTTTCTTTTCACGTTCCGAACCTACTTGCGGCCTTGTTACGAACGTTGGTGCTCCTCGTTTTGCAAGCTCTGATACCAAATGATGTGATCCAGCTCGGTTGATGGAGTCGGGTTCACTTAAGATGCCCGATCGTCGACGAGAAGTTTGTTCGAATTTGTAGATAGATGGAGTTAGATGATTTTTTATAGCGGAAGTTGAGAAAATGGGTTCAAAAGATGGTTTGGATAGATGTTTGATAGGCTCGGTGAAATAAAGAAATATTGTTTATAATTTAATAGTGAAAATGGAATGGAAAAATAGAACTCAAGCGAAGAACGATTCAATACTATATGAAGTATTGCCCCGGGACTTATATTGCTCAAGGTGGATTAAATGGATTGTCGAAGATGGACCTTGACCCGTTACCTATAGAGAGGTAGGAACCAAAGGTATAAAAAGGTGGATGAACGCCACACCAGGATGGTGATAAGTTCAAGAAGTCGGGTTGACGCCACTAGCGAGCTAGATAAGTCAGAACGAGACTCGTACGAAATAGGATAGGAGGAAACCTCACAATCAAGTTTTCAATAATCAAATTCTGTAACCTTTTACAATAAACAAGTAAGCTATTTATAAGCCTAAAATACCTATTAATATTCGGCATCTATGTTGTTCACACTAACTTAAATTCTGTTCACACAGGTATTTAACATGTTCACACAAATAGCATTAAAATTCAGTTCATGCTTGAAGATAGTACATGAATTGGCCGAACCATCATGATGCTTCACTTGATGCATTCATGCATCCTTAGCCTTGAAGAATCTCCATAATTCCATGAATGTGCAGCTCTTTAATGATCCTACATCTCCCTTGGCTGAATGAGGCATTAATGTGCCTAAAATACTTGAATGGTCATCTTGAAAATGCATGAATCATGCATGAAACGTCCCATGTATTTTCCCCCATAGATATGATCCATGAATCTTCAAATACATGAACTTTCAGCAACTCCCTCTTGCATGAATGTCCCAAATGCATGTGCTCCTTTAAATGCCATCCATTGAACCTCAATTGTGCATGCACACTCCCATACATTGCACCAATCCGTTCATGAACCTGCAGCAAATTAAATCAGCAAGTTAAATGCCTTTCAAACACATTAAATTAGTAGCATATGAACTCAATAATTTGCACATTAAATTTGGCCATACATATTAACAATTTCATACATATTTAAAACATCATAATTAATTAAGTATTTAATTTAGATATAATTAAAACACTTAATTAATTATTTGTCTAGATTTAACAAATTAATTAACTTAAAATAAACAACTAATTCAACTAAAGACAAATTAAATGATTTATTTCAGGAAAATAAATGCAAGCTAAAGAAAGCTAAAAATAAGCTCATTAGGTTAAGATTGAGCTGAATTGAGCTTGAATGATTTGACTTGAGCTCGAGTGAGATGGAAACAAGCTAAACAGAGCTCAATGAGAAGGAATTGAACTAATTCAGCTTGCATAGATTTGCAAACAATGCTTAGGGAGCTGGTCCAAAAGTGTGCCCAAGGTGTGGCCGTATCATGTCTCTTCATTTTTTCAGGTTAAACCAAGCAAGGAATTACGACTACATTATATTCCTGAGAAGAGAAGGTTCATATTGCGAGAGAATGGTAAAACCGATCCTCAAATCCATAATCTCAAGGATAGACAAGGTTTGGTTTCTGAAGAACTAAAAACATCTCTATTTTGTTCAAAAGGTGATGACATTCGTGAATATGACAAGTTTGATGAAGAAGTGGAAGATTATTGGCCAGTACTAAGTTTAAATTTGCAAAACTTGATCCGACTAAGTGATCTTGTTTCTTTTGGCCGACTAGTATTTTTTCACATATTTGTTTAAAAGACTTTTTGTGGATTTGTGGTTATTCGTTAAAATCTATTCGTCCATTGGATGGGATTTTTCATGGTGAAGATTTGACCAATCGATTTAATTGTTTGATTCATGAGTCTTCGAATCCATTTGATAGAGTGTGTTGTGGGATATGTGTTTATTTGCATGAACTGTTCATATTCGTAGAATTATTTCCCATGTCTAGTTCCTTGATGAATTTGGAAAATCAATGTGGAAAGGTAAGGATTATGAATTGGCATAGTTCTTTGTCTTGTGATTGAAAATTTGGAAAGAGTTCGCAAGTTTGTAGTTCATTGTGTCATTCATAATTTTCTTTATTGTGTAGGTGACACTTTGAAGTGGCTTTGCTCTAAAGAGGGAGGGCAAGTAACTAATCGGTGTTATTTTCAATCTACTCATGAATTTCAGGTTGCCGGGCACAAGTTTGTCAAATTCAACAACCAAGGGGTCTTTGTTAATAGAAGTTTCTTCACGAGCAAGTGGCCCGATTTGGGGACAAATCGCTTTAAAGAGGGAGGGGATGATACGACCCGCCCCCAGGAACGGCTATTGTTTCAGCCTACAAGCGAGGCTCGTCATTTTTACAAGCTGGACGTAGCTCAATTTTATTTTTGTGGAGCTTCATTTAGCTCATTTCCAACTCCTTCAAGTTCAATGAGCTCGAACCAGCTCAAAATTAGCTCAAAATAACTTAGTCAATAATATAGTAGCTGAAATAATTAATTGAGTTAGTTAAATTAGTTATTTACAAGCTTAATTAATTTTCGTTATTAAATTGGTCTTAAATCTGGTCAAATTTAATTATGCATGATTAATTGTGTTTTTCTTACATGTTATTAAGTTAAATTAAATTCCTACAGCTTATAAATAAGTCTTAATACATGTTTTAATGTGTCTTGTCCAAACTGAATTAATTAGACTTAGTTTAATTAATTGAGTTTTGTTTTAATTATTTGGATTAATGTTGTCTAAATTTCATTTTTAATATGATTCAGCTGAATAATGATCAACTAAATTCATTTGTTCATGTTGTGTAGGTTGGCCGAATGTGGGTGGAAGCATTTAAGCTAGGTGCATGCATCATAGGTTCAATGAATGTGGCGTTACATGCATGAGGAATGTTCAGCTGATTTTAAATGATTCAAGAACCAGCATAATGCCGTTCACACATGAAGTTCACACTCTTGGCTTTTCGGTTTTGGAATGTTCACACACAAAGACTCTTTGAAACCGAGTGTTCACACTTCATTTGGCCATTCAAATCCCTCTTAATGGCTGGTCACTTTTCAGCAAAAGCTACAAATTAAATGAGCTTATTTATGCACATTGACCGAATCTAGCTCATCCATGCACCATTCAAGTTGTCCAAGGTTCAATGTGAATTCTAGAAGCTTTCCAAGTTCAGCCGAACCTAGCCAAGCCATTGAAGAATTCATTAGCTTAATTTTTAAGAAAATGTATGTGACTATTCGGCTAACTTAGTTGCTGATTATAAATAGCTGAAATTTCATTTTGTAAAGGACTTTTGGACATTTTTAAGTAGCGAATTGCTGCCAAATTTGTGAGGCATTTTCTCTCAAATTTCGTTCGGGACCCGTAAGACTTATCTAGCTTCTAGTGGCGTCTTTCCGAGTCTTTCTTTCAAACTTATCACTCCCTAAACCCGAGTGTGGCGTTCACCTTTGATACCTTTGGTTCATACTTTACTAAGTATCAGGTCAAGGTCCTTATCAACCATTTCCAACTCAATTTGGTCCTATAAGTTTCGGGTCGACACTTTTCTTTAGTGTTGGTTCACTCTTGACCTTTTTGAACCATTACCATTTCGTACCAAATCCCTTACCATTTCGTACCAATTCCCAAATACCAAAACGTACCAAAACCAAATACCATTTCTTAATTAATCCTAAACCGAACTCGACCATTCTAGTCATACCATTTCGACTTAAACCAAATCCATATCCAACTTTGCACGGACTTACTTTACTTCTTTGAACTCAAATATAATCTATCTTCTTCTTGTCTAATATACTTCTTCGTTTACGATCGGGAACTAAACGACTCGGGCTCAACTACTAAACCGAGGTCGTATCATTTGGTATCAGAGCTGGTAAAAACGAGAAGTACGAGCACTCGAAGTCAATTTGAAATAGGTACGTAAAAAAAATTAAAAAAAAAATTTTGAAAAAAAAAATTGAAAAAAAAATTGCATACGGTTTAGGTGCGGACGAAAAGAACGTGAAAGATCCGTAAAAAAAAGAGTCTGGAGACACTTCAATAGAAATTTTTCCAAAATCTCATTCTACACTCTTTTATATCCCCCGTAGTGAAATTTCACGCAATTAAAAAAAATTCGATATAAAAAAAAAAGTGTTTCGAGTTTGTAAGTTTGGCATTCTCTTCTATTCATCTTCTAAGCCACACTTAGCCTAAAGCCTTTCTTGTTTCTTTTAGCCTACCCGTAACCTAACATCAATCCCTTGTAAAGCCATTTGAAGCCGACCCATTGAACTACGATAAGGTCACGACGAGTCGCTTACGAAATCACGAGAGGAAATTGAGTGGAAAAAGGCACGAGTGTTGAGAGAGCATTAGAGAGAAGAAAAAGCCATTAAAGAGTGTAAACACGAGTGGAGTGCCGAATTATTTTCTTTTTGAGTGACTTGTGAGTTTTTGTTGTGAGGTTATAATTTCATATATCAAGAAGCCCTACAATAAACATGGCAGAAAGGCAACCTGTTCGAAATGTGCCGGACTTGAATTTGCAAGCATTGCTATGCGAGGTGGAACGATTGTTTGATCAAAAGTTAGAACCGATTCAAGATAGACTTGATCGTGTGGAAGGAAGAGCCCAACGAAGGAGAACTCCCTTAAGCCCTCCGAGAAATTGAGGACGGCAATCTGATTTAGATGATGAATCTTCCGAGTCGATTGAACACGAAAGTGATCAAGGGTCCAATGCGAATGTTCAACGAAGAGGCCAACGCAACCGAGGCCAACGAAATCGAAGGAGGTTTGATGATGACTTGAAAAGCATTAAGTTGTCAATCCCTTCATTCCAAGGCCGATCGGATCCCGAAGCTTATCTCGAGTGGGAGAAAAAGATCAAGCTTATATTTGAATGCCATAACTATTCTGAGGCCAAGAAAGTTAAGTTGGCTGCTATCGAATTTTCGGACTACGCAATGGTGTGGTGGGACCAACTTACAACTAGCCGAAGGCGAAATGGTGAGCGTCCTATCCAAACATGGTCCGAGATGAAGGCTGTAATTTGACGACGTTTCATCCCTTCGTACTACCATTGGGAGTTGTACCAAAAACTTCAAAATCTTACACAAGGGACGAGAAGCGTGGAGGATTACTTCAAGGAGATGGAAGTGGCCATGATTCGAGCGGATGTGGAGGAAGATCGAGAGGCAACTATGGCTTGTTTCTTAGCCGGACTTAACCGTGAAATTGCCAACATAGTTGAGTTGCAACACTACGTAGAGATCGTCGATATGGTTCACATGGCGATCAAGGTCGAAAAGCAACTCAAGATGAAAGGAGCCATACGTGGTTATTCCTCTTCGAATGCATCTAAGTGGAACCAAGGGGCAAGTAAGAATGTTTCAACGAATCAATCAAAAGAAACTGTGGTGCCCATGAAGTCCAACAAGTCTGTGGCCGAATCTAGCAAAGGTAAGGCCATTGAAAATACTCAATCCCGAACACGTGATATTAAGTGTTTTAAGTGCCAAGGGAGAGGGCACATCGCAAGCCAATGCCCAAATCGTAACACAATGATCATGCTTCCCAATGGTGAGATTGAATCGGAGGATGAAGTAGACAAAAACGAAGAAGAAGTTCAACATCCATCTGAAAATGAAGATGAAGTAGAATTTGCTGTTGAAGGTGAAATGCTCGTTGTAAAAAGAAGTCTTAGTGTGCAAAGCTCTTTGGGTGAACCACAACGCGAGAATTTGTTTCATACCCGATGTTATGTTCATGGAAAGGTTTGTAGCGTTGTAATCGATGGCGGGAGTTGCACAAATGTTGCAAGCACACTTATGATCGAGAAGTTGTCCTTGCCGACCCTTAAGCACCCGAGTCCCTACAAGTTACAATGGCTCAATGAAGGAGTCAAACTTAAGGTAACCAAACAAGCCTTGATTCCCTTTTCAATTGGAAAGTACCAAGACGAGATTTTGTGTGACGTTGTGCCCATGCATGCGGGCCACTTACTGCTTGGGAGGCCGTGGCAGTTTGATCGGCGAGTCAAGCACGATGGGTTCTCGAACCAATATTCATTCAAGCACAAAGGCAAAAATATCACTTTGGCCCCATTGTCTCCACAACAAGTGATGGAAGATCAACAATGATTAAAGCAATCCTTGGAAGATTTGAATGAACAAAAAAAGAAATTGAGAGAGAGTGAAAAAGAAAAGAAAAATGATTCAAAAGAAAAGAATCGAGATTGTGAGAAAAACAAGATCAAAGAAAAAGAAAGTGAAAGAAATTTGAGTGAGAGAAAGAAAAATGTTTTGATTAATCGTTGTCTTCCTGTCTCTTCATTTTTTCAGGTTAAACCAAGCAAGGAATTACGATTACATTATATTCCTGAGAAGAGAAGGTTCATATTGCGAGAGAATGGTAAAACCGATCCTCAAATCCATAATCTCAAGGATAGACAAGGTTTGGTTTCTGAAGAACTAAAAACATCTCTATTTTGTTCAAAAGGTGATGACATTCGTGAATATGACAAGTTTGATGAAGAAGTGGAAGATTATTGGCCAGTACTAAGTTTAAATTTGCAAAACTTGATCCGACTAAGCTACAAATTAAATGAGCTTATTTATGCACATTGACCGAATCTAGCTCATCCATGCACCATTCAAGTTGTCCAAGGTTCAATGTGAATTCTAGAAGCTTTCCAAGTTCAGCCGAACCTAGCCAAGCCATTGAAGAATTCATTAGCTTAATTTTTAAGAAAATGTATGTGACTATTCGGCTAACTTGGTTGCTGATTATAAATAGCTGAAATTTCATTTTGTAAAGGACTTTTGGACATTTTTAAGTAACGAATTGCTGCCAAATTTGTGAGGCATTTTCTCTCAAATTTCGTTCGGGACCCGTAAGACTTATCTAGCTTCTAGTGGCGTCTTTCCGAGTCTTTCTTTCGAACTTATCACTCCCTAAACTCGAGTGTGGCGTTCACCTTTGATACCTTTGGTTCATACTTTACTAAGTATCGGGTCAAGGTCCTTATCAACCATTTCCAACTCAATTTGGTCCTATAAGTTTCGGGTCGACACTTTTCTTTAGTGTTGGTTCACTCTTGACCTTTTTGAACCATTACCATTTCGTACCAAATCCCTTACCATTTCGTACCAATTCCCAAATACCAAAACGTACCAAAACCAACTACCATTTCTTAATTAATCCTAAACCGAACTCGACCATTCTAGTCATACCATTTCGACTTAAACCAAATCCATATCCAACTTTGCACGGACTTACTTTACTTCTTTGAACTCAAATATATTCTATCTTCTTCTTGTCTAATATACTTCTTCGTTTACGATCGGGAACTAAACGACTCGGGCTCAACTACTAAACCAAGGTCGTATCAATGACTATGATTTGAGGCATTGGTATTCGGTTTTGTATTGATTTAATAAGTATACATTAGTTGAAATATATTTGTAATATGTTCAACTTAATGTGTAAATTATGGTTGATATATATATATGTATACCGATTTGTTTCTATGAAAGGTTATGCGTATAAAGTGATAAGTTGAAAATGATGAAAATTCAAGCATGGAATAAAGTTATGTTTTAAGCATGATTACATTCGGCTAATGTATTGAAAAATGACCAAATGAATAGTGATTAGGGCATTGGTTAAACAAAAGGATTATATGAGTTTTATGTGATGTATATATGTTTGACTTGGGAAAAAATTTGATGTTTGAGTAGTGTATAGGTTAGTCATTTAATGATGAGCATAAGTTTGATTTTTTAAAGCTTATTATTCTGTCAAATAAGAATATCACTAAAATTATTTCTATGTGAAATTCAACTTTCCCTATGGAAATGATTTGTGAAATTTTGTATGTATTTTGATGAATAAATTATTTAGTGTTTTTTGAAAATGTGTTTAAATTGTTATGTTATGACTTGTAAAGAATTTAAATTAGTTATTTATGTTAACGTTTGATTGGTTTAAAAGTTTGAGCAAATGAATGCATATGATTGTTCAAATTTTGGGTCTCGTCCAGTAATACCTTGTAACCCCATTCCGACGATGGATACGGGTTAGAGGTGTTACATTTGATTGGTATCAAAGCTACGGCTTAGTCGATTCTAGGACTAACGTCGTGCGTGTGAGTCTAGCTATACATGCCATATTATATACTACGATAGTGTGATGACTTCTGACATTTGAAAATGTGTTTTCTTATAGAATTGAATCCCGATTGAGATGTAACAGATGACGTAAAAGATAATGCACCTGCTCCTGCTTAGGGGCAGAGCCGCCTGATTCTAGGCCGATTTCGAGTAGTATAGAGGGAGAGGCTAAGCAAGCCTTCTTCCAGTTAATGATTGAGTGGTTCACGGAGTTCGTTAGAACGAATTCGGCTACTTAACAACCTTCACTCCCTTAAGTTCCTGTAACTTCTCAAGTTATACGAAAAGAAAAGAAAAGAAAAATTGATTTTGAAGCTGGAGATTCCTGTGAGAGATCGTCAGGTAAATCATTTTAGTCTGCATCAAAGAAATTCTAAAATGATTATAGTCATTTTGATGTGATTCGGCCCGGGTAGATGAGTCGAATTCACGTAGTTGCCCGATCGTAGTTCGAGAGAGTCATTCGTGCCTCGGATTTTAGTAATAAAAGTAAAATAATGGATTAGAATAAGCGGAAGGTTTCAAGAAGGGTAAGTTTAGTAATAGGTTCGGTTATGTGTAGCAAAGATGGGTGATGGATAAATGGGTCGGTTTGGTTACAAGAAGGAAAGTTGAAAGATGGGGGGTGGAAAAACGAACTCAAAGTCAGGAATGATTCAACACTAAGAAGTGTCACCCCGGTTCCTATATTGTTAAGGTGAAGTATGGATAGATGGATAGGTGAACGCCACACCAAGATTGGTGATAAGTTCAAACAAGACGATTGACGCCACTAGCACAAGCCAGATAAGTCTTTCGAAACTTGTACGAGATATGAGAGGAAGCAACCTCACAAGAACAAATCTTCATTAACAAATTTGGCAAAAGTCCTTTACAAATGAAATCAACAAACTATTTATACTAGTTTCTTATGCTAACCGAATAGTCCATTCATGAACTTAATATTAAGTAATGAACCTAAATTAAGACATGACCTTCTAGAAAAATGACCAATGGTGTCTTTGTCCATGTTCGGCCGAATGGGAGGTGAATGGGCAGCTTCATGTATGAGCAAGCTTTGGAAGCCAATGGGATTGTCTAGGTTCGGCCATGGGATGCATGAAACTCCCAAAGGGTGTCTCTTTGGCCGAATAGGTGCTTAGGAAACTCCAAGGGTCCTCCCACATGCATCGGTTGTACATGAAACTTGGAAGGGGCCTTGAACCTAGCCGTACATGCACTTGCATTAATTACCCCCATTCATGCATGTGTGCCGTCCAAGGGAGATGCACCTTTCAATATGCATTAACCTTCCATGTACATGAATGTATGTCCTCCAAACATTGAACCGGTCCATGCATGTATCCTCCCGTTCAATGAACATTCCCGTTCATGCACCTTGCATTAAATGCCATGAATGTATCTTCCAAATTCGGCTAACCTACATAATTAAATAACATAATTAAATTGATACGAATCCCGACGTATCATGGTTCGACACAATTCGACAATATCAAGCATGGCCTAAGTTCGAGGGGCCCAAGTTCAAAATGAAGCCTGATCTTAAATTTCAACGAGCTCAATTCAGCCCGATTTTAGCTCAATGAGCTCGTTTGCTCATTTTTCTAGTTTATTTTAATTTAAGCATTTTATTAGTTGCTGAAATAAATTAATTGAGTCTAGTTAAACTTAATTAAATCAGCTCAATAATTTGGTTGTGTTATTTTTAATAAATTAAAATCTGGACATTTTTAATTATGTTTAAATGTGTTAGTTAAATTAGTTAATTTGCTTAGCTCATAATTATGTTTAGCTTAATAATTGGGTTTTAATATGTTCCAGCCGAAATTAATATGTCTGAATTGGAACATGTTTTAATTTGTTCTAGTACAGCCATTTAACTTGTCTTAGTTTAGGACACATTTATTTCTTTTCCAGCCGAATGTGATTTAAATTTGTTGTCAATTTAATATGTTCAAAGTTGATTAATTTTGGTTTAAATGTGCAGCTATTTTCAACATTAAAGGAGCAAGCATGCTGAATTGAATGTGCTTATTGCTACAGCCGAATTAATTAGTGAACAAGGCATGGACGGCACATTAAAGAGCTGCTGGTGCATAAGGGCATGAAACGTGATTAATGCATTAAAAAGCTGCTGGTGCATGAATAGCCTAGGAGCATGAAACGTGATTAATGCTTGAAGGCTGCTGGTTGGTGTTCCCAAATGGCCATTCAGTCAAAAGATGGCTGAATATTCAATGTTCCAAGCTGAATTAAAAGGCCAGCTGTTGTTTAAGTTTCTCTAGGTGCTTTTTCGGGAATAACAAGGGCCATGGCTGATTATAATTAATCCCATTCAGCTGCTCACATTCAGCTTCTATATCTATTGTCCATTGGCGTCCTCAAGGAGCATTTAAGCTGCCCAAGCCTATCCAGCTGGTCAAAGCAATATATTTAATATCATGCACTCTCTTTGGCCGAATATTACAAGATTTTTCAGCTCATTTAATTCTCCAGCTGATGAGGAAACTTCTAAGAAAATTCTCAACTCTTCTAGTTGAATTACAAAGTGACCATTCGGCTTTCTAGGTGGCTGATTAGCTCACCTTTATTTTAAATGAAACCAGCTGCATGAAGACACCTTGGAAGCTATCCAAATACGTTCTTAAGGCCAAGAAGCATCCTAGAATTTCCTAAATTTTTCTGGAAATTTCAGCTCATTTAAAGGTTTAATTAAGTGACCATTCAGCTACTTTTTGAGGCCATTCGGTTGACCATGTTTTAGGCTATAAATAATTGTTAAATTTCATTTGTAAAAAGTTAGACATTTTTTTTAGACTTTTCACTTAATGAAACTTTGTTAAACTTTCATGGAATTTGTGAGATTTCTTTCTCTCATATTTCATTGAGGACTTCGTTGGCTTATCTAGGAAGCCTAGTGGCGTCAACCCTGTTCTTCATTATCCCGAACTTATCACTATCAAATAGTGTGGTGTTCACCCATATACCGAGGTTCCTACTTTGCTAAGTAGCGGGTCGAGGTTTATCACTTTCATCCTCCACCTTGAAAGCCTATAAGCATTTGGGTCGATATTTTCTAATATTGGTTCGTGCTTGTTTTCAAGAACCCTTTTCTTCCATATCCATCATCAATTTACTTCTTTCACTTTCCCTTCCAATTTAGCCGAACCTATACATATTATTCTTATGCATAAACCATCATAGAACCATTATACATAGCTTCCGTCCTATTTTTCCATCAACTTCATTTCAAAAGTGAATTGAACGATACTTTCTCGTAGACGATCGGGCAACTCAGCATACGACTCGACTCTCTCTGAGGCGGTTCGTATCATTTGGTATCAGAGCTACTAAAATGAGAAGATCGTGCGACGAAATTAATCCCGAGTTAGTCCAAGTGTACGCAAGTAAGTAGGATCAGGAAAAAAGAGTATAGAAAAGAAAAAAAATTTGTATACCGAAGTTTTCTCATTTTGATTGGTTTGTTACTGTTATTATAAAAGCAAAAATCTACGCAGCCAAAGAAAAAAAATCGTGTACAAAAGTGCTTCTATTGTATTTATTTTGCTGATATAGTACAAAAAAAAGTTATACAAGTTTGAAAAAAAAACCGAAAAAAAATTTGAAAAAAAATTCAAAAAAAAATTCAAAAAAAATTGAAAAAAAAGTGATTTATGCAATTCAATTGTTATTTGATCGTCAAGCTTTGATCTGATATAGTTTCCCGATCCATCTTCTGTTCTAAACCCCCTAATCATATGCGCGCCACACTTTCTTACCCAATTCCCTGTTCTTTCAGCCAACCTTAAACCTATACGCATTTCCCTTGTTACCCTATTGAAACCGACCCCTAAGCCTACTATAAAGCCTTGGCAAGTCCGACTACGAAGTTGCGAGAGAAAAGATTGAGAGGTAAAAGGCACGAGCGAGTGAGATCATTCGAGTGGAGGTAAAAAGCCAAACGAGTGTAAACACAAGCGGGAGTGACACCTTTTTTCTTCTTCTTTCCGAGCGAAATTGTGAGGTTTGTGGTGAGGTACTTAATTTTTTTTATTTTGTTTTATGTTCTAACGTTTTCTTTTTAGCAACAAAAATAATGTCACGTGAAGAGTTCACCGAATCGGAATACCAATACTTGGTTCAAGAAATGCAAAGAATGGCGATTAAACGAGACCAAAGTGATCGAGTTTCTTCAAGTCGTAAAACGGAACCAAGAACCCCACGGAGATATACCCCCGACTACTACCTAAAAAAAAGTTCCAATCGTGACTCCTTTTCACCATCTACGTCGAGACAAAGAGATTCATACTATGACTCATATTCATCAGTGAATTCGAGAAGTGACTTCGATCGAAAGTCCTTTTCATCAAGAAATTTGAGAAGACGAGAAGCCGATTACGATTTTGATTCGTTCCAAGATGGCGTTCGGAGAGAAAGACATACTCCTAGTATATCTTCAAAGAAATCATTCAAGGAGTATTCTTCACGAAGTTTTGATTGTGAATCATACGTAAATAGTTCTTCATCTTTCGAACAAGATTTGTATTCTCATCGTTCTTTTGTACATTCTTGTAAAGAGAAAACAAAGAAAAGAAAAGAAAAATGATGTGAGCTTGCCTACGAACCAAATAGAGAACGAACAAGAAGCTATTAAGCTGCCAATGGAGTTTAATAAGGTCAATAATGAAGCAACTCTTGCTGAAAAATTACCATCATTAATTAGCAACTTGAACAGTCATTTGGAAGTGTGAATGGACGGTTTTGAATGACCATAAGGTGTGAACATCATGAACCGAATAGCCACAATGTACCCAGCAATGTGAAGGAAATAAATGGCAGCTTTGGAGAATGGAAAATCATCGCTCGCGTTATTGGACCAATGGGCAGCTTAATAGCTTCTTGTTCGTTCTCCATTTGGTTCGTAGGCAAGCTCACATCAAAAAAGCAAAAGAAGAAAAAGAAAACGAAATAAAAAGAAAAGAGAGGCAAGAGGCAAGTAAGAGAGAAAATGAGCGAATCTAGAGAGAACTTGAAAAAGCCTTTGAAAAAGCCTTTGAAAAGCAAAAAGAAAAAGAACTTGAACGAGAAAATAAAATTGAAAAAGAGATTGAGAGTGAGTCTTTGAAAGAAACAATTGAAAAAGAGAAAGAGCTTGAACATGAGATTGCAAAAGAATTGAGAGGAGAAGACAAGAGAGAACAAGAAAAAGCGAGGAGTGTTTTAACTAATCGTTCTATGAGTTCTCCTTGTATTGTTTCTTTTCAGGTTCTTGAAGATTCCAATGACAAGCTACAGCTTCAATATATTTCCGAAGAGAGACGATTTCGAATGATAAAGAAAGGTAATATCGAAAATGAAATTCTCCCTCAAGAGCTTAAAGGCAAGCAAGGTAAGGAGTCTTTAACAATTACATCATGGCAAACTGATTTGAATGTTGTTGAAAAAGGTATCGATGACTTAATCTTCGAAAGATCGCTACTCACTTTGTCGATTAATTGCCATTCTCTGATTATTGATGATTTTGTTTTTAAAAGTGGTATGAAAAGTTTTTCTTGTAATGAGTACGGTGTTGGCAAGCTTGTTGATGAAGTACGACTAAGTAGGTACGAATAAAATTTGATCTTATGTGATAAAGAATTGTCACGTAAAATGCCTAATTCGTTTGTTTATGATGGTAATGTGAATTCTCTATATCGTTGTGCATGTTTATGTAAGTCTGATCAAATGGGAATTACGATGTATGAGTGTTTGAAAATATGCATGCTCAAATTTTCTTTGTCTCACTTGTGTGAGTTGTTGATGAAAGAAAGGCCATTGTCTCTTGTAACAATGAATGACCAAAATCGTGTGTTTAAGCCCGGAGTCATCTTAAGTTGTTGCCAAGCAAAGATGAGCATTATAATTTCTGTTTAGATAAATGTGTGAACAACTTTTGCTTACTTGATGATGTGTTTCTAAATCTGAAAACAAATTCGTTGTACCATGATAATATGCGAATGCAAAATCAACCCTTTGATTCTAGAAATTGCACTATAGTAGGATTTGAAGGATTCAAGCATGTCTTGCATGAGTTTAACTTTCCATTGTTTCATATTTCCCCTGTGTTGTTCTCAATGAAACCTTCAAGTCGAAATGAAACAATAAGAGAAAACTTTGCTTCCGACACCGGAGATTATTGTCTTACATCGTTTGGTATTGAGTTGTCCAAAGGACTTGAATCAAGTACTTTTGTTGTCCAAAACCATAATTTTCGAGTGCTTAATGGTTCTGTTCTGACGATTATGCTTGACCATTTTATCCATTGTGAAACAGTGAGGTCGTTTTCCACCTTTGACCTTGGTATTAGTTTTTACAATAAATTCGTGAATGAGAATGAGAAAAGTTCTTTAGAGATTTTTATTCCTAGTGTCACTAATTTGTTTTACTCTTTTGTAGGTGACACTTGGAGATGGCGTCCCCCTAAAGAGGGAGGGCGTGGAAATAACCCATTTCCTTTTCGAACCATTTGTGGTTCCTTGGCTTTTGGAAATAATTCCGTATCGATCATGAACAAGATGGTTTGTGATCTTGGAAAAAAATTTTCGAGCAAGTGGCCCGATTTGAGGACAAATCATCTTCAAGTGGGAAGGAATGATACGAATCCCGACGTATCATGGTTCGACACAATTCGACAATATCAAGCATGGCCTAAGTTCGAGGGGCCCAAGTTCAAAATGAAGCCTGATCTTAAATTTCAACGAGCTCAATTCAGCCCGATTTTAGCTCAATGAGCTCGTTTGCTCATTTTTCTAGTTTATTTTAATTTAAGCATTTTATTAGTTGCTGAAATAAATTAATTGAGTCTAGTTAAACTTAATTAAATCAACTCAATAATTTGGTTGTGTTATTTTTAATAAATTAAAATTTGGACATTTTTAATTATGTTTAAATGTGTTAGTTAAATTAGTTAATTTGCTTAGCTCATAATTATGTTTAGCTTAATAATTGGGTTTTAATATGTTCTAGCCAAAATTAATATGTCTGAATTGGAACATGTTTTAATTTGTTCTAGTACAGCCATTTAACTTGTCTTAGTTTAGGACACATTTATTTCTTGTCCAGCCGAATGTGATTTAAATTTGCTGTCAATTTAATATGTTCAAAGTTGATTAATTTTGGTTTAAATGTGCAGCTATTTTCAACATTAAAGGAGCAAGCATGCCGAATTGAATGTCCTTATTGCTACAGCTGATACGGAAGAGCACGCGGACCAAGATCGAGTTGCCAAGTCACGAGAAATTCCTATGAAAGCTCTAGACAAATCAGATCTGAAATCAAAACAAAGAACAAGATTAAACCGAATCAGATTTGAATTTAAAATTCCCAAATTCAATTAAAAGAGCAGCAAGAAGAAAAGAAATAGAATCGATGAATCAAACGAAATTGAGAAGAAAGAAAAGATGCGAATCTGCCAAGGAATTGATTCGGCCAAGAATGCCCAATTTCCAGCAATCAATTGATTCCCAAATTGAAAGAAATCCAATCGGCCAAACCCTAGGAATTGGGGATTTTTGGGTTCGAATGGGTGCTGCCAATAGGAGAACAACTTAAACGATGAGATCTTGAGTTTAATCAATGCTGGAAAACAAACAAGAACAGCAAAATATTAGATGAGAAATCGGCTCAAGTATAAGCAAAGAAAAGTAAAGAAAGAAATCGAAAACAGCAAGAATTAAAGGATAAGTCCTAAAGATCCTTGAAATCCCGAAAGATTTCACAAATCTCTTCAAACGGCTCTAATCTCCCCTCCAGAGAATATCGATGGCAAGAAGAAGGTTGAAGATGGCTCCCACAATCAAAAGATTGTTAAAACAACTTCTAAAGAAAACTCAAGAGAGAATTCTTGGGGAAAACCCCAAAGAAAATTCTGCACTCAACAAATCTAAAATTTGATAGAAAAAATAATAATAAGATGTTTTCACAAAGGGTGGCTGGCCAATGCTTATATAGGCCTCCAACAAATCCTAATCTCACAAGTAACTAATAAAAAATTAAACCTAATTAATAAAATAACAAGGTAAATTCGGCCATGCACTTATATGGGCTGTTTTGGGCCGAATTTTACATGTAATGCTCCTAAAGATTAAAAAATTAAATTAAACAAGTAAGATGTTTACAAATTGGGCCCTTTGACATTTTGGCCTGATTTTCAACTAAGTATGAAGAAATTTCTTGATTGGGCTGGATTTTGGTTATTGGGCCCCGCCTTCAAGAATTTGGGCTCGTGATCCATCTCCTACCAAAATTGGGTCGTTGACGCTCGTAATGGAGATCCAATGCGTTTTGGCTGTAAGATTTGGTTTCTTGGACCAAGATTTCCAAGATTTGAAATCTTGATTTTCTTGATTCTTGAAATCTCTTCGAACAGCAAAATTGGGCCAAGATTCGATTTCTTGATTTTCTTGAAAACAAGAAAGTGAATCTTGATTTTCTTGTTCTCTCGTGTATGCATCTAAGGCCTTGCTAACAAGCTCTTGAATGGTCCCATTTAGTTTGGACCGCATTTGTCGGGCCTTTGATCTCGTTATTGGGCCTTGTGGCAATTTGAGCCCATCACGTTCTTGAACTTGGATTGGGCCTTTATGACTCGTATCATTCCCCCCTTCCTCAAAAAGATTCGTCCTCGAATCTAAAAAATCAAATAGGGACAAGTCAGCCACATTAAAAGTAGAACTTACATTGTACTCACCAGGTAGATCAATTTTATAGGCATTATCGTTGATCCGCTCGAGTACTTGGAAAGGCCCATCGCCCCTTGGGTCCAACTTAGTCTTCCTTTTTGTAGGAAATCGTTCTTTCCTCAAATGGACCCAAACCCAATCTCCGGGTTCTAGTACAACCCGTTTGCGCCCTTTGTTTGCTTTGTTGGTGTTGGCGTCATTTGTTTTGGCTATTCGCTGTCTAGCCTTCTCATGTAAGGATTTCACCAACTTAGCTTTCTGTTCGCCATCTAAATTCATAACGTGTTCAAGAGGTAATGGCGCAAGATCACGTACTGTTAGTGGGTTAAAACCATAAACAAGTTCAAATGGGGAATAACCAGATGTAGAATGAATAGATCTATTATATGCAAATTCAACAAATGGTAGGCATTCTTCCCAATTTCTAATGTTCTTTCCCACAACAGCTCGTAATAAAGTCCCTAAGATTCGATTAACTACTTCAGTTTGACCATCAGTTTGGGGGTGACATGTAGTAGAATAAAGCAATTTAGTACCAAGCTTACCCCATAATACCTTCCAAAAGTGGCTAAGGAATTTGACATCTCTATCAGAAACAATTGTTTTAGGGATGCCATGAAGTCTTACCACTTCTTTAAAGAATAAGTCTGCCACATGTGTAGCATCATCTATTTTGTGACAAGGAATAAAATGTGACATCTTTGAAAACCTGTCAACAACAACAAATATACTATCTCTTCCTTTTTTGTTCGAGGCAAACCTAAAATAAAATCCATGGATAAATATACCCAAGGTGAAGTAGGAATCGGGAGAGGAGTGTAAAGGCCATGAGGCATTACCTTAGATTTTGCTTGTTTGCATGTAATGCACTTGGAACATACCTTTTCCACATCCTTCTTCATATGTGGCCAATGGAAGTGTTCTTGCAATATGTCTAGTGTTTTGGCCACTCCAAAATGTCCCATTAATCCCCCACTATGGGCTTCATGAATCAACAATTCTCTCATGGAACACTTTGGTATGCATAACCTGTTTAAACGAAAAAGAAAGCCATCTACAAGATAAAATTTTTCAAAAGCAGTATGTCCACAATTCTTATAGATATGGCTGAAATCAGTATCATCATCATATAACTCTTTAATATGTTCAAACCCTAAGACTTTAGCATTCAATGTAGTTATTAAAGTATATCGTCTAGACAAAGCATCTGCGACTACATTATCTTTACCTGTTTTATATTGAATCACATAAGGGAATGTTTCAATGAATTCTACCCATCGGGCATGTCTTTTACTCAACTTACCTTGTCCCTTTAACCATTTAAGAGACTCATGATCTGTATGTATGACAAACTCATTAGGCAGCAAATAATGTTGCCATACTTGAAGTGCACGAACTAATGCCAATAGTTCTTTGTCATAATTCGAGTAATTTAACTGTGCACCGTTCAATTTCTCACTAAAATAAGCAATAGGTTGCTTATCTTGCATTAAAACGGCGCCGATTCCAATTCCAATGCCTAAAGCTTTTTCTTGGGTGTCACCCCATTTGAAACCCACTGATTTCTTTATAACTTCAGTCAATGGGGCAGCAATAGTAGAGAAATCTTTCACAAATCGTCTATAAAAACTGGCTAAACCATGAAAAGATCTCACCTCAGTTACCGATTTAGGAGTCGGCCTGATACGAGTCACAAAAGCCCAAATTCTTGAAGGCGAGGCCCAATAAGCAAATTCCCAGCCCAATCAAGAAATCCATCCATACTTAGTTGAAAATCAGGCCAAATTGTCAAAGTGGCCCAAGTTGTAAAGTTTTATTTTTATTTATTTATTTATTTATTTTACTTAGTTTAAATTTTTATATTCAGTCCAAGAGTCCCAAATAAAAGACCCTTGACCGAATTTCCATATTAAAATAATTAGGAGTTTTTTTTTTAGTTTTAGTTTTAGTGTTCTAATTAAATTAGGAAAACATTTGAAAGGCCTATTTATATGGCTTGGCCAGCCACCCTACATTACATTACAATTACATTGAAAATTTCAGATTTGATTTGAGTGAAAATTCTCTTTGAGTTCTTCAAGGATTTTCTCTTGAGTTTTCTTTAGAAGTTGTTTTAACAATCTTTTTGATTGTGGGAGCCATCTTCAACCTTCTTCTTGCCATTGATATTCTTTGGAGGGGAGATTAGAGCCGTTTGAAGGGAGTTGTGAGATCTTTCGAGATTTCAAGGCTTCTTAGGACTTATCTTTTAATTTCTTACTGTCAATTCTTTCTTTATTTCTACTTGTGCTGAATCATTATCTAATCTATTTTCTGTTCTTATTGTGTTTTCAGCCTTTTTCTATCTTAAGGAATCAGCCCAAAAATCTCCAATTTCTAGGGTTTTTCCATACTCTTTTTGGGTGAAATTAGATTGTCGAAATTTGGGGAAAACTATCTTGGTGTTCAATTGGGCAGAATCACAATCTCCTTGAGGGTTTCAAGAACCCTAACACTTATTTCTATTCTCAATTTGATTCTTTGCTGATTTGGGGATTTTATTTCAGATCTGAAAATTCAAAAATCTAATCTTTTAATTTTCTGTTTCGTTTCAGATCTAATTGTTTAGGGTTTTCGTAGGAGTTTCTCGAGACTTGGCAACTCAATCTTGGTCCGCGCGCAACCCCGTATCATTTGGTATCAGATTTTGGGCGTTTTGGGTGTTCTTGGTTGATTTCTAAACTGATCTCTATTTTTTAAATTACAAACAGCAGTTTTACCCAGAAAAATTTTCGAAAAAAATTCATTTGAGTGGGTAAACGTTTTCTGATTGATCTAAAATTTTACATACATATTTTTGGCACTGTTATTGAATATAAAAAAATATTTCCCGCAAAAAAATAAGTCAAAAAAGTCAAAAAATTGAAAAAAGACGAAATCCAATAAAAAATTAAAAAAATATTCAGCGGGTTGAATTTCGTGCCCAAATTTTCCAGAACAAAAATTCAATATTTGAAGACATTCCAGATTTAATTTTGTGATTTTTTGAGATCGGGAACACCTCGAACGAAGTTGTCAAGTTACTCCGCAGTTTTTCGGGTTTTCTGTTTTCAGCAATTTTTATTGATTCTTAGCTGTAGGTTTTCATTTGTTTGCTTTTTATTATCCTTTTAAAATATCTAACACCTTCTTGTTTCTTGTGTTAGTAGGATTTAAACGTGTGCACAATCCTTCCTCGGTGCAACACGAATCACTTGGTGTTCGTCAGTTTTTGGCATCCTAGTGCAAATTAGGATTCTTTGGTAGTTTGGTTCACACTCTCTAATTGGTTGATATAAACTCTGATAAAGAACTCACAAGATTGAATTCGACCTCATTGAGAATTTGATTTTTCTTTTTGAGTGATTAATGGTGAGGTTTGCTAACTTTTATTTTTGAGTGTTGAGTGTTTATTTTTTACAGGTTTTGAAGATGTCTAAAGGTGATAATAATGATGCACTTATGAAAGTCCAACAACAGTTAGACGAACATACTGCTGCAATCACACAAATAAATGCTACACTTCAAGCATTGAATACTACTTTGAATGAGGTACGAGTGAATCAAAAACATCAATATCGAGATCCAATTAAGGAAGATAGGGATAACCAGTCCCATAGGTGCAACCCTCAACGTGTCCCTAGAATGGATGATGATTGTCATGATCATGGACAATCATCTTTGGCAAAACCAAAGAGCGAGCAGCAACGAGAACATCTCTTTCATACTCGCTGCCACGTACAAGGTAAGCTTTGTAGAGTTATTATTGATGGTGAAAGTTGCTCGAACATAGCCAGCACGACGATGGTGGAAAAGCTTTGCTTAACCACTACCAAGCATCCACAACCTTATCAACTACAAGGGCTTAGCAACGAAGGCCAATTTAGGGTCACTCAACAAGTGCGCATTGCCTTTTCTATCGGTAAATATCAAGACGAAGTCGTGTGCGACGTAGTACCTATTCAAGCCTGCCATTTATTGCTAGGAGAACCATGGCAACTGGATCGAAAAGTCACTCACGATGGTCGTACCAATAGGTATTCTTTCAAGCATCAAGGAAAGAAACTTACCTTAGTGCCGCTCACTCCGGAACAAGTCCATGAGGACCAAATCAAACTGAGAAATTCTGTTAAAACAAGTGAGGAAAAAGAAAAAAAGAATGAAAAAGAGCAAAAAGAGATTGAGAGTGAAAAGGAATGTGAAACAGAAAAGAAATTTGAAAAAGAAGTTGAAGAAAGAAGAGAAAATGAGTTAGAAAAAGAAACAAAAGAAAAAGACGAGGAAAGGCTAGTGAGGAATGTTTCCACTAACCAAGATATGAATTTTTCTTGTGTTGCTACTTTTCAGGTTCCTGAAAGATCGAAAGATAACTTTCAACTTCAATACCTCTCAAATGAAAGACGCTTTCATACGATCAACTTAGGCAAAGATGAAATCACACTACATGATCCCGAAGGTAAGCGAGGTAAGGAAATTTTAGAAACCGAGTCCAGTGCAGATTTGAAAATTATTGATAAAACTTTTGGTGACTTAGTTCTTAAAAGATCCCCTCATTTTGATCCGATTAATTGTTACTCTTCAATTGTGGTTGATAAAGTCATTACGAAAAGAAGCGTGATTTGTTATTCTCTTGATTTACCTTGTGTAAAATCCTCGAATTTGTCCAAATCTGTTTTGGAGAATAAGGTAACGAAATTTTCCAAATTTGTTTTCAATTTATATTCGTGCCTTAAACAGTTTATGTGGTTGTACATGAAGTTTGAGTTCCATTTGACAAAGGTTAACTCAACAACGGAGATTCGACTACACTATGCCCCCGATGAGCGAAGGTTTGTTTTAAATGAAAAAGGTAAAATCGACCCTTATTCTTCTGCTTATCGAGGTAAGATGCTTGAAACCTTTGAAACACTTTTGTACTCCTCGGATAGTGATAAAGATCGTGTTGATGAACACTTAGATCGAAACATGCTTGACTGTCCTATTTTATTTATTGATGATCTATCTGTTTTGATGGTTGATAAAAAGATTCTTGTTTTTGATAATGCATGTGTGAGTGAATCTATAGACCGTCGATTAATGCATGGTATGATTATGCAACTCTGTGAACCATGTGAATCTTTTCAAATACCTACTTGTGACGATTATGTTTACCATTTGATTTATTACTCGCAATTTATTCATGGTTTGTGGGAACAATGTGAGACGACTGAATGCCTTAAAACATGTCCATCTTTGTTTCAAATATTTGACGAGGCAGTGGTGAGTAAATTAGATTGTTTGCATGGTAATCTGAATCTGTCCATTCACATGCGTTATACCTGTTCTATTATGCTTATAATTGGACTACAAGCTTGTTTGTGTTGCTATTTACTATTTCATGGCTATTCTTTTCAGTGGACTCAATTGCCATTACTCCCGTTCGATAGAGGAAAGTCGAGTTCATTTGATTTTTCAGATTCGAGGATGAATCTTTTTGAGGAAGGGGGGAATGATACGAGTCACAAAAGGCCAAATTCTTGAAGGCAAGGCCCAATAAGCAAATTCCCAGCCCAATCAAGAAATCCATCCATACTTAGTTGAAAATCAGGCCAAATTGTCAAAGTGGCCCAAGTTGTAAAGTTTTATTTTTATTTATTTATTTATTTATTTTACTTAGTTTAAATTTTTATATTCAGTCCAAGAGTCCCAAATAAAAGACCCTTGGCCGAATTTCCATATTAAAATAATTAGGAGTTTTTTTTTAGTTTTAGTTTTAGTGTTCTAATTAAATTAGGAAAACATTTGAAAGGCCTATTTATATGGCTTGGCCAGCCACCCTACATTACATTACAATTACATTGAAAATTTCAGATTTGATTTGAGTGAAAATTCTCTTTGAGTTCTTCAAGGATTTTCTCTTGAGTTTTCTTTAGAAGTTGTTTTAACAATCTTTTTGATTATGGGAGCCATCTTCAACCTTCTTCTTGCCATTGATATTCTTTGGAGGGGAGATTAGAGCCGTTTGAAGGGAGTTGTGAGATCTTTCGAGATTTCAAGGCTTCTTAGGACTTATCTTTTAATTTCTTACTGTCAATTCTTTCTTTATTTCTACTTGTGCTGAATCATTATCTAATCTATTTTCTGTTCTTATTGTGTTTTCAGCCTTTTTCTATCTTAAGGAATCAGCCCAAAAATCCCCAATTTCTAGGGTTTTTCCATACTCTTTTTGGGTGAAATTAGATTGTCGAAATTTGGGGAAAACTATCTTGGTGTTCAATTGGGCAGAATCACAATCTCCTTGAGGGTTTCAAGAACCCTAACACTTATTTCTATTCTCAATTTGATTCTTTGCTGATTTGGGGATTTTATTTCAGATCTGAAAATTCAAAAATCTAATCTTTTAATTTTCTGTTTCGTTTCAGATCTAATTGTTTAGGGTTTTCGTAGGAGTTTCTCGTGACTTGGCAACTCGATCTTGGTCCGCGCGCAACTCCGTATCACGGCCACTCCTTAATTGCCTTAACTTTGTCCTCGTCGACATGAATACCTTGAGCACTAACTATGAAACCTAAGAATATTAGTTTATCACAACAGAATGTCCATTTATCAAGGTTGGCAAATAATCTTTCAGTTCGTAGAATATCCAAAACGGTTCGAACATGGAAAACATGATCATCTAATGACTTTGAGTAAATTAAAATATCATCAAAGTAAACTACTACAAATTTACCCAAATGTAGCCTCAAAACATGATTCATTAATCTCATAAATGTACTAGGTGCATTAGTAAGGCCGAAAGGCATAACTAACCATTCATACAATCCAAATTTTGTTTTAAAGGCTGTTTTCCATTCATCCCCTTCCCTCATTCGAATTTGATGATAACCGCTTTTTAAATCAATTTTTGTAAATATTATTGAACCATGTAATTCATCAAGCATATCATCAAGTCTAGGGATTGGGTGTCGATACTTTACCGTTATCTTGTTGATTGGGCGACAATCAACACACATACGAAACGTACCATCTTTCTTTGGCACCAATAAGACAGGAACAGCACAAGGACTTAGGCTCTCACGAATGTACCCTTTGTCTAGTAATTCCTCAATGATACGGGGTTACGCGCGGACCAAGATCGAGTTTCCAAGTCACGAGAAACTCCTACGAAAACCCTAAACAATTAGATCTGAAACAAAACAGAAAATTAAAAGATTAGATTTTTAAATTTTCAGATCTGAAATAAAATCCCCAAAACAGTAAAGAATCAAATAGAGAATAGAAATAAGTGTTAATAAGGAATCTTGAAACCCTAGAAGAGATTGCGATTCTGCCCAATTGAACACCCAGATAGTTTTCCCCAAATTTCGGCAATCTAATTTCTCCCAAAAAGAGTATGGATGAATCGGCAAGAACCCTAGAAATTGGGGATTTTTGGGCTAATTCCTTAAGATAGAAAAAGGCTGAAAACACAATAAGAACAGAAAATAAATTAGATAAAGATTCGACACAAGCAGAAATAAAGAAAGAATTGACAGTAAGAAATTAAAAGATAAGTCCTAAGAAGCCTTGAAATCCCGAAAGATCTCACAACTCCCTTCAAACGACTCTAATCTCCCCTCCAAAGAATATCAATGGCAAGAAGAAGGTTGAAGATGGCTCCCACAATCAAAAAGATTGTTAAAACAACTTCTAAAGAAAACTCAAGAGAAAATCCTTGAAGAACTCAAAGAGAATTTTCACTCAAATCAAATCTGAAATTTTCAATGTAATTGTAATGTAATGTAGGGTGGCTGGCCAAGCCATATAAATAGGCCTTTCAAATGTTTTCCTAATTTAATTAGAACACTAAAACTAAAACTAAAAAAAACTCCTAATTATTTTAATATGGAAATTCGGCCAAGGGTCTTTTATTTGGGACTCTTGGACTGAATATAAAAATTTAAACTAAGTAAAATAAATAAATAAATAAATAAAAATAAAACTTTACAACTTGGGCCACTTTGACAATTTGGCCTGATTTTCAACTAAGTATGGATGGATTTCTTGATTGGGCTGGGAATTTGCTTATTGGGCCTCGCCTTCAAGAATTTGGGCTTTTGTGACTCGTATCATTCCCCCCTTCCTCAAAAAGATTCGTCCTCGAATCTGAAAAATCAAATGAACTCGACTTTCCTCTATCGAACGGGACTAATGGCAATTGAGTCCACTGAAAAGAATAGCCATGAGATAGTAAATAGCAACGGAAACAAGCTTGTAGTCCAATCATAAGCATAACAGAACAGGTATAACGCATGTGAATGGACAGATTCAGATTACCATGCAAACAATCTAATTTACTCACCACTGCCTCGTCAAATATTTGAAACAAAGATGGACATGTTTTAAGGCATTCAGTCGTCTCACATTGTTCCCACAAACCATGAATAAATTGCGAGTAATAAATCAAATGGTAAACATAATCGTCACAAGTAGGTATTTGAAAAGATTCACATGGTTCACAGAGTTGCATAATCATACCATGCATTAATCGATGGTCTATAGATTCACTCACGCATGCATTATCAAAAACAAGAATCTTTTTATCAACCATCAAAACAGATAGATCATCAATAAATAAAATAGGACAGTCAAGCATGTTTCGATCTAAGTGTTCATCAACACGATCTTTATCACTATCCGAGGAGTACAAAAGTGTTTCAAAGGTTTCAAGCATCTTACCTCGATAAGCAGAAGAATAAGGGTCAATTTTACCTTTTTCATTTAAAACAAACCTTCGCTCATCGGGGGCATAGTGTAGTCGAATCTCCGTTGTTGAGTTAACCTTTGTCAAATGGAACTCAAACTTCATGTACAACCACATAAATTGTTTAAGGCACGAATATAAATTGAAAACAAATTTGGAAAATTTCGTTACCTTATTCTCCAAAACAGATTTGGACAAATTCGAGGATTTTACACAAGGTAAATCAAGAGAATAACAAATCACGCTTCTTTTCGTAATGACTTTATCAACCACAATCGAAGAGTAACAATTAATCGGATCAAAATGAGGGGATCTTTTAAGAACTAAGTCACCAAAAGTTTTATCAATAATTTTCAAATCTGCACTGGACTCGATTTCTAAAATTTCCTTACCTCGCTTACCTTCGGGATCATGTAGTGTGATTTCATCTTTGCCTAAGTTGATCGTATGAAAGCGTCTTTCATTTGAGAGGTATTGAAGTTGAAAGTTATCTTTCGATCTTTCGGGAACCTGAAAAGTAGCAACACAAGAAAAATTCATATCTTGGTTAGTGGAAACATTCCTCACTACCCTTTCCACGTCTTTTTCTTTTGTTTCTTTTTCTAATTCATTTTCTCTTCTTTCTTCAATTTCTTTTTCACTCTCAATCTCTTTTTGCTCTTTTTCATTCTCTTTTTCTTTTTCCTCACTTGTTTTAACAGAATTTTTCAGTTTGATTTGGTCCTCATGGACTTGTTCCGGAGTGAGCGGCACTAAGGTGAGTTTCTTTCCTTGATGCTTGAAAGAATACCTATTGGTACGACCATCGTGAGTGACTTTTCGATCAAGTTGCCATGGTTCTCCTAGCAACAAATGGCAGGCTTGAATAGGCATTACGTCGCACACAACTTCGTCTTGATACTTACCGATAGAAAAGGCGATGCGCACTTGTTGAGTGACCCTAAATTGGCCTTTGTTGCTAAGCCCTTGTAGTTGATAAGGTTGTGGATGCTTGGTAGTGGTTAAGCAAAGCTTTTCCACCATCATCGTGCTGGCTATGTTCGAGCAACTTTCACCATCAATAATAACTCTACAAAGCTTCCCTTGTACATGGCAGCGAGTATGAAAGAGATGTTCTCGTTGCTGCTCACTCTTTGGTTTTGCCAAAGAAGGTTGCCCACGATCATGAAAATCATCATCCATTCTAGGGACACGTCGAGGGTCGCACCTATGGGGCTGGTTATCCCTATCTTCCTTGATTGGATTTCGATATTGAGGTTCTTGATTCAATCGTACCTCATTGATGGTAGCAGTCAAGGCTCGAAGAGCAGTAGCCTGTTCATCCAACTGTTGTTGGAATTTTTTAAATATGTCACTATTATTATCACCTGTAGACATTTTTTTTTAAAACCTGCAAAACACTCAACACTCAAAAATAAAAGTTATCAAACCTCACCGTTAATCACTCAAAAAGAAAAATCAAATTCTCAATGAGGTCGAATTCAATCTTGTGAGCTCTTTATCAGAGTTTATATCAACCAATTAGAGAGTGTGAACCAAACTACCAAAGAATCCTAATTTGCACTAGGATGCCAAAAACTGACGAGACACCAATTGATTCGTGTTGCACTGAGGAAGAAGTTGTGCACACGTTTAAATCCTACTAACACAAGAACCAAGAAGGTGTTAGATAACGTAAAGGAAGAATAAAGGTAAACAAATGAAAACCTACAGCTAAGAATCAATAAAAATTGCTGAAAACAGAAAACCCGAAAAACTGCGGAGTAACTTGACAACTTCGTTCGAGGTGTTCCTGATCTCCAAAAATCACAAAATTAAATCTTGAGTGTCCTTATATATTGAATTTTTGATCTGGAAATTTTGGGCACCAAATTCAACCCGCTGAATCATTTTTTTAAATTTTTATTGAATTTCGTCTTTTTTGATTTTTTTGACTTTTTGACTGATTTTTTTGCGGGAATAATTTTTTTATATTCAATCACAGTTCCAAAAACATGTATGTAAAATTTTAGATCAATCAGACAACGTTTACCCACTCAAATGAATTTTTTTGAACAATTTTTCTGGGTAAAACTGCTGTTTATGCTTTAAAAAATAAAGATCAGTTTAGAAATCAACCAAGAACACCCAAAACACCCAAAATCTGATACCAAATGATACAATAATGCGCACAGACCAAGATCGAGTTGCCAAGTCACGAGAAACTCCTACGAAAGGTCCTAGACAAATAGATCTGAAAACAGAAACAAAGATTAAGATTAAACCAAATCAGATTTGAATTTAAAATTCCCAAATTCAATTAAAAGAGCAGCAAGAAGAAAAGAAATAGAATCGATGAATCAAACGAAATTGAGAAGAAAGAAAAGATGCGAATCTGCCAAGGAATTGATTCGGCAAAGAATGCCCAATTTCCAGCAATCAATTGATTCCCAAATTGAAAGAGATCCAATCGGCCAAACCCTAGGAATTGGGGATTTTTTGAGAACGACTCTTTGCTGCCAATGAATGATGATTTAATTCGATTCTTTGAGTTGAATATGGCTGGAAAGACACAAGAAGAACAGCAAACAAATGAGATAAAGAATCGGCATAAGTAGGAATAAAGAAATAAAACGAAACAGCAAGAAATAAAGAAAGTCCTAAAGATCCTTGAACCAATTAGAGAGTGTGAACCAAACTACCAAAGAATCCTAATTTGCACTAGGATGCCAAAAACTGACGAGACACCAATTGATTCGTGTTGCACCGAGGAAGAAGTTGTGCACACGTTTAAATCCTACTAACACAAGAACCAAGAAGGTGTTAGATAACGTAAAGGAAGAATAAAGGTAAACAAATGAAAACCTACAGCTAAGAATCAATAAAAATTGCTGAAAACAGAAAACCCGAAAAACTGCGGAGTAACTTGACAACTTAGTTCGAGGTGTTCCCGATCTCCAAAATCACGAAATTAAATCTTGAGTGTCCTTATATATTGAATTTTTGATCTGGAAATTTTGGGCACCAAATTCAACCCGCTGAATCTTTTTTTAAAATTTTTATTGAATTTCGTCTTTTTTGATTTTTTTGACTTTTTGACTGATTTTTTTGCGGGAATAATTTTTTTATATTCAATCACAGTGCCAAAAACATGTATGTAAAATTTCAGATCAATCGGACAATGTTTACCCACTCAAATGAATTTTTTTTGAACAATTTTTCTGGGTAAAACTGCTGTTTATGCTTTAAAAAATAAAGATCAGTTTAGAAATCAACCAAGAACACCCAAAACGCCCAAAATCTGATACCGAATGATACGGGGTTGCGCGCGGACCAAGATCGAGTTTCCAAGTCACGAGAAACTCCTACGAAAACCCTAAACAATTAGATCTGAAACGAAACAGAAAATTAAAAGATTAGATTTTTGAATTTTCAGATCTGAAATAAAATCCCCAAAACAGTAAAGAATCAAATAGAGAATAGAAATAAGTGTTAATAAGGAATCTTGAAACCCTAGAAGAGATTGCGATTCTGCCCAATTGAACACCCAGATAGTTTTCCCCAAATTTCGGCAATCTAATTTCTCCCAAAAAGAGTATGGATGAATCGGCAAGAACCCTAGAAATTGGGGATTTTTGGGCTAATTCCTTAAGATAGAAAAAGGCTGAAAACATAATAAGAATAGAAAATAAATTAG
The DNA here is from genome assembly GCF_007990345.1 of Gossypium hirsutum. Classification (NCBI taxonomy): domain Eukaryota; kingdom Viridiplantae; phylum Streptophyta; class Magnoliopsida; order Malvales; family Malvaceae; genus Gossypium; species Gossypium hirsutum. The sequence continues at coordinate 35,285,820 of NC_053436.1, forward strand.
ATAAAGATTTGGCACAAGCAGAAATAAAGAAAGAATTGACAGTAAGAAATTAAAAGATAAGTCCTAAGAAGCCTTGAAATCCCGAAAGATCTCACAACTCCCTTCAAACGGCTCTAATCTCCCCTCCAAAGAATATCAATGGCAAGAAGAAGGTTGAAGATGGCTCCCACAATCAAAAAGATTGTTAAAACAACTTCTAAAGAAAACTCAAGAGAAAATCCTTGAAGAACTCAAAGAGAATTTTCACTCAAATCAAATCTGAAATTTTCAATGTAATTGTAATGTAATGTAGGGTGGCTGGCCAAGCCATATAAATAGGCCTTTCAAATGTTTTCCTAATTTAATTAGAACACTAAAACTAAAACTAAAAAAAAACTCCTAATTATTTTAATATGGAAATTCGGCCAAGGGTCTTTTATTTGGGACTCTTGGACTGAATATAAAAATTTAAACTAAGTAAAATAAATAAATAAATAAATAAAAATAAAACTTTACAACTTGGGCCACTTTGACAATTTGGCCTGATTTTCAACTAAGTATGGATGGATTTCTTGATTGGGCTGGGAATTTGCTTATTGGGCCTCGCCTTCAAGAATTTGGGCTTTTGTGACTCGTATCACTCAACTTGCCTTTGCAATTCCTTTGTCTCCTCGGGATTGCATCTATAGGCTGGTCGATTTGGGATTGAAGCTCCGGGTACTAAGTCAATTTGATGTTCTATCCCTCGTAAAGGTGGTAAACCTTTAGGGGCCTCACTAAAAACATCCTCATAATCCTGCAAAAGAGATTGAAACACACTAGGCAAATTTTCGTTAATGTTAGATAAAGATAAATAATTTTGCCTAAACCTCACAAGGATACAAGGCTGTTTATTAAGTAGGGCTCTCTTCACATCTTTTTTTGTTGCCAAAAGATTTTTTCCGCTCATTTTACCACTAGAGGATTCACTCACCTTTGGGCTTTTTAAATTGACTTTTTCCACTACTATTAGCCTCTTTTCTCTCTGTCTTTTGTACTTGCTCTTTCTCCCTTACCCCCTCACAAAATTTTATCATCCTCAATTGATCTTTATATACATCAGTAGGATTTAAAGGAGCAAAAGTGAATTTCTTGCCTTTAAATACAAGGGAGTATCGATTAAGTTTACCTTGGTGTGTAGCATCGCGATCAAATTGCCAAGGTCGTCCAAGGAGCAAGTGTGTCGCATGCATGGGGACTACATCACACCATACGTCATCCTCATAATTGCCGAGTTTAAAAGTGACCAAGGACTGTTTCGTAACTTTAACTTCGGAACATTCATTAAGCCACTGAAGGTGATATGGCTTAGGGTGTTTGGTACAAGGCAACTTTAAAGAATCCACCAAATAACTACTCACTACATTCGAGCAACTCCCACTATCAATAATGAGTGAACATAAGTTACCTTTAATAAAACACCGAGAATGGAAAATATTGGTCCTTTGGCTCTCATCATCTTTCATCTGAATGTTAAGGGTTCGGCGAACTACAAAGCAATGGAAATTAGCAAAGTCCCCTTCTTTTGGTGGTTCGACCAACTCTTCGCCATTATCACTGTCATCCACAAGTTCTGGCATATCTGGATCTATTTTATCAGAGTCGGAAGTGTACTCACCATTATCTTTCAGAAGAAGTAATCTCGTGTTAGGGCATTCCCTACTATAATGACCACGCCCTTTGCACTTAAAGCACTCAATCTCACGAGTCCTCTTCGCACTCGAATCTCCTAAATTGGGCTGCTTAGAAGCTGTTTGCGTTTTAACAAGAGCCCCTTTTTTCCAATCTGATTGCTTGCTTCCATTACTCAAAGAAGGCTTGTTAGTAACGAAAGGTGATTTTGAGCTCTTAAAATCAGAATTGGAATTGTTACCTCGGTAATATTGCGAAGTCGAGAAGGAACCAAACCTTTGTTCCTTTAGTTGTTGCTCGATCTCAATGGCTTTATGAACTGCTTCTTCCAAATCAATGTAAGTTTGTAGCCTCAATGTATTAGCTATCGGCCTGTTCAAACCATCAATAAATCGAACCATAGTTGTTTCTTCATCCTCCTCCACATTAGCTCTCTGAATGAGCATCTCCATCTCTTTAAAATATTCATCCACTGTCCTACTACCTTGGATAAGTCTTCTCAGCTTTGTTTTAATTTCTCTATAGTAGTGAGGTGGAATAAACCTTTTACGCATAATCTGTTTCAACTCATCCCATGTCGAAATCTCACCTTCATAATTCCGATGGCGGTTTACCCCAAGTTGAGTCCACCAACTTAATGCATAATCAGAAAATTCCAGTGTTGCTAACGCTACCTTTTCATCATCCGGACATTTATAATACCGAAACATAAGTTCAATCTTAGATTCCCATTCACAATAAGCGTCAGGATCATTCTTACCACGAAATTGGGGAATTGTGAATTTCGGTTTTGCCAAAGAAGGTTGCCCACGATCATGAAAATCATCATCCATTCTATTGACACGTCGAGGGCCGCGCCTCTTGGGTTGGTTATCCCTATCTTCTTTGATTGGATCTCGATATTGAGGTTCTTGATTCAACTGCACCTCATTGATGGTAGCAGTCAAAGCTCGAAGAGCAGCAGCCTGTTTGATGTGAGCTTGCCTACGAACCAAATGGTGAACGAACAAGAAGCTATTAAGCTGCCCATTGGTCCAATAACGCGAGCTAGAGCTAAACGATTTAAAGTTGCTATTTTAGCATTGGTGGAACGGATTGAGGAAAATGAAAGCAAAGAGCTTAAAGACGAGCTGAATATTTTCAACTTCTTTGAAGTTGAAATTCGTTCTAGCTAATTAAATTGCTGCTGGATTTTAAACCATTTAAATAAGCATTTAATTAAGTCTTATTACAGCTTATTAATATGTTTTTATTTAATATAAGTGTTTAATATGTCTTAATTTAGTTACATTAAAGATGTCTTGATTTCATTTAGTTTGTCTAAATTATTACATGTCTTAAATCTGTTCAACCGAATTTGTGTCATGCTTTATTAATATTTAAGTTGTTTCAATGTTAAATTAGGATGTTCACATTATGTATTTACTTAGTTCAGCTTAATTTGATTGAAATTAATTAAGTTCATGTGTGTTTTTAGGTACAGCCGAATTTGAAGATTCATTGGGCAGATTCATGCATGAAGATTCAATGGATGTGAAGATGCATGCATGTTGGGTTCAATGCACCAAATGATACATGCATGGACTATATTAAAGATGGTGTGCTGATTGTTGAAGTTCTCTAAGTGACCATTCGGCCAAAAGAGATGATTTTCCATTCTCCAAAGCTGCCATTTATTTCCTTCACATTGCTGGGTACATTGTGGCTATTCGGTTCATGATGTTCACACCTTATGGTCATTCAAAACCGTCCATTCACACTTCCAAATGACTGTTCAAGTTGCTAATTAATGATGGTAATTTTTCAGCAAGAGTTGCTTCATTATTGACCTTATTAAACTCCATTGGCCGAATGTAGCTGCTGCCAATTTTCCAAGTTCGTTGAAGCTCTTCCTTGGTCTATATTCAGCCGAACATTGATTCAAGACCATTCATGGATCTTAGCTCAAAATTAGTTCAATGTTTACTTAGTTTTTAAGTATTGAACTTGACTATTCGGCTACTAGTCACTTAAGCTATAAATAGTTCTTGAATTTCTTGTAAAAGGACTTTTTGCCAAATTTCTGAATGAAATATAATTTTAGTGAGAAATTCACTCTCTTTATTCTCCAAAGCTCAAATTGACTTATCTTCAACGAGTGGCATCAATCTGACTTTGTTCGAACTTATCACCCATTGGTGTGGCGTTCTTCATACCGTAGGTTCCTATTTTGCTAAATAGAGGGTCTCGGTTTTTTTTATCCTATTTCCATTTCTTTCTTTGAAACCTTAAGCCCGGGTCCTTATTTGATAATAAGGGTTCAATCTTGTTTCATCGAATTACCCAGCAAACAACAACCCATCAAACTCCTTTGTTCCTAAAGCCATCCAACTTCAAACACCAAGACTTGAATTTGATTCAATTCCGACACTACCTAATTTCGATCGGGAAAGATTACGACTCGTCTTTACATCCGAAACGAGCTCGTATCACTGTTCATCCAACTGTTGTTGGAATTTTTTAAATATGTCACTATTATTATCACCTGTAGACATTTTTTTTAAAACCTGCAAAACACTCAACACTCAAAAATAAAAGTTATCAAACCTCACCGTTAATCACTCAAAAAGAAAAAATCAAATTCTCAATGAGGTCGAATTCAATCTTGTGAGTTCTTTATCAGAGTTTATATCAACCAATTAGAGAGTGTGAACCAAACTACCAAAGAATCCTAATTTGCACTAGGATGCCAAAAACTGACAAGACACCAATTGATTCGTGTTGCACCGAGGAAGAAGTTGTGCACACGTTTAAATCCTACTAACACAAGAACCAAGAAGGTGTTAGATAACGTAAAGGAAGAATAAAGATAAACAAATGAAAACCTACAGCTAAGAATCAATAAAAATTGCTGAAAACAGAAAACCTGAAAAACTGCGGAGTAACTTGACAACTTCGTTCGAGGTGTTCCCGATCTCCAAAAATCACGAAATTAAATCTGGAGTGTCCTTATATATTGAATTTTTGATCTGGAAATTTTGGGCACCAAATTCAACCCGCTGAATCTTTTTTTTAAAATTTTTATTGAATTTCGTCTTTTTTTATTTTTTTGACTTTTTGACTGATTTTTTTGCGGGAATAATTTTTTTATATTCAATCACAGTGCCAAAAACATGTATGTAAAATTTTAGATCAATCGGACAACGTTCACCCACTCAAATGAATTTTTTTTGAACAATTTTTCTGGGTAAAACTGCTGTTTATGCTTTAAAAAATAGAGATCAGTTTAGAAATCAACCAAGAACACCCAAAACGCCCAAAATCTGATACCAAATGATACGGAAGAGCACGCGGACCAAGATCGAGTTGCCAAGTGATGAGAAATTCCTATGAAAGCTCTAGACAAATCAGATCTGAAATCAAAACAAAGAACAAGATTAAACCGAATCAGATTTGAATTTAAAATTCCCAAATTCAATTAAAAGAGCAGCAAGAAGAAAAGAAATAGAATCGATGAATCAAACGAAATTGAGAAGAAAGAAAAGATGCGAATCTGCCAAGGAATTGATTCGGCCAAGAATGCCCAATTTCCAGCAATCAATTGATTCCCAAATTGAAAGAAATCCAATCGGCCAAACCCTAGGAATTGGGGATTTTTGGGTTCGAATGGGTGCTGCCAATAGGAGAACAACTTAAACGATGAGATCTTGAGTTTAATCAATGCTGGAAAACAAACAAGAACAGCAAAATATTAGATGAGAAATCGACACAAGTATAAGCAAAGAAAAGTAAAGAAAGAAATCGAAAACAGCAAAAATTAAAGGATAAGTCCTAAAGATCCTTGAAATCCCGAAAGATTTCACAAATCTCTTCAAACGGCTCTAATCTCCCCTCCAAAGAATATCGATGGCAAGAAGAAGGTTGAAGATGGCTCCCACAATCAAAAGATTGTTAAAACAACTTCTAAAGAAAACTCAAGAGAGAATTCTTGGAGAAAACCCCAAAGAAAATTCTGCACTCAACAAATCTAAAATTTGATAGAAAAAATAATAATAAGATGTTTTCACAAAGGGTGGCTGGCCAATGCTTATATAGGCCTCCAACAAATCCTAATCTCACAAGTAACTAATAAAAAATTAAACCTAATTAATAAAATAACAAGGTAAATTCGGCCATGCACTTATATGGGCTGTTTTGGGCCGAATTTTACATGTAATGCTCCTAAAGATTAAAAAATTAAATTAAACAAGTAAGATGTTTACAAATTGGGCCCTTTGACATTTTGGCCTGATTTTCAACTAAACATTTTGGCCTGATTTTCAACTAAGTATGAAGAAATTTCTTGATTGGGCTGGATTTTGGTTATTGGGCCCCGCCTTCAAGAATTTGGGCTCGTGATCCATCTCCTACCAAAATTGGGTCGTTGGCGCTCGTAATGGAGATCCAATGCATTTCTTGCTGTTTCGATTTGTTTCTTTATTCCTACTTGTGCCGATTCATTATCTAATCTTTTTTTGCTGTTCTTGCTTGTGATTCAGCTTTGTTTAACTCCAAGATCCTTCCATTTAATCGGCCTACTTTTGGGCAGTAAAGTTTCGAATCAAAATCCCTAAATCCTAAGGTTCTTGTCGATTAATACATTCTGATTTTGGGGAAATCAAGTTGCTGGAATTTGGGGTTTTTCTTGTCGGTTTGTTCTTGGGCAGATTCGGCTTGTGGGAAAACAATCTTGGAGTTCGATTTCGTCTTCTTGAACTCCAAAAGCAACTATTCATTCGTTCTTTGGTTCTTGGCTGTTTTCTAATTGTTTTTGGGGATTTCAATTTCAGTTCTGATTCGTTTTAATCTTTCCTTTGTTTTGGTTTCAGATCTGTTCGTCTAGAGCCTCGTAGGAGTTTCCTCGTGACTTGGCAACTCGATCTTGGTCCGCGCACAACCCCGTATCAACAGCCGAATTAATTAGTGAACAAGGCATGGACGGCACATTAAAGAGCTGCTGATGCATAGGGGCATGAAACGTGATTAATGCATTAAAAAGCTGCTGGTGCATGAATAACCTAGGAGCATGAAACGTGATTAATGCTTGAAGGCTGCTGGTTGGTGTTCCCAAATGGCCATTCAGTCAAAAGATGGCTGAATATTCAATGTTCCAAGCTGAATTAAAAGGCCAGCTGCTGTTTAAGTTTCTCTAGGTGCTTTTTCGTGAATAACAAGGGCCATGGCTGATTATAATTAATCCCATTCAGCTGCTCACATTCAGCTTCTATATCTATTGTCCATTGGCGTCCTCAATAAGCATTTAAGCTGCCCAAGCCTATCCAGCTGGTCAAAGCAATATATTTAATATCATGCACTCTCTTTGTCCGAATATTACAAGATCTTTCAGCTCATTTAATTCTCCAGCTGATGAGGAAACTTCTAAGAAAATTCTCAACTCTTCTAGTTGAATTACAAAGTGACCATTCGGCTTTCTAGGTGGCTGATTAGCTCACCTTTATTTTAAATGAAACCAGCTGCATGAAGACACCTTGGAAGCTGTCCAAATATGTTCTTAAGGCTGGAGGAAGCATCCTAGAATTTCCTAAATTTTTCTGGAAATTTCAGCTCATTTAAAGGTTTAATTAAGTGACCATTCAGCTACTTTTTGAGGCCATTCGGTTGACCATGTTTTAGGCTATAAATAATTGTTAAATTTCATTTTTAAAAAGTTAGACATTTTTTTAGACTTTTCACTTAATGAAACTTTGTTAAACTTTCATGGAATTTGTGAGATTTCTTTCTCTCATATTTCGTTGAGGACTTCGTTGGCTTATCTAGGAAGCCTAGTGGCGTTGATACGAGTCACAAAGGCCCAACCTAAGCTTAAGAAGGTGATGAGCTCAAATCAAGAAAATCAAGATTCACTTTCTTGTTTTCAAGAAAATCAAGAAATCGAATCTTGGCCCAATTTTGCTGTTCGGAGCGATTTCAAGAATCAAGAAAATCAAGATTTCAAATCTTGGTCCAAGAAACTGAATCTTGCAGCCAAAGCGCGTTGGATCTCTATTACGAGCATCAACGACCCAATTTCGGTAGGAGATGGATCACAAGCCCAAATTTTTAAAGGGGAGGCCTATAAGCAAATCCAGCCCAATCAAGAAATTTCTTCATACTTAGTTGAAAATCAGGCCAAAATGTCAAAGGGCCCAATTTGTAAACATCTTACTTGTTTAATTTAATTTTTTAATCTTTAGGAGCATTACATGTAAAATTCGGCCCAAAACAGCCCATATAAGTGCATGGCCGAATTTACCTTGTTATTTTATTAATTAGGTTTAATTTTTTATTAGTTACTTGTGAGATTAGGATTTGTTGGAGGCCTATATAAGCATTGGCTAGCCACCCTTTGTAAACACATCTTATTATCATTCAATACATTAAATTTCAGTTTGTTAGAGTGCAGAATTTTCTTTGGGGTTTTCTCCAAGAATTCTCTCTTGAGCTTTCTTTAAAAGTTGTTTTAACAATCTTTTGATTGTGGGAGCCATCTTCAACCTTCTCTTCTTGCCATCGATATTCTTTGGAGGGGAGATTAGAGCCGTTTGAAGAGATTTGTGAAATCTTTCGGGATTTCAAGGATCTTTAGTGATGTGATCCGGCTCGGTTGATTGAGTCGATTCACTTGATTGCCCGATCGTCGACGAGAAGTTTGTTCGAATTTGTAGATAGATGGAGTTAGATGATTTTTTTATAGCGGAAGTTGAGAAAATGGGTTCAAAAGATGGTTTGGATAGATGTTTGATAGGCTCGGTGAAATAAAGAAATATTGTTTATAATTTAATAGTTAAAATGGAATGGAAAAATAGAACTCAAGCGAAGAACGATTCAATACTATATGAAGTATTGCCCCGGGACTTATATTGCTCAAGGTGGATTAAATGGATTGTCGAAGATGGACCTTGACCCGTTACCTATAGAGAGGTAGGAACCAAAGGTATAAAAAGGTGGATGAACTCCACACCATGATGGTGATAAGTTCAAGAAGTCGGGTTGACGCCACTAGCGAGCTAGATAAGTCAGAACGAGACTCGTACGAAATAGGATAGGAGGAAACCTCACAATCAAGTTTTCAATAATCAAATTCTGTAACCTTTTTACAAAGAGAAAAGAACTATTTATAGATTACATTGGATAGCCAAATAGACTAAGTAAATTCGGCTTTAATTGAATTAAACTAATCTAGAAATGTGTCTTTAAAGGCTATGTCCAAATTCAGCTGAATGGTACTTCAATGGGCAGCTTCATGGCTAAGGAAATGAACTTGAAGGCTTGGTGAATGTATGGGAGAGCAATGGACATGTCTAGGTTCGGCCAAGGTGTGAATGGACACTCCAAAAGATGCCTTTTGGCCGAATAGGTACTTAGGAGATCAATGGACAGCAACCGATGCATGTAAGTGAACATTCATGCATTCTTCCATTCATTGTATTAAATCATTCATGCATCATCCTTACGTTCATTGAACCAGCCCATTCATGAATCATCTTTAATTGTGTTCCCACATCATGCATTGTAAGTAGACGTTCATGCACCTAGCTTGAATGAATCTCCACATTCGGCTGTACCTACATGAAACATGAACAAATTAATTAAAATAGATATATTAATTAACACATAAATTTAAAATAGACAAAAATAAAGTCTTAAGCTAAACATATTAAATTCGGCTAAGACAACTTTAAAAACATGAAATAAATCAAAACATAATTATGAGCTGTAATAACTTAAACTAAGTTAATAAAATACTTTAATTATTCAACCAATAAAATAAATGAGCTGAATTGTAGCTAAATTGAGCTCGATTGAGCTGAAATGAGCTCAATTGAGCTGGTCGGAGTTGAAACGAGCTAGAAAAGCTAAAATGGAGCTGAAATTAGCTTGCACTAAGGTGCATGGTTTCTTCAAGGAGTTGGATCGAGCTTCCTCATCTTCAACAAGCTGATTCTCCTTCCAAAACTTGAACAACAAAGCTGAAACAACTTCATGAAATCGCTTGGACCTAGCTCGGTCATTGGTCCCTTTGGAAGCTCGAGGGAATCAAGACGAGGACTTGATGGGGCTTGGGGCGTGGTCACATCATTCCCCCCTTCTTCAAAATGACTTGTCCTCAAGTTGAGCTGTTTATTCTCTAGAAAATAATCCGTCTTTTGCAACTCTCCTTGAATGAATGGAACAATTAGTCGTTCATAAGCCTTTGCAAAAGAACTCACAATATTCGGCATTAGAGATGGCAAATGAATCAATGAAAATAGACAACCATTAATCATCAAGAAATGATCAGAACAACTATGTGGATCATGCATGGTCATAACAAGACAAGCATGAGTTATGTAAAAAGGCAAACTTAAAACATCATTCTTACAATCATATGGACAAAACTCCTTCCATATCCATAACTCATCAAATGGTCGAGACAAAGACAAATATGTTTTTAAGCATTCAAACCTTTCAATTTGCTTCCACAAGTCATTGTTCAAGTAAATGGAATGCGAGTAATGGAACAAGAAATTTAAATCTTCATCACAAACACACAAATGAAAAGTTTCATATGATTCATGATTTCGCATGTTTGGCACTCGCAATTGTCGTTTGGTTATGTTCTCAACAATGAATTCATCACATTTTCCAAAGAGAAAAATCGTCTTATCATTACTCAAAATGGATTTATCATCATCAAGCAAAATCAAATAATTAACCACAACAGGATTCAAACGATTTTCAGCAATCAAGGTGTCTTCAAAAATTTTAGTTACATTCGACTTAAGAGAAGATGGTCGCATAACATCAGAATTCATACCTGATTCACCTTTAGGAGTGGAAAATTGAGAATCAATTTTACCTTTTTCAATCAAAGTGAACCTTTTCTCCTTGAGAGGGTATTGAAGTCGAAGCTCATTACACAATCCTTGAAAAACCTAAACGAAGGGTAAACACAAAGGCAACTTGCACTTTTCGAAGTGTTGGGTTCATAATGCTGAAAGAGGGTAATGTCTCCATAGACGTTGAACTCAAAGGAACAGGCTAAAACACTATTCACATATTGAACATATGTAACGATACCAGGTTCAAAAACATGAGTTGATCTTACCTTTTCGAAATGAAAAATGAATTTCATGGACAGCCACATAAAATGATCAAAGAACAATTTTAAATTATAAACAGAGTCTTTAAATTTCAGAGGCCAAACATCAAACAGACATAAATTTGTCACATAAAATTTAGGATGCTTGAGTTCCGCACATATCAACCTAAAATAATAAATTCCAGGTTTGAACACACGAGTTTGATTACTTACACCAAAGTGTTTTAGTAAATCAAACATGTCAAACCAAAAGGGTTTTCGTGTCCATAGAAACAAACATTCAAATCTCTTTATATTCATCAAATCAAACTTGCACAAATTCATGGATTTGTCACATGACAATAATGGATGCACAAAATTATCATATTTGAAAAATTGAATCGCTTTTCGTGAAAACCCGACATCATGCAAAACCAAATCTTTAGTTTGTCGTTCGTACCGAACAACATCAACCACATTCAAAGAATAGAAATTAATCAAATGAAAATAAGAGAATTTTTTTAAAACAAAGTCATTTTCAACAACTTTCAAACTTGATGGCCATGACTCGGTTTTTAAAACTTCCTTACCTCGCTTACCTTCAAGCTCGTGTGGTTTGATTTCAACTTCATCCTTACCTTTTTTGGTCATGCAAAAACGTCGCTCGTTAGGAAGATATTGAAGTTGATATTCGTCACAGAGATTTGTCGGAACCTGAAAAGAAGGAACAGAACAAAAACAAACATCACGGGGGTTAGTTAAAATTTCGTTCTCCTTTTCTTGTTCTCGCTCACTATCTTCATTTTCTCTCGTTTCTTCTTCAACATCTTTTTCTTTTTCAATTTTTTTCTCAATCTCAATTTCTTTTTCAATTTTCTTTTCTTCATTTTCTTTTTCACTCACTATTTTGATTTCTTTTTCTTTTTCACTACAATGTGCGGATGACACGAAAGAATCAAAGAGATAATCATTTGGCTCAAAGAAAGAGAAAATATTTTCATAAGCTTCTCGTCCATTTCTTCGAGAACAATCCTTTGGGAAGGACTTCTTTGAAGCATACGAGGAATAGCTCGTCCTTTCTCGCTCATCTCGAGTGATTTTTGACTCGAAGTTTTCTTCTCGCGGTCTCGAAAGCCTTGTTGAATAGGAGTCTTGATATGTGTCTCTTCTCGAATAATGTCGTCGTGATGAACTTAACTCTATTTCTCGACTCGGTGGAGTTTGCTTCCGTCGGGCTTTTTCCTCCACTCGGTCCAAACGTCTTTTTAATGGGCTTAGTTTTTCCTCCAATATTCGGCCCATCTCGTTCACCAAGTATTGAAATTCATCGGTAGAGAATTCTTCTTGAGACATGATGATGTGATCCGGCTCGGTTGATGGAGTCGGGTTCACTTAAGATGCCCGATCGTCGACGAGAAGTTTGTTCGAATTTGTAGATAGATGGAGTTAGATGATTTTTTATAGCGGAAGTTGAGAAAATGGGTTCAAAAGATGGTTTGGATAGATGTTTGATAGGCTCGGTGAAATAAAGAAATATTGTTTATAATTTAATAGTGAAAATGGAATGGAAAAATAGAACTCAAGCGAAGAACGATTCAATACTATATGAAGTATTGCCCCGGGACTTATATTGCTCAAGGTGGATTAAATGGATTGTCGAAGATGGACCTTGACCCGTTACCTATAGAGAGGTAGGAACCAAAGGTATAAAAAGGTGGATGAACGCCACACCAGGATGGTGATAAGTTCAAGAAGTCGGGTTGACGCCACTAGCGAGCTAGATAAGTCAGAACGAGACTCGTACGAAATAGGATAGGAGGAAACCTCACAATCAAGTTTTCAATAATCAAATTCTGTAACCTTTTACAATAAACAAGTAAGCTATTTATAAGCCTAAAATGCCTATTGATATTCGGCATCTATGTTGTTCACACTAACTTAAATTCTGTTCACACAATTATTTAACATGTTCACACAAATAGCATTAAAATTCAGTTCATGCTTGAAGATGGTACATGAATTGGCCGAACCATCATGATGCTTCACTTGATGCATTCATGCATCCTTAGCCTTGAAGAATCTCCATAATTCCATGAATGTGCAGCTCTTTAATGATCCTACATCTCCCTTGGCTGAATGAGGCATTAATGTGCCTAAAATACTTGAATGGTCATCTTGAAAATGCATGAATCATGCATGAAACGTCCCATGTAATTTTCCCCCATAAATATGATCCATGAATCTTCAAATACATGAACTTTCAGCAAGTCCCTCTTGCATGAACGTCCCAAATGCATGTGCTCCTTTAAATGCCATCCATTGAACCTCAATTGTGCATGCACACTCCCATACATTGCACCAATCCGTTCATGAACCTGCAGCAAATTAAATCAGCAAGTTAAATGCATTTCAAACACATTAAATTAGCAGCATATGAACTCAATAATTTGCACATTAAATTTGGCCATACATATTAACAATTTCATACATATTTAAAACATCATAATTAATTAAGTATTTAATTTAGATATAATTAAAACACTTAATTAATTATTTGTCTAACTTAAAATAAACAACTAATTCAACTAAAGACAAATTAAATGATTTATTTCAGGAAAATAAATGCAAGCTAAAGAAAGCTAAAAATAAGCTCATTAGGTTAAGATTGAGCTGAATGAGCTTGAATGAGTTGACTTGAGCTCGAGTGAGCTGGAAACAAGCTAAACAGAGCTCAATGAGAAGGAATTGAACTAATTCAGCTTGCATGGATTTGCAAACAATGCTTAGGGAGCTGGTCCAAAAGTGTGCCCAAGGCGTGGCCGTATCACATGATTCAAGAAAATGTTCGAAAATCGAAAGATAGAATAAATAGTAAATGAACCTCACCAATTCAAAATCCTCACCAATCTCTCACAAAGAAATAATGATTTTCACTCGCACTCGTGTTTACACTCTTCTAGGCTTTTTCTTTGATGTAAAACACATGTGCCTTTTACCTCTCGACCTCGTCTCACAATTTCGTAATTCGTCTCGATAGACTTAATTTGCTGCTTGAGGGTCGGTTTCAAAATAGGTTACAAAGGAATGATGTGGGTGTAGGGTAGGCTAAACAAAATAAAATCAAGGCTAAGTGTGGCGTTGGGATGGGTAAATAATGGTAGAAAGGGAAACTTGATGATCGGAGCAAAAAGAGAGAAAATAAAAAATAAAAACTCACAAGACTTTTCACTTTTTTTTTAACTTGATTTTTTTTGCTCACTTTTTTTTTCTTTCTTTTTTTTTGCTCGATTTTTTTCACTTTTTTTTGAATTTTTTTTTGAATTTTGATTTTTTTGATACTTTTTTTTATGTTACGAACCTATTCCGAGCTTGATACGAATATCGGTACTCCTCGTTTTAGTAGCTCTGATACCAAATGATGCGATCCGGCCCAGTTAATGAATCCGAGTCGTTGTTGTGCCCGATCGTGAATTGGAGTAATTTGAAAGCTTTACAAAATAGACTAGAAGAAAAGGAATTATTTAGGCTCAATAAAGTTTTGTTGGTTTAGGAAATGAAACATAAATCAATGGATGAAGTTTGGGCTAAGTATTCAAAAGCCGAACTAACACAATAGGAGTGTGTTAACCCGTAACTTAGGAGAATGCTTAGGTTGGTGGGTGTTGATGGAAGGTTTGTTAAGTGGATAGAAACTTCGACCCGCTATCAAAAATGATAGGAACCTCAGTACGAATCGAACGCCACACTTTTGGGATTAAAGTGATAAGTTCGGATAGAAAGACGGGTTGACGCCACAAGGGTTACTTGATAAGTCAGACGAGTCTTTGGAGAACAATGAGAGTTGAAAACAAACTCACAAAGTAAACAAATTTCATATAAAGTTTAAAAGTATATTGTCTAAACTTTTACATGTTTACAAGCCAACTATTTATACTAAAACTAGGACATGAATAGCCAATTCTGGCCATTAATAAGTAACATGAATCAGCCCATGAACCGATTTTAATGATATATGTTCATCCATTGAATGACATTTAAGTCACATTCGTCCCCCCCTTGCCATCCATAGATGCATCCTTAGTCATGAAGCAAATGTTTGTTCATCATGGGTAATAAATTTGACTTCTAGAATCTGCCCATTCAATGGCTCTTGAATTTTGATGCATGCTTGGACGACATTAAATTGGTTGCTGCATTCTTCTCCCTATGCATGGGACGGCATTAAAATCCCTCTTCTCCATGTGCTATTTCGGTCCTTTCAATAGAGCCATTAATGTGCCGTCTCAATTAAGAGAATGCATGAGCAGCAAATTAAAACCTGCATTTAAGCTGCCGTTTGAGCTCACCTAGGAGCCTTTTTCGTGGGAAACAAAGGAGCCTTAAAAGCACCATCCAAATTGAAGGGATGAATGGGCAGATTCTAGAAGTCAGATTTATTACCCATGATGAACAAACATTTGCTTCATGACTAAGGATGCATCTATGGATGGCAAGGGGGGGACGAATGTGACTTAAATGTCATTCAATGGATGAACATATATCATTAAAATCGGTTCATGGGCTGATTCATGTTACTTATTAATGGCCAGAATTGGCTATTCATGTCCTAGTTTTAGTATAAATAGTTGGCTTGTAAACATGTAAAAGTTTAGACAATATACTTTTAAACTTTATATGAAATTTGTTTACTTTGTGAGTTTGTTTTCAACTCTCATTGTTCTCCAAAGACTCGTCTGACTTATCAAGTAACCCTTGTGGCGTCAACCCGTCTTTCTATCCGAACTTATCACTTTAATCCCAAAAGTGTGGCGTTCGATTCGTACTGAGGTTCCTATCATTTTTGATAGCGGGTCGAAGTTTCTATCCACTTAACAAACCTTCCATCAACACCCTACCAACCTAAGCATTCTCCTAAGTTACGGGTTAACACACTCTGATGTGATCCGGCCCGGATTAATTGAGTCGATTCACTTGATTGCCCGATCGTCGACGAGGAATAGTTGAGTTAATGGAAATAGGATGAAATAAGGCTAAAGATGCGGAAGCTTTCAAATGGTTTTAAAGGTTGGCTAAGGTGATGGTAAATTTATAAGGGTAGTAGGCTCGATTTAAGGATAAAAATAAGAAAAATGGAAGTTGATAAATGAAGGCTCGGTTTTGTAAAAAGATATTATAGTTGGGTAAAATCTAGGATAGTCGGTGGAATGGATAAATGAGCTTAAACACCAGAAACGATTCAACACTAAAGGTGTCACCCCGATTTCTATTCGGTTCAAGGTGGGATTGCGGAATTGTAGAAGGTTGAACGCCACACCAAAGCAAGGTGATAAGTTCAAAAGAGAACGATAGACGCCACTAGCACGCTAGATAAGTCAGATCGAAACTCGTACGAATTTAGAGAGGAGAAAACTCACTCTTTGAACAAAGTTCATTCAAATGATCAAAAGTCAAAAGTCCTTTACAAATGAAAGAAAACAAATATTTATAGGCACATAGATGACCATTCAAATTCGGCATCTAGGTGTTCACACAATAATAAAAACGTTCACACTAATGTATTAAAATAGTTCATAAATTCGGCAGATTCATGCACTAGCTGAATGGACACTTTCTTCCCCCTTAGTTTGTGCATGAATGCTTAGTCATAAAGAAAGGCTTCAAGTGACTACATTGTTTAATTGATCAAATTCTGTAACCTTTTTACAAAGAGAAAAGAACTATTTATAGATTACATTGGATAGCCAAATAGACTAAGTAAATTCGGCTTTAATTGAATTAAACTAATCTAGAAATGTATCTTTAAAGGCTATGTCCAAATTCAGCTGAATGGTACTTCAATGGGCAGCTTCATGGCTAAGGAAATGAACTTGAAGGCTTGGTGAATGTATGGGAGAGCAATGGACATGTCTAGGTTCGGCCAAGGTGTGAATGGACACTCCAAGAGATGCCTTTTGGCCGAATAGGTACTTAGGAGATCAATGGACAGCAACCGATGCATGTAAGTGAACATTCATGCATTCTTCCATTCATTGTATTAAATCATTCATGCATCATCCTTACGTTCATTGAACTAGCCCATTCATGAATCATCTTTAATTGTGTTCCCACATCATGCATTGTAAGTAGACGTTCATGCACCTAGCTTGAATGAATCTCCACATTCGGCTGTACCTACATGAAACATGAACAAATTAATTACAATAGATATATTAATTAACACATAAATTTAAAATAGACAAAAATCAAGTCTTAAGCTAAACATATTAAATTCGGCTAAGACAACTTTAAAAACATGAAATAAATCAAAACATAATTATGAGCTGTAATAACTTGATACGACCTCGGTTTAGTAGTTGAACCCGAGTCGTTTAGTTCCCGATCGTAAACGAAGAAGTAGAATAGACGAGAAGAAGATAGAATATAATTGAGTTTCAAGAAGTAAAGTAAGTCCGTGCAAAGTTGGATATGGATTTGGTTTAAGTCGAAATGGTATGACTAGAATGGTCGAGTTCGGTTTAAGATTAATTAGAAAATGGTATTTGGTTTTGGTACGTTTTGGTATTTGGGAATTGGTACTAAATGGTAAAGGATTTGGTACGAAATGGTAATGGTTCAAAAAGGTCAAGAGTGAACCAACACTAAAGAAAAGTGTCGACCCGAAACTTATAGGACCAAATTGAGTTGGAAATGGTTGATAAGGACCTTGACCCGATACTTAGTAAAGTATGAACCAAAGGTATCAAAGGTGAACGCCACACTCGGGTTTTAGGAGTGATAAGTTCAGAAAAGACTCGGAAAGACGCCACTAAAAGCTTAGATAAGTCTTACGGGTCTCGAACGAAATTTGAGAGAAAATGCCTCACAAATTTGGCAGCAATTCGCTAATTAAAATGTCAAAAAGTCCTTTACAAAGTAAAATTTCAGCTATTTATAAGCAACACCTAAGCTAGCCGAATGGTCACTTACATTCCTTAAAAATTAAGCAAATGAATCACTTAAATGAACTAGCTAGATTCGGCTGAACATGGAGCTCCATTAGACACCTTCTAGATGAAGCATTGGACTTGGAAAATTTTGGATGATGCATGGATAGCTAGGTTCGGCCAATGGGCATAAATTAGCTCATTTATGTTGCAACTTTTGGCTGAAAAGTGACCAGCAATTAAGAGGGTAATGAGCAGCCAATTTAAGTGTGAAAGCTCAACATTGAAGAGTCATGGAGTGTGAACACATGGAACCGAAAAGCCAAGATGCATCCAGCAAATGTGAAAGGATTAATTGACAGCTTTGGAGTTGGAAACATTAGCTCTCTTGACTGAATAGTCACCTAGGAATGCCAAATTCAGCTCACCAATTTGATGCATGTATCTCCAGGTTCATTGAATCTATTGTGCATGCACCAAGCTAAATGAATCTCCACATTCGGCTCACCTTGCTAAATGAACCCCCACATTCGGCCAACCTACAAAAATAGGAAGAACTAAGATTAATGTGGTATTTAGCTGAACTAAATTAAGAATAAAAACAAGACACATTAATTCGGTCAACAATGACACTAAAATTAGCTCATTAAATTCGGCAGCTTTAAAGCAATTTTAAATCATGTAATAAAACTTGACATATTAAAAACATGCAACAAACATATTAATAAGCTGTAATAAACTAATTGAATCGACTTAAATAAATATTCAGCTATTAAATTAATGTCTAGTTGATATTGAGCTGAATTGAAAATGTTTGAGCTGAAGTTGAGCTAAGTCGAGCTTATTGAGCTGAAATGGAAGTTAATTCAGCTCGTATTAAAGTGCAAGGAAGGCTCATCGAGTTTGTCCAAGCTTCGTCTGATACGACCCGCCCCCGGGAACGGCTATTGTTTCAGCCTACGAGCGAGGCTCGTCATTTTTACAAGCTGGACGTAGCTCAATTTTATTTTTATGGAGCTTCATTTAGCTCATTTCCAGCTCCTTCAAGTTCAATGAGCTCGAACCAGCTCAATTTCAGCTCAATATCTTTAAGACCTTTATTATAGTAGCTGAACTAATTATTTGCATCATTTAATTAGTTTATTACAGCTCAATTAATTTTTGTTGTTTAATTGGTCTTAAATCTGGACGAATTTAAATAAGCATGTTAAATATGTTTTTCTTTCTTACATGTTATTAAGTCATATTAATTCCTACAGCCTATAAATATGTTTTTATGCATGTTTTAATATGTCAAGTTTTATTACATGATTTAAAATTGCTTTAAAGCTGCCGGATTTAATGAGCTGTTTTTAGTGTCATTGTTGACCGAATTAATGTGTCTTGTTTTTATTCTTAATTTAGTTCAGCTAAATACCACATTAATCTTAGTTTTTCCTATTTATGTAGGTTGGCCGAATGTGGGGGTTCATTTAGCAAGGTGAGCCGAATGTGGAGATTCATTTAGCTTGGTGCATGCACAATAGATTCAATGAACCTGGAGATACATGCATCAAATTGGTGAGCTGAATTTGGCATTCCTAGGTGACTATTCGGTCAAGAGAGCTAATGTTTCCAACTCCAAAGCTGTCAATTAATCCTTTCACATTTGCTGGATGCATCTTGGCTTTTCGGTTCCATGTGTTCACATTCCATGACTCTTCAATGTTGAGCTTTCACACTTGAATTGGCTGCTCATTACCCTCTTAATTGCTGGTCACCTTTCAGCCAAAAGTTGCAACATAAATGAGCTAATTTATGCCCATTGGCCGAACCTAGCTATCCATGCATCATCCAAGTTTTTCCAAATCCAATGCTTCATCTAGAAGGTGTCTAATGGAGCTCCATGTTCAGCCGAATCTAGCTAGTTCATTTAAGTGATTCATTTGCTTAATTTTTAAGGAATGTAAGTGACCATTCGACTAGCTTAGGTGTTGCTTATAAATAGCTGAAATTTTACTTTGTAAAGGACTTTTGGACATTTTCTCTCAAATTTCGTTCGAGACCCGTAAGACTTATCTAAGCTTTTAGTGGCGTCTTTCCGAGTCTTTTCCGAACTTATCACTCCTAAAACCTGAGTGTGGCGTTCACCTTTGATACCTTTGGTTCATACTTTACTAAGTATCGGGTCAAGGTCCTTATCAACCATTTCCAACTCAATTTGGTCCCATAAGTTTCGGGTCGACACTTTTCTTTAGTGTTGGTTCACTCTTGACCTTTTTGAACCATTACCAAAACGTACCAAAACCAAATACCATTTTCTAATTAATCTTAAACCGAACTCGACCATTCTAGTCATACCATTTCGACTTAAACCAAATCCATATCCAACTTTGCACGGACTTACTTTACTTCTTGAAACTCAATTATATTCTATCTTCTTCTCGTCTATTCTACTTCTTCGTTTACGATCGGGAACTATACGACTCGGGTTCAACTACTAAACCGAGGTCATATCATTTGGTATCAGAGCTAGTAAAAACGAGAAGTACGAGCACTCGAAGTCAATTTGAAATAGGTACGTAAAAAAAATTTGAAAAAAAAATTTGAAAAGAAAAAAAAATTGCATACGGTTTAGGTGCGGACGAAAAGAACGTGAAATATCCGTAAAAAAAAAAAAAAAAAAGAGTCTGGATACACTTCAATAGAAATTTTTCCAAAATCTCATTCTACACCCTTTTATATCCCCCGTAGTGAAATTTCACGCAATTAAAAAAAAATTCGATATAAAAACAAAAAAAAAGTGTTTCGAGTTTGTAAGTTTGGCATTCTTTTCTATTCATCTTCTAAGCCACACTTAGCCTAAAGCCTTTCTTGTTTCTTTTAGCCTACCCGTAACCTAACATCAATCCCTTGTAAAGCCATTTGAAGCCGACCCATTGAACTACGATAAGGTCACGACGAGTCGCTTACGAAATCACGAGAGGAAATTGAGTGGAAAAAGGCACGAGTGTTGTGAGAGCATTAGAGAGAGGAGAAAAAGCCATTAAAGAGTGTAAACACGAGTGGAGCGCCGAATTATTTTTTTCTTTTTGAGTGACTTGTGAGTTTTTGTTGTGAGGTTATAATTTCATATATCAAGAAGTCCTACATAAACATGGCAGAAAGGCAACCTGTTCGAAATGTGCCGGACTTGAATTTGCAAGCATTGCTACGCGAGGTGGAACGATTGTTCGATCAAAAGTTAGAACCGATTCAAGATAGACTTGATCGTGTGGAAGGAAGAGCCCAACGAAGGAGAACTCCCTTAAGCCCTCCGAGAAATCGAGGACGGCAATCTGATTTAGATGATGAATCTTCCGAGTCGATTGAATACGAAAGTGATCAAGGGTCCAATGCAAATGTTCAACGAAGAGGCCAACGCAACCGAGGCCAACGAAATCGAGGGAGGTTCGATGATGACTTGAAAAGCATTAAGTTGTCTATCCCTTCATTCCAAGGCCGATCGGATCCCGAAGCTTATCTCGAGTGGGAGAAAAAGATCGAGTTTATATTTGAATGCCATAACTATTCTGAGGCCAAGAAAGTTAAGTTGGCTGCTATCGAATTTTCGGACTACGCAATGGTGTGGTGGGACCAACTTACAACTAGCCGAAGGCGAAATGGCGAGCGTCCTATCCAAACATGGCCCGAGATGAAGGCTGTAATGCGACGACGTTTCATCCCTTCGTACTACCATCGGGAGTTGTACCAAAAACTTCAAAATCTTACACAAGGGACGAGAAGCGTGGAGGATTACTTCAAGGAGATGGAAGTGGCCATGATTCGAGCGGATGTGGAGGAAGATCGAGAGGCAACTATGGCTCGTTTCTTAGCCAGACTTAACCGTGAAATTGCCAACATAGTTGAGTTGCAACACTACGTAGAGATCGTCGATATGGTTCACATGGCGATCAAGGTCGAAAAGCAACTCAAGATGAAAGGCGCCGTACGTGGTTATTCCTCTTCGAATGCATCTAAGTGGAACCAAGGGGCAAGTAAGAATGTTTCAACAAATCAATCAAAAGAAACTGTGGTGCCCATGAAGTCCAACAAGTCTGTGGCCGAATCTAGCAAAGGTAAGGCCATTGAAAATACTCAATCCCGAACACGTGATATTAAGTGTTTTAAGTGCCAAGGGAGAGGGCACATCGCAAGCCAATGCCCAAATCGTAACACAATGATCATGCTTCCCAATGGTGAGATTGAATCGGAGGATGAAGTAGACAAAAACGAAGAAGAAGTTCAACATCCATCCGAAAATGAAGATGAAGTAGAATTTGCTGTTGAAGGTGAAATGCTCGTTGTAAAAAGAAGTCTTAGTGTGCAAAGCTCTATGGGTGAACCACAACGCGAGAATTTGTTTCATACCCGATGTTATGTTCATGGAAAGGTTTGTAGCGTTGTAATCAATGGCAGGAGTTGCACAAATGTTGCAAGCACACTTATGATCGAGAAGTTGTCCTTGCCGACCCTTAAGCACTCGAGTCCCTACAAGTTACAATGGCTCAATGAAGGAGTCGAACTTAAGGTAACCAAACAAGCCTTGATTCCCTTTTCAATTGGAAAGTACCAAGACGAGATTTTGTGCGACGTTGTGCCCATGCATGCGAGCCATTTACTGCTTGGGAGGCCGTGGCAATTTGATCGGCGAGTCAAGTACGATGGGTTTTCTAACCAATATTCGTTCAAGCACAAAGGCAAAAATATCACTTTGGCTCCATTGTCTCCACAACAAGTGATGGAAGATCAACAACGATTAAAGCAATCCTTGGAAGATTTGAATGAACAAAAAAGAAATTGAGAGAGAGTGAAAAAGAAAAGAAAAATGATTCAAAAGAAAAGAATCTAGATTGTGAGAAAAACAAGATCAAAGAAAAAGAAAGTGAAAGAAATTTGAGTGAGAGAAAGAAAAATGTTTTGATTAATCGTTGTCTTCCTGTCTCTTCATTTTTTCAGGTTAAACCAAGCAAGGAATTACGATTACATTATATTCCTGAGAAGAGAAGGTTCATATTGCGAGAGAATGGTAAAATCGATCTTCAAATCCATAATCTCAAGGATAGACAAGGTTTGGTTTCTGAAGAACTAAAAACATCTCTATTTTGTTCAAAAGGTGATGACATTCGTGAATATGACAAGTTTGATGAAGAAGTGGAAGATTATTGGCCAGTACTAAGTTTAAATTTGCAAAACTTGATCCGACTAAGTGATCTTGTTTCTTTTGGCTGATTAATATTTTTCCCACCTATTTGCTTAAATGACTTTTTGTTGACATGTGGTTATTCGTTAAATTCCCTTTGTCCATTGGATGGGATTTTCCTTGGTGAAGGATTGACAAATCGATTTAATTGTTTGATTCATGAGTCTTCAAATCCACTTGATAAAGTGCATTGTGGGATATGTGTTTATTCGAATGACCTGTTCATATTGGTAGAATTATTTCCCATGTCTAGATCCTTGGTGAATTTGGAAAATCAATGTGGAAAGGTAAGGCTTATTTATATTTTTGAATTCGGCAATAGTTCTTTTCCTCCAATTGTGAATGAAAATTTGGAAAGAGCTCGCAAGTTTTTAGTTCATCGTGTCATTCATAATTTTCTTTATTGTGTAGGTGGCACCTTGAAGTGGCTTTGCCTTAAAGAGGGAGGGCAAGTAACTAATCGGTGTTATTTTCAATCTATTCATGAATTTCAGGCTGCTGGGTACAAGTTTGTCAAATTCAACAACCAAGGGGTCTTTGTTAATAGAAGTTTCTTCGCGAGCAAGTGGCCCGATTTGGGGACAAATTGCTTTAAAGAGGGAGGGGATGATACGACCCGCCCCCGGGAACGGCTATTGTTTCAGCCTACGAGCGAGGCTCGTCATTTTTACAAGCTGGACGTAGCTCAATTTTATTTTTATGGAGCTTCATTTAGCTCATTTCCAGCTCCTTCAAGTTCAATGAGCTCGAACCAGCTCAATTTCAGCTCAATATCTTTAAGACCTTTATTATAGTAGCTGAACTAATTATTTGCGTCATTTAATTAGTTTATTACAGCTCAATTAATTTTTGTTGTTTAACTGGTCTTAAATCTGGACGAATTTAAATAAGCATGTTAAATATGTTTTTCTTTCTTACATGTTATTAAGTCATATTAATTCCTACAGCCTATAAATATGTTTTTATGCATGTTTTTAATATGTCAAGTTTTATTACATGATTTAAAATTGCTTTAAAGCTGCCGGATTTAATGAGCTGTTTTTAGTGTCATTGTGTTGACCGAATTAATGTGTCTTGTTTTTATTCTTAATTTAGTTCAGCTAAATACCACATTAATCTTAGTTTTTCCTATTTATGTAGGTTGGCCGAATGTGGGGGTTCATTTAGCAAGGTGAGCCGAATGTGGAGATTCATTTAGCTTGGTGCATGCACAATAGATTCAATGAACCTGGAGATACATGCATCAAATTGGTGAGCTGAATTTGGCATTCCTAGGTGACTATTCGATCAAGAGAGCTAATGTTTCCAACTCCAAAGCTGTCAATTAATCCTTTCACATTTGCTGGATGCATCTTGGCTTTTCGGTTCCATGTGTTCACATTCCATGACTCTTCAATGTTGAGCTTTCACACTTGAATTGGCTGCTCATTACCCTCTTAATTGCTGGTCACTTTTCAGCCAAAAGTTGCAACATAAATGAGCTAATTTATGCCCATTGGCCGAACCTAGCTATCCATGCATCATCCAAGTTTTTCCAAATCCAATGCTTCATCTAGAAGGTGTCTAATGGAGCTCCATGTTCAGCCGAATCTAGCTAGTTCATTTAAGTGATTCATTTGCTTAATTTTTAAGGAATGTAAGTGACCATTCGGCTAGCTTAGGTGTTGCTTATAAATAGCTGAAATTTTACTTTGTAAAGGACTTTTGGACATTTTAATTAGCAAATTGCTACCAAATTTGTGAGGCATTTTCTCTCAAATTTCGTTCGAGACCCGTAAGACTTATCTAAGCTTTTAGTGGCGTCTTTCCGAGTCTTTTCCGAACTTATCACTCCTAAAACCCGAGTGTGGCGTTCACCTTTGATACCTTTGGTTCATACTTTACTAAGTATCGGGTCAAGGTCCTTATCAACCATTTCCAACTCAATTTGGTCCCATAAGTTTCGGGTCGACACTTTTCTTTAGTGTTGGTTCACTCTTGACCTTTTTGAACCATTACCAAAACGTACCAAAACCAAATACCATTTTCTAATTAATCTTAAACCGAACTCGACCATTCTAGTCATACCATTTCGACTTAAACCAAATCCATATCCAACTTTGCACGGACTTACTTTACTTCTTGAAACTCAATTATATTCTATCTTCTTCTCGTCTATTCTACTTCTTCGTTTACGATCGGGAACTATACGACTCGGGTTCAACTACTAAACTGAGGTCATATCATCGTCAATGCGTCCAACCAAAGTCTCGCCCCAAACTTGATCTACTAAGGCCGAAACAGCCTCCTTGAATTGTTTAGCTCGTGATCGGGTGATTGGACCTTGAGGCAGCTCCAAAGGCTCCTTGCTCGAGCTAGGTTGGACTTGAAGCGTGGCTGTATCATCCTTCCCCTCTTCAAAGCGATTTGCCCTCAAATCGAAATCTGCATCAAAAGGGGATAAGTCAGAGACATTAAAACTTGCACTTATGTTATACTCACCTGGTAGATCAAGTCGATAAGAATTCTCGTTGATTCGTTCCAAGACTTGAAAAGGGCCATCACCACGCGGTAGTAGCTTTGACCTTCGTTGGGCGGGAAAACGTTCCTTTCTCATGTGAACCCAAACCCAATCACCAGGTTCGAAGATAATTCTTTTACGACCCTTGTTCACTTTTCTAGCATAACTTTCGGTTCTTGCTTCAATGTTGGCTCGAACTTTCCGATGTAACTCCTTTACATACTCGGCCTTCTTTTTAGCATCTACATGAATAAGTTGATCGTTAGGTAAAGATACTAAATCTAAAGGAGTTAACGGATTAAATCCATAAACAATTTCAAAAGGAGAATGTTTGGTTGCCGAGTGAACGGATCGATTATACGCAAATTCTACATGTGGCAAACACTCCTCCCACGACTTAAGATTTTTCCGTATGATGGCTCGTAACAAAGTTGATAGCACCAGGTTGACCACTTCTGTTTGTCCATCTGTTTGGGGGTGGCAAGTGGTTGAAAACAACAACTTAGTTCCAAGCTTTCCCCAAAGCGATCTCCAAAAATGGCTCAAAAACTTCGCATCTCGATCAGAAACAATCGTCCTCGGGATGCCATGTAAACGAACAATTTCCTTAAAGAAAAGATTAGCAATGTGAATGGCATCATCAGTTTTTGAACAAGGAATAAAATGAGACATTTTGGAAAAGCGATCAACAACAACAAAAATAGAGTCCTTCCCCGTTTTAGTCCTAGGCAATCCAAGGACAAAATCCATGGAAATGTCCTCCCAAGGTGCGTCGGGTATAGGGAGCGGCGTATACAACCCGTGCGGCTTAATCTTGGATTTGGCCTTCTTGTACGTCACACATCGTGCACACACTCGTTCAACGTCCCTTTTCATTTTCGGCCAATAAAATGTTCTTGGAGGGTTGCTAAGGTTTTCCCAACGCCAAAATGGCCCATAAGGCCTCCGCCATGCGCCTCATGTACTAATAGGTCTCGTATGGAACTCCGCGGCACACATAATTTTCCTTCTCTAAAAAGGAATCCGTCGCTCCTATAAAACTTATCAATAGCAACACTTTCACAAGCAACAAATATTTTTCCAAAATCATCATCAGCAGGATATAAGTCTTTTAACAATGCAAAACCAAGCAGTTTAGAGTCCAAGTACGACAAAAGGGTATACCTTCTTGAAAGAGCATCAGCTACGATATTTTCCTTACCCTTTTTATACTTAATGACATAGGGAAATGACTCCAAATACTCTACCCACTTAGCATGGCGTTTGTTTAATTTGTGTTGTCCTTTAATGTGCTTTAACGCTTCATGATCCGAATGGATCACGAACTCCTTCGGCCACAAATAGTGTTGCCAAGTCTCGAGAGCGCGGATAAGTGCATTCATAAACGGGGTAGTTTAGCACGGCACCATTCAACTTTTCACTAAAGTAAGCGATCAGCCTCCCGTCTTGAGTTAACACGGCACCTATTCCAACACCTGAGGCATCACACTCAATTTCAAATGTTTTAGAAAAATCAGGCAGTGCTAACAACGGAGCTTTAGTAAGACAATCTTTAATAATATTAAAAGAATTTTCTTGCTCTTCGCCCCAATGAAAAGTCGAATTCTTCTTGATAGTGCTTGTCAACGGTGCAGCCAACGTGCTAAAGTTGGGTACAAATCACCTATAGAAACTTGCTAGGCCATGGAAGCTTCGCACTTGGCTTATGCTCGTCGGTCTCGGCCATTCTTGAATCGCCTTAATCTTTTCGCTATCTACTTCGAGGCCCTCCGAGCTAACCACGAAACCTAAAAAGATAACTTTGTCAGAACAAAATGTACACTTTTTAAGATTAGCATACAAAGTCTCTTTTCTAAGAACTTCCAAAACAGCTCGCAAATGAATTACATGCTCATCCATCGATTTGCTATAAATGAGGATATCATCAAAATACACAACGCAAAACTTACCAATGAAATTTCGTAAAACATAGTTCATAAGTCTCATAAAAGTGCTAGGGGCGTTGGTTAAGCCGAATGGCATTACCAACCATTCATACAAACCATGTTTCGTTTTAAAAGCGGTTTTCCACTCGTCACCTTCGCGCATTCAAATCTGATGGTATCCGCTTTTGAGATCAATTTTTGAGAATAACTTGATCGAGCATATCATCTAAACGCGGTATGGGATGCCTATACTTGATGGTGATTTTATTTACGGCACGGCAATCGACGCACATGCGCCATGTTCCGTCCTTCTTTGGTACCAACAAAACCGGTACAGCGCATGGGCTAAGGCTCTCTCGAATATAGCCCTTTTCCATGAGTTCGTTGATTTGACGTTGAAGCTCTTTGGTTTCTTCGGGATTGGTTCGGTATGCTGGCCGATTAGGAATAACAGCTCCGGGCATTAAATCGATTTGGTGCTCAATCCCACGAAGTGGTGGCAAACCACTTGGCACTTCATCCGGGAAAACGTCTTTGAAATCCTGCAAGAGAGACAAAACAGAAGAAGGGGGATCTCCAGATAAGTCGTTAGTATTAAACAAATTTTCCTTATACATAAGTACAAGGATCGATTGTTTTGCCAAAAACGCTTTTCGAACATCACTTGCTTTTGCAAAGACATTCAATTTTCACTCACTTTTTCTTTTTCTTCTTTTTCTTTTATCACTCTCTTTTCATTCTCTTTTTTGAATTTCTTTTTTTATCATTTTTCTTTTCTTTTGTATTTTCGCTCTTTTCTTTTCTCTCATTTGATCTACAGAATTTTTCAACTTAAGTTGATCCTCATAAACTTGCTTTGGCGTCAATGGTGCTAAGGTTACATTTCTCCCCAGATGCTTGAAAGAATATCGATTTGAGTAACCATCGTGCATAACTCGACGATCGAATTGCCATGGACAGCCCAATAACAAGTGACCCGCGTGCATCGGAACAACATCGCAAAGCACTTCATCGGAATATTTTCCAATGGAAAAGGAGACTAGAACTTGCTTTGTCACCTTTAACTCTCCTCCATCGTTGAGCCATTGAAGTTTGTACGGAGTTGGATGCTTGGTGGTTGGTAGATTTAATTTTTCCACCATGAGAGTGCTCGCGACGTTCGTACAACTTCCTCCATCGATGATGACACTACATAGCTTTCCTTGTACTTGACAACGAGTATGGAAGATGTTCTCTCGTTGTTGTTCATCGCCGATGCTTTGGATGCTTAGACTTCTTTTAACAACGAGGAGTTCTCCATCAAGAGCGTGTTCAACTTCTTCATCGCTTTCAGAAACGATTTTGGGCTCGTCTTCAAGATCTTCCTCCTCCGATTCGATTTCTCCATTTGCTCGAACCACCATGACATTGCGGTTGGGACATTGACTCGCAATATGGCCCCTTCCCAGGCACTTAAAACACTTAATATCTCTTAAACGATTAGCAAATGAATCGGTTGCCTTACCTTTGCTCGTATCACCCATAGGTTTGTTTGCTTTGGTAGGCACCATTGGCTCTTTGGCACGGATTGGTGGATTAGTTTTACTCGAACTTTGCCCCCATCTAGTTGTGCTTGGGGTAGGAAAACTTCGAGTGGTACTCTTTCGCTTGAGTTGCTTCTCCACCTTAATGGCCATGTGTACCATGTCCACTATCTCAACATAATGTTGGAGTTCCACAATGTTAGCGATATCTCGGTTGAGACCAGCAAGGAATCGCGCCATTGTTGCTTCACGATCTTCTTGGACATCGGCTCGGATCATTGCGATCTCCATCTCTTTGAAATAATCCTCAACACTCTTTGAACCTTGAGTGAGATTTTGAAGCTTTTGATAGAGTTCCCGATGATAGTAGGAGGGAATGAAACGACGTCGTATCACGGCCTTCATCTCGGCCCAAGTGGATATTGGTCGTTCCCCATTCCTTCTTCGGCTCGTAGTGAGTTGATCCCACCATATCATAGCATAATCGGAGAATTCTATGGCCGCCAACTTCACCTTTTTGATCTCGAAATAGTTGTGACAATCGAAGACCAATTCAATCTTCTTTTCCCACTCCAAGTAAGCTTCCGGATCAGACTTTCCTTGAAAGGATGGAATGGATAGTTTAATGTTCCTTAAGTCGTCATCCATACGTCTTTGATTCCGATTACCTTGGTTCCTTTGACCTCTTCGGCCTTCACTTACGTTTGATCCTTGATCACTTTCGACTTCATTCGGATCATATAGGTCGTCTTGATTGATTTCCAATTGGTCTCGCCCTCTTTGCGGCCCTTGGGGTGTACGCTCTCGTTGATTTCCCAATTCAACTCGATCCAACCATTCGTTAATAGATTCTAACTCACCTCGGATCATGCGTTGGATTTCTCGTAACAAGGCTTGTTGAGCCAAATCCGGCACTCCACCTCCTCCAGGCGCAATGTTTCGGATTGGTTGCCTTCCACCTCCTTTCGCCATATTTCGTTCAGGACTTTGAGACATGTAAATAAAAACCTCACAGCACAATCCTCACAAAATCTCTCACAGAAAGAATAAACACTCCACTCGTGTTTCACTCAATTTCGGCTTTTAACTTGATGTACCTCTCGTGCCTTTTACCACTCACTTTCCTCTCGAGATTTCGTAAGCGACTCGTAGTGACTTAATCTTAGTTCAGTGGGTCGGCTTCAAATGGCTTTACAAGGGATTGATGTTAGGTTACGGGTAGGCTAAAAGAAACAAGAAAGGCTTTAGGCTAAGTGTGGCTTAGAAGATGAATGGAAGAAAATGCCAAACTTACAAACTCAAAACACTTTTTTTTATATCGAATTTTTTTTAATTGCGTGAAATTTCACTACGGGGGATATAAAAGGGTGTAAAATGAGATTTTGGAAAAATTTCTATTGAAGTGTCTCCAGACTCTTTTTTTTACGGATATTTCACGTTCTTTTCGTCTGCACCTAAACCGTATGCAATTTTTTTTTAATTTTTTTTCGAACTCTTTTTTTTACGTACCTATTTTAGATTGACTTCGAGTGCTCGTACTTCTCATTTTTACCAGCTCTGATACCAAATGATACGACCTCGGTTTAGTAATTGAACCCGAGTCGTTTAGTTCCCGATCGTAAACGAAGAAGTAGAATAGACGAGAAGAAGATAGAATATAATTGAGTTTCAAGAAGTAAAGTAAGTCCGTGCAAAGTTGGATATGGATTTGGTTTAAGTCGAAATGGTATGACTAGAATGGTCGAGTTCGGTTTAAGATTAATTAGAAAATGGTATTTGGTTTTGGTACGTTTTGGTATTTGGGAATTGGTACTAAATGGTAAAGGATTTGGTACGAAATGGTAATGGTTCAAAAAGGTCAAGAGTGAACCAACACTAAAGAAAAGTGTCGACCCGAAACTTATAGGACCAAATTGAGTTGGAAATGGTTGATAAGGACCTTGACCCGATACTTAGTAAAGTATGAACCAAAGGTATCAAAGGTGAACGCCACACTCGGGTTTTAGGAGTGATAAGTTCAGAAAAGACTCGGAAAGACGCCACTAAAAGCTTAGATAAGTCTTACGGGTCTCGAACGAAATTTGAGAGAAAATGCCTCACAAATTTGGCAGCAATTCGCTAATTAAAATGTCAAAAAGTCCTTTACAAAGTAAAATTTCAGCTATTTATAAGCAACACCTAAGCTAGCCGAATGGTCACTTACATTCCTTAAAAATTAAGCAAATGAATCACTTAAATGAACTAGCTAGATTCGGCTGAACATGGAGCTCCATTAGACACCTTCTAGATGAAGCATTGGACTTGGAAAATTTGGATGATGCATGGATAGCTAGGTTCGGCCAATGGGCATAAATTAGCTCATTTATGTTGCAACTTTTGGCTGAAAAGTGACCAGCAATTAAGAGGGTAATGAGCAGCCAATTTAAGTGTGAAAGCTCAACATTGAAGAGTCATGGAGTGTGAACACATGGAACCGAAAAGCCAAGATGCATCCAGCAAATGTGAAAGGATTAATTGACAGCTTTGGAGTTGGAAACATTAGCTCTCTTGACTGAATAGTCACCTAGGAATGCCAAATTCAGCTCACCAATTTGATGCATGTATCTCCAGGTTCATTGAATCTATTGTGCATGCACCAAGCTAAATGAATCTCCACATTCGGCTCACCTTGCTAAATGAACCCCCACATTCGGCCAACCTACAAAAATAGGAAGAACTAAGATTAATGTGGTATTTAGCTGAACTAAATTAAGAATAAAAACAAGACACATTAATTCTGTCAACAATGACACTAAAATCAGCTCATTAAATTCGGCAGCTTTAAAGCAATTTTAAATCATGTAATAAAACTTGACATATTAAAAACATGCAACAAACATATTAATAAGCTGTAATAAACTAATTGAATTGACTTAAATAAATATTCAGCTATTAAATTAATGTCTAGTTAATATTGAGCTGAATTGAAAATGTTTGAGCTGAAGTTGAGCTAAGTCGAGCTTATTGAGCTGAAATGGAAGTTAATTCAGCTCGTATTAAAGTGCAAGGAAGGCTCATCGAGTTTGTCCAAGCTTCGTCAATGCGTCCAACCAAAGTCTTGCCCCAAACTTGATCTACTAAGGCCGAAACAGCCTCCTTGAATTGTTTAGCTCGTGATCGGGTGATTGGACCTTGAGGCAGCTCCAAAGGCTCCTTGCTCGAGCTAGGTTGGACTTGAAGCGTGGCTGTATCATAACTTAAACTAAGTTAATAAAATACTTTAATTATTCAACCAATAAAATAAATGAGCTGAATTGTAGCTAAATTGAGCTCGATTGAGCTGAAATGAGCTCAATTGAGCTGGTCGGAGTTGAAACGAGCTAGAAAAGCTAAAATGGAGCTGAAATTAGCTTGCACTAAGGTGCCTGGTTTCTTCAAGGAGTTGGATCGAGTTTCCTCATCTTCAACAAGCTGATTCTCCTTCCAAAACTTGAACAACAAAGCTGAAACAACTTCATGAAATCGCTTGGACCTAGCTCGGATCATTGGTCCCTTTGGAAGCTCGAGGGAATCAAGACGAGGACTTGATGGGGCTTGGGGCGTGGTCACATCATTCCCCCCTTCTTCAAAACGACTTGTCCTCAAGTCGAGCTGTTTATTCTCTAGAAAATAATCCATCTTTTGCAACTCTCCTTGAATGAATGGAACAATTAGTCGTCCATAAGCCTTTGCAAAAGAACTCACAATATTCGGCATTAGAGATGGAAAATGAATCAATGAAAATAGACAACCATTAATCATCAAGAAATGATCAGAACAACTATGTGGATCATGCATGGTCATAACAAGACAAGTATGAGTTATGTAAAAAGGCAAACTTAAAACATCATTCTTACAATCATATGGACAAAATTCCTTCCATATCCATAACTCATCAAATGGTCGAGACAAAGACAAATATGTTTTTAAGCATTCAAACCTTTCAATTTGCTTCCACAAGTCATTGTTCAAGTAAATGGAATGCGAGTAATGGAACAAGAAATTTAAATCTTCATCACAAACACACAAATGAAAAGTTTCATATGATTCATGATTTCGCATGTTTGGCACTCGCAATTGTCATTTGGTTATGTTCTCAACAATGAATTCATCACATTTTCCAAAGAGAAAAATCGTCTTATCATTACTCAAAATGGATTTATCATCATCAAGGAAAATCAAATAATTAACCACAATAGGATTCAAACGATTTTCAGCAATCAAGGTGTCTTCAAAAATTTTAGTTACATTCGACTTAAGAGAAGATGGTCGCATAACATCAGAATTCATACCTGATTCACCTTTAGGAGTGGAAAATTGAGAATCAATTTTACCTTTTTCAATCAAAGTGAACCTTTTCTCCTTGAGAGGGTATTGAAGTCGAAGCTCATTACACAATCCTTGAAAAACCTGAAACGAAGGGTAAACACAAAGGCAACTTGCACTTTTCGAAGTGTTGGGTTCATAATGCTGAAAGAGGGTAATGTCTCCATAGACGTTGAACTCAAAGGAACAGGCTAAAACACTATTCACATATTGAACATATGTAACGATACCAGGGTCAAAAACATGAATTGATCTTACCTTTTCGAAATGAAAAATGAATTTCATGGACAGCCACATAAAATGATCAAAGAACAATTTTAAATTATAAACAGAGTCTTTAAATTTCAAAGGCCAAACATCAAACAGACATAAATTTGTCACATAAAATTTAGGATGCTTGAGTTCCGCACATATCAACCTAAAATAATAAATTCCAGGTTTGAACACACGAGTTTGATTACTTACGCCAAAGTGTTTTAGTAAATCAAACATGTCAAACCAAAAGGGTTTTTGTGTCCATAGAAACAAACATTCAAATCTCTTTATATTCATCAAATCAAACTTGCACAAATTCATGGATTTGTCACATGACAATAATGGATGCACAAAATTATCATATTTGAAAAATTGAATCGCTTTTCGTGAAAACTCGACATCATGCAAAACCAAATCTTTAGTTTGTCGTTCGTACCGAACAACATCAACCACATTGAAAGAATAGAAATTAATCGAATGAAAATAAGAGAATTTTTTTAAAACAAAGTCATTTTCAACAACTTTCAAACTTGATGGCCATGACTCGGTTTTTAAAACTTCCTTACCTCGCTTACCTTCAAGCTCGTGTGGTTTGATTTCAACTTCATCCTTACCTTTTTTGGTCATGCAAAAACGTCGCTCGTTAGGAAGATATTGAAGTTGATATTCGTCACAGAGATTTGTCGGAACCTGAAAAGAAGGAACAGAACAAAAACAAACATCACGGGGGTTAGTTAAAATTTCGTTCTCCTTTTCTTGTTCTCGCTCACTATCTTCATTTTCTCTCGTTTCTTCTTCAACATCTTTTTCTTTTTCAATTTTTTCTCAATCTCAATTTCTTTTTCAATTTTCTTTTCTTCATTTTCTTTTTCACTCACTATTTTGATTTCTTTTTCTTTTTCACTACAATGTGTGGATGACACGAAAGAATCAAAGAGATAATCATTTGGCTCAAAGAAAGAGAAAATATTTTCATAAGCTTCTCGTCCATTTCTTCGAGAACAATCCTTTGGGAAGGACTTCTTTGAAGCATACGAGGAATAGCTCGTCCTTTCTCGCTCATCTCGAGTGATTTTTGACTCGAAGTTTTCTTCTCGCGGTCTCGAAAGCCTTGTTGAATAGGAGTCTTGATATGTGTCTCTTCTCGAATAATGTCGTCGTGATGAACTTAACTCTATTTCTCGACTCGGTAGAGTTTGCTTCCGTCGGGCTTTTTCCTCCACTCGGTCCAAACGTCTTTTTAATGGGCTTAGTTTTCCTCCAATATTCGGCCCATCTCGTTCACCAAGTATTGAAATTCATCGGTAGAGAATTCTTCTTGAGACATGATTCAAGAAAATGTTCGAAAATCGAAAGATAGAATAAATAGTAAATGAACCTCACCAATTCAAAATCCTCACCAATCTCTCACAAAGAAATAATGATTTTCACTCGCACTCGTGTTTACACTCTTCTAGGCTTTTTCTTTGATGTAAAACACAGTGCCTTTTACCTCTCGACCTCGTCTCACAATTTCGTAATTCATTTCGATAGACTTAATTTGCTGCTTGAGGGTCGGTTTGAAAATAGGTTACAAAGGAATGATGTGGGTGTAGGGTAGGCTAAACAAAATAAAATCAAGGCTAAGTGTGGCGTTGGGATGGGTAAATAATGGTAGGAAGGGAAACTTGATGATCGGAGCAAATAAGAGAGAAAAAAAATAAAAACTCGCAAGACTTTTCACTTTTTTTTAACTTGATTTTTTTGGTCACCTTTTTTTTTTGCTCGATTTTTTTTCACTTTTTTTTTTGAATTTTTTTTTCAATCAATTTTTTTTTCGAATTTTTTTTTGATTTTTTTGTTACTCCAATACAATAGTAAGCTAAATACAAGGGAAAAAAAATTAAATTACAACTCAAATTTTTTTTTGATTTTTTTTTTCACGTTTCGAACCTACTTGCGGCCTTATTACGAACATCAGCGCTCCTCGTTTTAGTAGCTCTGATACCAAATGATGTGATCCGGCTCGGTTGATTGAGTCGATTCACTTGATTGCCCGATCATCGACGAGAAGTTTGTTCGATTTTGTAGATAGATGGAGTTAGATGATTTTATAAGCGGAAGGTAGGCAAAATGGGTTCAAAGGATGGGTTTTGGTTTGATGAAAGATAGGTTCGGTTTAACAAAGAATTAAGTTACAAAGATGATAGATAAATGGAAATGGATAAAGAACTCAAACTTTAAGAATGATTCAATACTAAAAAGTATTGTCCCGAGTCTTATATTGCTTAAGGTGAATTTTGATGAAGGATAGAAGTGGACCTTGACCCGTTACCTATATGGAGGTAAGAACCAAAGGTATAGGAAGATGGTTGAACGCCACACCGATTCGGTGATAAGTTCAATGGAGTTCGGATTGACACCACTAGCAATCTAGTTAAGTCGCTTCGAGACTCGAACGAAAGAAGAGAGGAGGTAACCTCACAAGAACAAAAGTTCTATTAAGTTTAATTGATCAAATTCTGTAACCTTTTTACAAAGAGAAAAGAACTATTTATAGATTACATTAGATAGCCAAATAGACTAAGTAAATTCGGCTTTAATTGAATTAAACTAATCTAGAAATGTATCTTTAAAGGCTATGTCCAAATTCAGCTGAATGGTACTTCAATGGGCAGCTTCATGGCTAAGGAAATGAACTTGAAGGCTTGGTGAATGTATGGGAGAGCAATGGACATGTCTAGGTTCGGCCAAGGTGTGAATGGACACTCCAAGAGATGCCTTTTGGCCGAATAGGTACTTAGGAGATCAATGGACAGCAACCGATGCATGTAAGTGAATATTCATGCATTCTTCCATTCATTGTATTAAATCATTCATGCATCATCCTTACGTTCATTGAACCAGCCCATTCATGAATCATCTTTAATTGTGTTCCCACATCATGCATTGTAAGTAGACGTTCATGCACCTAGCTTGAATGAATCTCCACATTCGGCTGTACCTACATGAAACATGAACAAATTAATTAAAATAGATATATTAATTAACACATAAATTTAAAATAGACAAAAATAAAGTCTTAAGCTAAACATATTAAATTCGGCTAAGACAACTTTAAAAACATGAAATAAATCAAAACATAATTATGAGCTGTAATAACTTAAACTAAGTTAATAAAATACTTTAATTATTCAACCAATAAAATAAATGAGCTGAATTGTAGCTAAATTGAGCTCGATTGAGCTAAAATGAGCTCAATTGAGCTGGTCGGAGTTGAAACGAGCTAGAAAAGCTAAAATGGAGCTGAAATTAGCTTGCACTAAGGTGCATGGTTTCTTCAAGGAGTTGGATCGAGCTTCCTCATCTTCAACAAGCTGATTCTCCTTCCAAAACTTGAACAACAAAGCTGAAACAACTTCATGAAATCGCTTGGACCTAGCTCGGATCATTGGTCCCTTTGGAAGCTCGAGGGAATCAAGACGAGGACTTGATGGGGCTTGGGGCGTGGTCACATCAGCTTCTAGAATTCACATTGAACCTTGGACAACTTGAATGGTGCATGGATGAGCTAGATTCGGTCAGTGTGCATAAATAAGCTCATTTAATTTGTAGCTTTTGCTGAAAAGTGACAAGCCATTAAGAGGGATTTGAATGGCCAAATGAAGTGTGAACACTCGGTTTCAAAGAGTCTTTGTGTGTGAACATTCCAAAACCGAAAAGCCAAGAGTGTGAACTTCATGTGTGAACGGCATTATGCTGGTTCTTGAATCATTTAAAATCAGCTGAACATTCCTCATGCATGTAACGCCACATTCATTGAACCTATGATGCATGCACCTAGCTTAAATGCTTCCACCCACATTCGGCCAACCTACACAACATGAACAAATGAATTTAGTTGATCATTATTCAGCTGAATCATATTAAAAATGAAATTTAGACAACATTAATCCAAATAATTAAAACAAAACTCAATTAATTAAACTAAGTCTAATTAATTCAGTTTGGACAAGACACATTAAAACATGTATTAAGACTTATTTATGAGCTGTAGGAATTTAATTTGACTTAATAACATATAAGAAAACACAATTAATCATGCATAATTAAGTTTGACCAGATTTAAGACCAATTTAATAATGAAAATTAATTAAGCTTGTAAATAACTAATTTAACTAACTCAATTAATTATTTCAGCTACTATATGATGTGAGCTTGCCTACGAACCAAATGGAGAACGAACAAGAAGCCATCAAGCTGCCCATTGGTCCAATAACGCGAGCTAGAGCTAAACGATTCAAAGATGCTATTTTAGCAATGGTGGAACGGGTTGAGGAAAATGATAGCAAGGAGTTTAAAAACGAGCTGAACATATTCAACTTCTTTGAAGCTGAATTTCGTTCTAGCTAATTAATTTGATGCTGGAATTTAGACCATTTAAATAAACATTTAAATAAGTTTCATTATAGCTTTTAAATATGTCTTAATTAATTTAAGTGTTTAATATGTCTTGATTTAGTTAAATTAAAGATGTCTTGATGTCATTTAGTTTGTCTAAATTATTACATGTTTTAAATTTGTCCAGCCGAATTTATGTGTTATGATTTGTTAATATTTAAGTTGTCTCAATGTTATTTAGGATGTTCACATTATACTTTAATTTAGTTCAGCTGAATTTGCTTGAAATTAATTAAGTTCATGTGTGTTTTTAGGTGCAGCCGAATTTGAAGATGAATTGGGTAGATTCATGCATGGAGATTCAATGAATTTGAAGATGCATGTGCAGCTGATTTAATGCATTAAAGCTGATTAATCTTTGGAGTTTTTTTCAAGGCAACTATTCAGCCAAAGTGACCAAGCTTTTCATCTTTTCAAGGTTGGCCGATTCTCTTCTCAAGGAAGTATAAAGGCTGTTCACACTATGGCTGTTCGGTTCAGCCATGTTCACACTTCATGGCCCTTCAAAACCATCCGTTCACACTTCTAAATGGCTGTTCAAATTGCCAATTAATGCTGGTAATTTTTCAGCAATAGTTGCTTCATGAATGACCCCATTATGTTCATTGACCGAACCTAGCCTATTCATGCACATCCAAGATGTTCAAGGTGCATTTTCCCATCTAGAAGATGACCATTGGAACTCTCATTCAGCCGAATCTACATGGGCTAATAATTTTGCATTCATGCTGAATTTTAGTTCATTGTTTACTTAGAAACTAAGTCTTGAATTTGTCCATACGGCTACTAGTAGAAAGGCTATAAATAGTTGTTAAATTTCTTGTAAAAGGACTTTTGACAAATCTCTGAATGAAATATCATTTTAGTGAGGCAATTCACTCTCTTTATTCTTCAAAGCTCAATTGACTTATCTTTACGAGTGGCGTCAATCTGACTTTGTTTCTAACTTATCACCATAAGGTGTGGCGTTCCAACTATACCGAAGGTTCCTATTTTGCTAAATAGAGGGTCTCGGTTTTATCTACCATTTCTTTCCTTTTCTTTGAAACCTTTAAGCCCGGGTCCTTATTTGTTAATAAGGGTTCGTTCTTGTTTCATTGGAAACCATTTATCCCCATTTTGCTTCCTAATTCATTTAAAACCAATATAACTCATCTTATTGAATTTTGAACTAAATCGACACTACCTAAATTCGATCGGGAACATAATACTACTCATCACATCATCCGAATCGAGCTCGTATCAGTTGGTATCAGAGCTGGTTAATTTAGGTACGTAAATTGTAGATTCAAAAAAATCGAAAAAAAAGAGTCTGGAGACACTTCAACAAAATTTTTTCTAAAACCACATTCTACACTCCTTTATACCCATTTTAGTGAATTTTCACGCTATTAAAAAAAATTTCAATTAGTGAATCCATGTTATACGCCACATCTTAAGCCTTTCTTTCTTTCGAGCCTACCCTAAACCATACGACTTTCCCTTGCAAAACCCCTTGAAGCCGAACCACAAGTGTGAATAAATCTAAATAGCTTTTCAGAATATCGAGAGTTGGATTTGAGAGGTAAAAGGCAAGAGAGTACATCAAGATAAAAGCCGAAAATAGAGTGAAACACGAGAGGAGTGAATTCTTTTCTTGTGAGTGAATTGTGAGTTTTTTTTTTGGTGAGGATATTTTCTTAATTTTAATCATCATGTCAAGGAGCCCGGAACGACGAGCAACAAGTGGAGGAGCCTCGAATGCCGCTGGTGGAGGGGTTAATCTTCAACCAAGGAGAAACGTTCCCGGAGGCGGAGTGCCCGATCTACAAGTTCAAGCAATCGTGCGAGAAATTTCTCGTTTGTTCCAACCTCAATTTGATTCCCTTTATGAACGAATGGAACAAATGGAGGAACGAAGCCAACGTGCAAACACCCCTCCTATTCCGAGAAGAGAGCGAGAACGTCCATGGCAACATGCAAATGATCTATATGAAGCAAGTGACGTTGAAAGTGATCGAGCTTCGCGACAAAGTGCAAGGCGACAAGGCCAACGAGCACGGGGACCAAGAGATCGAGAGAGGACCGATGATGATTTAAAAAACATTAAAATGGCGATTCCTGCTTTTCAAGGAAGGTCGGATCTCGAGGCCTATCTTGAATGGGAGAAGAAGGTGGAGTTAGTTTTCGAGTGCCACAATTACTCGGAAAGCAAGAAGGTAAAGTTAGCTGCTATAGAATTCTCCGAATACGCCATAATATGGTGGGATCAACTCACGATGAGCCGAAGACGCAATGGCGAACGTCCCGTGTCTACATGGGCGGAAATGAAAGCCATAATGAGAAAGCGATTCATTCCTGCTTACTATCACCGGGAGTTGTATCAAAAGCTCCAAAGCTTAACTCAAGGCCAACGAAGCGTGGAGGATTACTACAAGGAAATGGAAGTGGCCATGATCCGCGCCGATGTGGAGGAAGATCGAGAAGCCACCATGGCTCGATTTCTCACCGGCCTTAACTGAGATATTTCAAATATTGTGGAGCTACACCATTATGTCGAGGTCATTGATATGGTCCATATGGCCATAAAGGTTGAAAAACAATTAAAGAGAAAAGGTACGTTCCGTTCTTTCCCTAATACTTCTTCTACGACTAAGTGGGGGCAAGGGTCCAACAAACGAGACTTGCCAAGTCGAAATAAAGAAGTAAGTGGAGTACCAAATTCAACAAACCGATTGCCGAATCGAGTAAAGGAAAGATGGATGCCCAACCAAATAGATCCCGAGACATCAAATGCTTCAAATGTCTTGGAAGGGGCCACATCGCAAGCCAATGTCCGAATCGAAATGCGATGTTTGTTCGAGATGATGGAGAAATTGAATCCGAAAGTGAACAAGAGAACGAGGCTGTTGAACAACTCGAAGAAGAGGAAGACATCGAACAAGCCGAGAATGGAGAAATCTTGGTTGTGAAAAGAAGTCTCACCTTGCAAGGTGCCGAAAATGATCAACAACGCGAGAACATCTTCCATACGCGATGTCAAGTGCAAGGTAAGATTTGTTGCGTGATAATCGATGGGGGAAGTTGTACAAATGTGGCTAGCACGTTGATGGTGGAGAAACTCGGATTGGCCACCACCAAACATCCCCATCCGTATAAACTCCAATGGCTTAACGATGGTGGAGAATTAAAGGTAACAAAACAAGTGCTCATTTCATTCACAATCGGAAAATATCAAGATGAAGTGATGTGCGACGTTGTACCGACGCATGCGGGGCATCTTCTTTTGGGACGTCTGTGGCAATTCGACAAGCGAGCAATTCATGATGGTTACACAAATCGATTCTCTTTCAAACATATGGGACGAATGGTGACTCTAGCTCCGTTATCACTGAAACAAGTGTACGAAGATCAACTCAAAATGAGGAGTTCGATTGAAAAATCGAAAGAAATCGAGAGAGAGCAAAAAAATGAAAAGAATAAAGAAAAGAGTGAAGAAAAGAAGAAAAACAAAAAGATGAGTGATAAAAAAAGAGAGAGTGATTCAAAAGAAAAAGAAATAGTGATGAGATTGAAAAAAAGAATTTGTTTGTAAAAGAGAGGGAAGTTCGAAAATTGATGCTATTGAAACAACCATTGTTGGTTCTTTTGTACAAGGAGAGCTTGCTTGGCACTAACGAATTTGATGACAAATTGCCTTCTTCTATTTTGTCTGTGTTGCAGGAATTTCAAGACGTATTCCCGGAAGAAATCCCGAGTGGGTTACCACCTATTCGTGGAATTGAACACCAAATCGATCTTGTGTCGGGAGCCGCAATTCCAAACCGACCTGCTTACCGGAGCAATCCTGAAGAGACGAAAGAATTACAAAAGCAAGTAAATGAACTCCTTGAAAATGGCTATGTGCGTGAAAGCCTTAGTCTATGCGCCGTGCCTGTTTTACTAGTTCCGAAGAAGGAAGGAACGTGGAGGATGTGCGTGGACTGCCGTGCTATAAACAAAATAACTATCAAGTATCGTCATCCTATACCACGATTGGATGATATGCTTGACGAGCTAAGTGGCGCGAGTTTATTTTCAAAAATCGACCTTAAGAGCGGTTATCACCAAATACGGATGCGTGAGGGAGATGAGTGGAAGACTGCGTTCAAAACGAAGCATGGGCTTTACGAATGGCTCGTTATGCCCTTTGGCTTAACGAATGCCCCAAGCACATTCATGAGGCTTATGAACCACATTTTAAGACCTTTTATTGGTAGATTTTGCGTAGTATACTTCGACGATATATTGATCTATAGTAAAAATTTGGATGAACATATTTTACATTTAAAATCTGTTTTGGAAGTATTGAGAAAAGAAACCTTGTATGCTAATTTGAAGAAATGTGATTTCTGCACTAACAAGGTTGTGTTTTTAGGTTTTGTTGTTAGCTCGGAGGGTCTTGAAGTCGATCAAGAGAAGATCAAGGCGATCCAAGAATGGCCCCGTCCGACTAATGTCTCCCAAGTCCGAAGTTTCCATGGACTAGCAAGTTTTTACCGTCGATTCGTGCCAAATTTCAGCACCTTAGCCGCACCTTTAACCGGGGTTATTCGTAAGAATTCCAACTTCATTTGGGGAGAGGAACAAGAAAAATCCTTTTTAAAATTAAAGATTGTCTAACTCATGCACCGTTATTAGCTTTGCCTAACTTTGATAAAACTTTCGAGTTAGAATGTGATGCATCAGGTTTAGGCATTGGAGCTGTGTTGATGCAAGATGGTCGTCCTATTGCCTATTTTAGCGAGAAACTGAATGGTGCTGTCTTAAACTATCCAACATATGACAAGGAGCTCTATTCGTTGATCCGAGCCTTAGAAACGTGGCAACACTATCTTTGGCCCAAGGAATTCGTCATACACACCGATCATGAGTCCTTGAAGTATTTAAAGGGGCAACACAAGTTGAATAAGTGACACGCTAAGTGGGTAGAATTTCTCGAATCTTTTCCCTACGTTATTAAATATAAGAAAGGTAAGGAAAACGTAGTGGCTGATGCACTATCTCGAAGGTATGCGTTGCTAAATATTTTGGATGCTAAGTTAATGGGGTTTGTATTTCTTAAAGATTTATATGTCAACGATGCTGACTTTGGTGAATTCTTTAGATTATGTGCCAAGGGAGCCTACGAGAAGTACTATCGACATGATGGGTACTTATTCCGAGAAGGAAAGCTTTGTATACCCCAAGGTTCCGTACGAGAAGTGTTGATCGAAGAAGCCCATAGCGGAGGATTAATGGGGCACTTTGGTGTTGCTAAGACATTAGCTACATTGCACGAACATTTCTTTTGGCCCAAGATGCGACGAGATGTCGAACGATTTTGTAATAGATGCATTGCGTGCAAACGGGCTAAGTCACGAATTAAGCCCCACGGTTTGTATAAACCATTACCTATTCCCGAAACCCCTTGGTCTGATATCTCCATGGATTTTGTGCTAGGTTTACCTAGGAGTAAGAATGGCTGAGATTCAATATTTGTGGTTGTAGATAGGTTCTCAAAAATGGCCCATTTTATAGCATGTCATAAAACTGATGATGCCATTAATATTGCTAACTTATTTTTCAAAGAGGTGGTCAGGTTGCATGGCATGCCTAGAATGATCGTGTCCGACCGAGACGCAAAATTCCTTAGCCATTTTTGGAGGACACTATGGGGCGTCTTGGAACGAAGTTGCCGTTTTCAACCACTTGCCATCCGCAAACGGACGGCCAAACCGAAGTGGTCAACCGGATTCTGTCTACATTGCTTCGAGCTATTATTCGGAAGAATTTGAAGGCTTGGGAAGAATGCTTACCACATGTGGAGTTTGCGTATAATCAAGCTGTTCATTCAGCTACCAAATTTTCTCCTTTTGAAATTGTCTATGGTTTCAATCCATTAACTCCACTTGATTTATTGCCATTGCCTTCTAATCAACTTGTTCATGTAGATGGGAAGCGCAAAGCTGATTTCGTCAAGCAATTGCACCAACGAGTTCGAGACAATATTGAGGCCAAGACCAAGAACTATGAGCAACATGCTAACAAAGGTCGTAAGCGAGTTGTGTTTGAACCAGGAGATTGGGTTTGGTTGCATATGCGCAAGGAGAGATTTCCTATGCAAAGGCGATCCAAACTTCTTCCGAGAGGGGATGGACCGTTTCAAGTCCTTGAGCGAATTAACGATAACTCCTATAAATTGGACTTGCTTGGTGAATATAATGTTAGCGCGACTTTTAACGTTTCTGATTTGTCTCCGTTTGATGCAGATTCCGATTTGAGGACAAATCGTTCTGAAGAGGAGGGGAAGGATGTGAGCTTGCTTACGAACCAAATGGAGAACGAACAAGAAGCCATCAAGCTGCCCATTGGTCCAATAACGCGAGCTAG
The DNA here is from genome assembly GCF_007990345.1 of Gossypium hirsutum. Taxonomy (NCBI): domain Eukaryota; kingdom Viridiplantae; phylum Streptophyta; class Magnoliopsida; order Malvales; family Malvaceae; genus Gossypium; species Gossypium hirsutum. Next base: position 35,330,070 of record NC_053436.1, read on the forward strand.
AGCTAAACGATTCAAAGATGCTATTTTAGCAATGGTGGAACGGGTTGAGGAAAATGATAGCAAGGAGTTTAAAAATGAGTTGAACATATTCAACTTCTTTGAAGCTGAATTTCGTTCTAGCTAATTAATTTGATGCTGGAATTTAGACCATTTAAATAAACATTTAAATAAGTTTCATTATAGCTTTTAAATATGTCTTAATTAATTTAAGTGTTTAATATGTCTTGATTTAGTTAAATTAAAGATGTCTTGATGTCATTTAGTTTGTCTAAATTATTACATGTTTTAAATTTGTCCAGCCGAATTTATGTGTTATGATTTGTTAATATTTAAGTTGTCTCAATGTTATTTAGGATGTTCACATTATACTTTAATTTAGTTCAGCTGAATTTGCTTGAAATTAATTAAGTTCATGTGTGTTTTTTGGTGCAGCCGAATTTGAAGATGAATTGGGTAGATTCATGCATGGAGATTCAATGAATTTGAAGATGCATGTGCAGCTGATTTAATGCATTAAAGCTGATTAATCTTTGGAGTTTTTTTCAAGGCAACTATTCAGCCAAAGTGACCAAGCTTTTCATCTTTTCAAGGTTGGCCGATTCTCTTCTCAAGGAAGTATAAAGGCTGTTCACACTATGGCTGTTCGGTTCAGCCATGTTCACACTTCATGGCCCTTCAAAACCATCCGTTCACACTTCTAAATGGCTGTTCAAATTGCCAATTAATGCTGGTAATTTTTCAGCAATAGTTGCTTCATGAATGACCCCATTATGTTCATTGACCGAACCTAGCCTATTCATGCACATCCAAGATGTTCAAGGTGCATTTTCCCATCTAGAAGATGACCATTGGAACTCTCATTCAGTCGAATCTACATGGGCTAATAATTTTGCATTCATGCTGAATTTTAGTTCATTGTTTACTTAGAAACTAAGTCTTGAATTTGTCCATTCGGCTACTAGTAGAAAGGCTATAAATAGTTGTTAAATTTCTTGTAAAAGGACTTTTGACAAATCTCTGAATGAAATATCATTTTAGTGAGGCAATTCACTCTCTTTATTCTTCAAAGCTCAATTGACTTATCTTTACGAGTGGCGTCAATCTGACTTTGTTTCGAACTTATCACCATAAGGTGTGGCGTTCCAACTATACCGAAGGTTCCTATTTTGCTAAATAGAGGGTCTCGGTTTTATCTACCATTTCTTTCCTTTTCTTTGAAACCTTTAAGCCCGGGTCCTTATTTGTTAATAAGGGTTCGTTCTTGTTTCATTGGAAACCATTTATCCCCATTTTGCTTCCTAATTCATTTAAAACCAATATAACTCATCTTATTGAATTTTGAACTAAATCGACACTACCTAAATTCGATCGGGAACATAATACGACTCATCACATCATCCGAATCGAGCTCGTATCACTATATGATTGACTAAGTTATTTTGAGCTAATTTTGAGCTGGTTTGAATTTAATGAGCTGAAGTGGAGCTTAATTCAGCTCGTAACAAAGTGCAAGGAAGGCTCATCGAGTTTGTCCAAGCTTCATCAATGCGTCCAACCAAAGTCTCGCCCCAAACTTGATCTACTAAGGCCGAAACAGCCTCCTTGAATTGTTTAGCTCGTGATCGGGTGATTGGACCTTGAGGCAGCTCCAAAGGCTCCTTGCTCGAGCTAGGTTGGACTTGAGGCGTGGCTGTATCATCCTCCCCCTCATCAAAGCGATTTGCCCTCAAATCGAAATCTGCATCAAAAGGGGATAAGTCAGAGACATTAAAACTTGCACTTATGTTATACTCACCTGGTAGATCAAGTCGATAAGAATTCTCGTTGATTCGTTCCAAGACTTGAAAAGGGCCATCACCACGCGGTAGTAGCTTTGACCTTCGTTGGGCAGGAAAACGTTCCTTTCTCATGTGAACCCAAACCCAATCACCAGGTTCGAAGATAATTCTTTTACGACCCTTGTTCGCTTTCCAAGCATAACTTTCGGTTCTTGCTTCAATGTTGGCTCGAACTTTCCGATGTAACTCCTTTACATACTCGGCCTTCTTTTTAGCATCTGCATGAATAAGTTGATCGTTAGGTAAAGATACTAAATCTAAAGGAGTTAACGGATTAAATCCATAAACAATTTCAAAAGGAGAGTGTTTGGTTGCCGAGTGAACGAATCGATTATACGCAAATTCTACATGTGGCAAACACTCCTCCCACGACTTAAGGTTTTCCGTATGATGGCGCGTAACAAAGTTGATAGCACTCGGTTGACCACTTCCGTTTGTCCATCTGTTTGGGGGTGGCAAGTGGTTGAAAACAACAACTTAGTTCCAAGCTTTCCCCAAAGCGATCTCCAAAAATGGCTCAAAAACTTCGCATCTCGATCAGAAACAATCGTCCTCGGGATGCCATGCAAACGAACAATTTCCTTAAAGAAAAGATTAGCAATGTGAATGGTATCATCAGTTTTTGAACAAGAAATAAAATGAGACATTTTGGAAAAGCGATCAACAACAACAAAAATAGAGTCCTTCCTCGTTTTAGTCCTAGGCAATCCAAGGACAAAATCCATGGAAATGTCCTCCCAAGGTGCGTCGGGTATAGGGAGCGGCGTATACAACCTGTGCGGCTTAATCTTGGATTTGGCCTTCTTGCACGTCACACATCGCGCACACACTCGTTCAATGTCCCTTTTCATTTTCGGCCAATAAAAATGCTCTTGGAGGGTTGCTAAGGTTTTTCCAACGCCAAAATGGCCCATAAGGCCTCCGCCATGCGCCTCATGTACTAATAGGTCTCGTATGGAACTCCGCGGCACACATAATTTTCCTTCTCTAAAAAGGAATCCGTCGCTCCTATAAAACTTATCAATAGCAACACTTTCACAAGCAACAAATATTTCTCCAAAATCATCATCAGCAGGATATAAATCTTTTAACAATGCAAAACCAAGCAGTTTAGAGTCCAAATACGACAAAAGGGTATACCTTCCTGAAAGAGCATCAGCTACGATATTTTCCTTACCCTTTTTATACTTAATGACATAGGGAAACGACTCCAAATACTCTACCCACTTAGCATGGCGTTTGTTTAATTTGTGTTGTCCTTTAATGTGCTTTAACGCTTCATGATCCGAATGGATCACGAACTCCTTCGGCCACAAATAATGTTGCCAAGTCTCGAGAGCGCGGATAAGTGCATACATCTCCTTGTCATAAACGGGGTAGTTTAGCACGGCACCATTCAACTTTTCACTAAAGTAAGCGATCGACCTCCCGTGATACGGCCACGCCTTGGGCACACTTTTGGACCAGCTCCCTAAGCATTGTTTGCAAATCCATGCAAGCTGAATTAGTTCAATTCCTTCTCATTGAGCTCTGTTTAGCTTGTTTCCAGCTCACTCGAGCTCAAGTCAACTCATTCAAGCTCAATTCAGCTCAATCTTAACCCAATGAGCTTATTTTTAGCTTTCTTTAGCTTGCATTTATTTTCCTGAAATAAATCATTTAATTTGTCTTTAGTTGAATTAGTTGTTTATTTTAAGTTAATTAATTTGTTAAATCTGGAAAAATAATTAATTAAGTGTTTTAATTATATCTAAATTAAATACTTAATTAATTATGATGTTTTAAATATGTATGAAATTGTTAATATGTATGGCCAAATTTAATGTGCAAATTATTGAGTTCATATGCTGCTAATTTAATGTGTTTCAAATGCATTTAACTTGCTGATTTAATTTGCTGCAGGTTCATGAACGGATTGGTGCAATGTATGGGAGTGTGCATGCACAATTGAGGTTCAATGGATGGCATTTAAAGGAGCACATGCATTTGGGACGTTCATGCAAGAGGGAGTTGCTGAAAGTTCATGTATTTGAAGATTCATGGATCATATTTATGGGGGAAAATACATGGGACGTTTCATGCATGATTCATGCATTTTCAAGATGACCATTCAAGTATTTTAGGCACATTAATGCCTCATTCAGCCAAGAGAGATGTAGGATCATTAAAAAGCTGCACATTCATGGAATTATGGAGATTCTTCAAGGCTAAGGATGCATGAATGCATCAAGTGAAGCATCATGATGGTTCGGCCAATTCATGTACCATCTTCAAGCATGAACTGGATTTTAATGCTATTTGTGTGAACATGTTAAATACCTGTGTGAACAGAATTTAAGTTAGTGTGAACAACATAGATGCCGAATATCAATAGGTATTTTAGGCTTATAAATAGCTTACTTGTTTATTGTAAAAGGTTACAGAATTTGATTATTGAAAACTTGATTGTGAGGTTTGCTCCTATCCTATTTCGTACGAGTCTCGTTCTGACTTATCTAGCTCGCTAGTGGCGTCAACCCGACTTCTTGAACTTATCACCATCCTGGTGTGGCGTTCATCCACCTTTTTATACCTTTGGTTCCTACCTCTCTATAGGTAACGGGTCAAGGTCCATCTTCGACAATCCATTTAATCCACCTTGAGCAATATAAGTCCCGGGGCAATACTTCATATAGTATTGAATCGTTCTTCGCTTGAGTTCTATTTTTCCATTCCATTTTCACTATTAAATTATAAACAATATTTCTTTATTTCACCGAGCCTATCAAACATCTATCCAAACTATCTTTTGAACCCATTTTCTCAACTTTTGCTATAAAAAATCATCTAACTCCATCTATCTACAAATTCGAACAAACTTCTCATCGACGATCGGGCATCTTAAGTGAACCCGACTCCATCAACCGAGCCGGATCACATCATCCCGTCTTGAGTTAACACGGCACCTATTCCAACACCTGAGGCATCACACTCAATTTCAAATGTTTTAGAAAAATCAGGCAGTGCTAACAATGGAGCTTTAGTAAGACAATCTTTAATAATATTAAAAGAATTTTCTTGCTCTTCGCCCCAATGAAAAGTCGAATTCTTGATAGTGCTTGTCAACGGTGCAGCCAACGTGCTAAAGTTGGGTACAAATCGCCTATAGAAACTTGCTAGGCCATGGAAGCTTCGCACTTGGCTTATGCTCGTCGGTCTCGGCCATTCTTGAATCGCCTTAATCTTTTCGCTATCTACTTCGAGGCCCTCCGAGCTAACCACGAAACCTAAAAAGATAACTTTGTCAGAACAAAATGTACACTTTTTAAGATTAGCATACAAAGTCTCTTTTCTAAGAACTTCCAAAACAGCTCGCAAATGAATTACATGCTCATCCATCGATTTGCTATAAATGAGGATATCATCAAAATACACAACGCAAAACTTACCAATGAAATTTCGTAAAACATAGTTCATAAGTCTCATAAAAGTGCTAGGGGCGTTGGTTAAGCCGAATGGCATTACCAACCATTCATACAAACCATGTTTCGTTTTAAAAGCAGTTTTCCACTCGTCACCTTCGCGCATTCGAATCTGATGGTATCCGCTTTTGAGATCAATTTTTGAGAATAACTTGGCACCACTTAACTCATTGAGCATATCATCTAAACGCGGTATGGGATGCCTATACTTGATGGTGATTTTATTTACGGCACGGCAATCGACGCACATGCGCCACGTTCTGTCCTTCTTTGGTACCAACAAAACCGGTACAGCGCATGGGCTAAGGCTCTCTCGAATATAGCCCTTTTCCATGAGTTCGTTGATTTGACGTTGAAGCTCTTTGGTTTCTTCGGGATTGGTTCGGTATGCTGGCCGATTAGGAATAATAGCTCCGGGCAAAAAATTGATTTGGTGCTCAATCCCACGAAGTGGTGGCAAACCACTTGGCACTTCATCCGAAAAAACGTCTTTGAAATCCTGCAAGAGAGACAAAACAGAAGAAGGGGGATCTCCGGATAAGTCGTTAGTATTAAACAAATTTTCCTTATACATAAGTACAAGGATCGATTGTTTTGCCAAAAACGCTTTTCGAACATCATTTGCTTTTGCAAAGACATTCAATTTTTCACTCACTTTTTCTTTTTCTTCTTTTTCTTTTATCGCTCTCTTTTCATTCTCTTTTTTTGAATTTTCTTTTTTTTTCATTTTTCTTTTCTTTTGCATTTTCACTCTTTTCTTTTTCTCTCATTTGATCTACAGAATTTTTCAACTTAAGTTGATCCTCATAAACTTGCTTTGGCGTCAATGGTGCTAAGGTTACATTTCTCCCCAGATGCTTGAAAGAATATCGATTTGAGTAACCATCGTGCATAACTCGACGATCGAATTGCCATGGACGGCCCAATAACAAGTGACCCGCGTTGATGTGATCTCAATCGCATCATGTTGTGGCACCACTCGTTGCTATCATGATTGGCCTAAACACGAGGGCCCCAAGTGCAAGATGAAGCTCAATCTCAGCTCAACAAGCTCAATCTTAGTTTTTCCCAGCTCGATTTAGCTCACATGAGCTTAATTTAGCTTACTTTAGCTCGTTTGAGCTTGGCTTAAGTTTATTTCAACTCATTTATTTTAATGTCTGAATAAATTAAGTAATTTATTAATTTAGCTTAAATTACTACAGCTCATAATTATGTTTTGACTTATTACATGTTTTAAATGTGTCTTGGCCGAATTTAATATGTCTTGTTAAGACTTTATTAAATTTGTCTAATTTAATTTATGTTTAATTAGTGTGTCTAAATTATATTAATGTTTGTTCAGCTGAATTTTATGTGATTTAATTTTGGTTCATGTGTTTTTGTAGGTGAGCTGAATTTGGAGAGTAATTAAATAAGGTTCATGCATGATAGGTTCAATGTATGGGAGTGTGCATGCACAATTGAGGTTCAATGGATGGCATTTAAAGGAGCACATGCATTTGGGACGTTCATGCAAGAGGGAGTTGCTGAAAGTTCATGTATTTGAAGATTCATGGATCATATTTATGGGGGGGAAATACATGGGACGTTTGATGCATGACTCATGCATTTTCAAGATGACCATTCAAGTATTTTAGGCACATTAATGCGTCATTCAGCCAAGGGAGATGTAGGATCATTAAAGAGCTGCACATTCATGGAATTATGGAGATTCTTCAAGGCTAAGGATGAATGAATGCATCAAGTGAAGCATCATGATGGTTCGGCCAATTCATGTACCATCTTCAAGCATGAACTGGATTTTAATGCTATTTGTGTGAACATGTTAAATACCTGTGTGAACAGAATTTAAGTTAGTGTGAACAACATAGATGCCGAATATCAATAGGTATTTTAGGCTTATAAATAGCTTACTTGTTTATTGTAAAAGGTTACAGAATTTGATTATTGAAAACTTGATTGTGAGGTTTCCTCCTATCCTATTTCGTACGAGTCTCGTTCTGACTTATCTAGCTCGCTAGTGGCGTCAACCCGACTTCTTGAACTTATCACCATCCTGGGGTGGCGTTCATCCACCTTTTTATACCTTTAGTTCCTACCTCTCTATAGGTAATGGGTCAAGGTCCATCTTCGACAATCCATTTAATCCACCTTGAGCAATATAAGTCCCGGGGCAATACTTCATATAGTATTGAATCTTTCTTCGCTTGAGTTCTATTTTTCCATTCCATTTTCACTATTAAATTATAAACAATATTTCTTTATTTCACCGAGCCTATCAAACATCTATCCAAACCATCTTTTGAACCCATTTTCTCAACTTCCGCTATAAAAATTCATCTAACTCCATCTATCTACAAATTCGAACAAACTTCTCGTCGACGATCGGGCATCTTAAGTGAACCCGACTCCATCAACCGAGCCGGATCACATCATTTGGTATCAAAGCTTGCAAAACGAGGAGCATCGACCTTCGTAATAAGGCCGCAAGTAGGTTCGTAATGTAAAAAAAATAAAAAAAATCAAAAAAAATTTGAGTTGGAATTTAATTTTTTTTCTCTTCCTTGTATTTTGTTTACTATTGTATTGGATTTAAAAAAAAAGAGAAGAAATTCAAAAAAATCGAAATTCAAAAAAAAAAAGAAGTGAGCAAAAAAAGAAAAAAAAAGTAAAAAAAAAGAACAAAAAAAGTGAAAAGTCTTGCGAGTTTTATTTTCATCTCTTATTTACTCCGATCATCATGTTTCCCTTCCTACCATTATTTACCCATCCCAACGCCACACTTTAAACCAATTTTCTTCTTTATTCAGCCTACCCTACACCCGACATTATCCCTTGTAACCCATTTTGAAACTGACCCTCAAGTAGCAAATTAAGTCTATCGAGACGAATTACGAATTTGTGAGACGAGGTCGAGTGGTAAAAGGCAAGAGAGCGTGAGTTCATTCGAAAAAAAGCCTAAAAGAGAGTTCAAACACGAGTGAGTGAATTTTTCTTTTTTGAGCGAACTTGAGAGATTTGTGGTGAGAATTATTTTTCTTTCTAATTTAACTTTTGGTTTCTAATATTTTGTTGAAGCATGTCTGAAGAATTTTCTGAATTTGAATTCCAAATGTGGAGACAAGAAATGCAAAGGATAATGCGATCTGAATTTCGACAATTCGACAAAGATAAAGAAGATTTGACATCTACTATCGTTGACATCAAGATTAGTGCAATCCTTCAAAGATTGGAAAATGAACCACAATGTGAAGATATGTTTCACACGCGTTGCCGTGTCCACGATAAAGTTTGTTGCCTCATTATTGATGGTGGAAGTAGGTCAAACATGGCTAGTATTCGAACGGTTAAAAAACTTGGCTTGGCCACTACCAAGCATCCACGACCCTATCAACTGTAAGGACTTGGTGTTGAAGGCAAATTTGAAGTTACTCAACAAGTGCGTGTTGCATTTTCCATCGGAAGATACCAAGACGAAGTCCTTTGTGATGTTGTGCCTATTCAAGTCTGCCATTTGTTGCTAGGAGAACCATGGCAATCGGATCGCAAGGTCATTCACGATGAACATACCAATAGGTATTCCTTCAAGCATCAAGGAAGGAAAATCACTTTAGCGCCACTCACACCGGAAAAAGTGCAAGAAGACCAATTCAAAATGAAGCAATCCATTGAGCGAGAAAAGGAAAAAGAGATTGAAAAAGAAATTGAAAGAAAACAAAAAGAAAACGAAAAAGAAAAAGAAATTGCAAAAGAAAAAGAAATTGAAAAAGTGAGAGAAAAAGAAAATGAAGAAAAGAAAATTGAAAAAGAAAAAGCGAAAAAAGAAATTGAAAGAGAGCTTGAAAAGAAATCAAGTGAAAAAGAAAGAGAGTCTGTAAAAGAAACGAGTGAAGTGAGTAATCACGAAAAAGAGAGGAATTCTTTTGCTAACCCCCTTTCGAAATTACCTTGTGATTTTTCTTTGTTTCAGGTTTGCAAGATTCCATCCACGGATTGGTTCCAACTTCATTAACTTTCTACCGAGAGACGTTTTCAATTGATTGAAAGAGGTAAGTTGGAAGATAAAAATGATTGTCACATTTCCAATGGTAAGCAAGGTAAGGGTTCCTTGTTGAGTGAGTTTCAACTCATTTACTCACATGTTTATGACAAGATTGCTGAAAATTGTTTTTGCGAAAGGGTTTTCCCCATTGAATTGGTTAATTTTCGTTCATCTAATATTTATGATTTTGTTTCAACTAGTGCTTTGAAAAGTTTTTTCTATGATAAGTTTGTTGTTGGCAATTTTATTGAAGGCGTTCGATTAAATCAGCATGAACAAAGTGTGATAGTGTGCGATAAAGATTATTCACATACAAAGTTCGATTTGTTTGATTATCATATTCTGAATGATGGTGATTACACCTTTCATAGTGGTAAGAAGTGTTTTCCTATTGATGAGTATGGTATTGGCAAGAATTTTACTGAAGTACGAATAAATCCGCACAAACAAATTTTGAACTCTTGTGATAAAAAGTTGGCATGTGAAACGCCTAGTCTACTTGTGTGTGGTGATAATTTGAATTTCCTATTTTTTTTAAATTCCCCATGTCTGAACAAGTCTATTCGAATGAGATTTACGATGTATGAATGTTTGAACATATGCATGCTCAAATTCTTTTTGTTCCACTTGTGTGAATTGTTGGTAATTAAGAAATTCGCACTGCATTTTGGAACGAGTGAACAATATCGTGTGTTCAACCCTGGAGTTCGCTATTCTAGTTCATCTTTGAGAGAAGGCAAGCATTATAAATTTTGTTTGAATGACCAAGTAAACAATCATTGCTTGTATGATGCTTTGTCACTAAGTTTGAAAACGAGACGTGCGAATCTTGTTGGCTTGTTAAGACACAATCAAATTTTTGATTGTGGAGAATGTTGTTTATTTTTGTTTAACAGAATCGAGACATATGAATGTTTAAAGGCATGCTTGTTTAATTTTCTTTTGATCCGAATATGTGATAAGACGATGGCATGTAAAATGGTTAGTGCATTTGAATTTGAAGATGGTGTCTCAAATCTGCCTTGCTATATAAATTCTGCATGTTTAAGTAAGATTGATCGAGTGGAACTTAGATTACATGATCATTTGGAGGACTCCTTGATAAATTTTGATTATAAATTTGATTTGATTCTGATGCATCCTTTATTACCAAGTATGGAAAACCATTGTGAACAGGTAAGATCCTCTTCTACGTTTGATCCCAGCATTGGATTATGCATTCTAATTTTGAATAAGATTCTGGAAAGATCGTTTGAGTTTATAAATTTTAGTGTCACTAATTCGTTCTATTTCTATGTAGGTGACACTTTGGAATGGTTTCCTCCTAAAGAGGGAGGGCATGGAACTAAATCATTTTCTTTTCAAACCATTTGTGGTTCCTGGAGTTTTAAAAACAATACTTTTCGAATCATGAACAAAAGGGCTTGTGATCTCGAAAAATTTTTCGCGAGCAAGTGGCCCTATTTGAGGACAAATCGTCTTCAAGAGGGAGGGTATGATGTGATCTCAATCGCATCATGTTGTGGCACCACTCGTTGCTATCATGATTGGCCTAAACACGAGGGCCCCAAGTGCAAGATGAAGCTCAATCTCAGCTCAACAAGCTCAATCTTAGTTTTTCCCAGCTCAATTTAGCTCACATGAGCTTAATTTAGCTTACTTTAGCTCGTTTGAGCTTGGCTTAAGTTTATTTCAACTCATTTATTTTAATGTCTGAATAAATTAAGTAATTTATTAATTTAGCTTAAATTACTACAGCTCATAATTATGTTTTGACTTATTACATGTTTTAAATGTGTCTTGGTCGAATTTAATATGTCTTGTTAAGACTTTATTAAATTTGTCTAATTTAATTTATGTTTAATTAGTGTGTCTAAATTATATTAATGTTTGTTCAGCTGAATTTTATGTGATTTAATTTTGGTTCATGTGTTTTTGTAGGTGAGCTGAATTTGGAGAGTAATTAAATAAGGTTCATGCATGATAGGTTCAATGTATGGGAGTGTGCATTCACAATTGAGGTTCAATGGATGGCATTTAAAGGAGCACATGCATTTGGGACGTTCATGCAAGAGGGAGTTGCTGAAAGTTCATGTATTTGAAGATTCATGGATCATATTTATGGGGGGGAAAATACATGGGACGTTTCATGCATGACTCATGCATTTTCAAGATGACCATTCAAGTATTTTAGGCACATTAATGCCTCATTCAGCCAAGGGAGATGTAGGATCATTAAAGAGCTGTACATTCATGGAATTATGGAGATTCTTCAAGGCTAAGGATGCATGAATGCATCAAGTGAAACATCATGATGGTTCGGCCAATTCATGTACCATCTTCAAGCATGAACTGGATTTTAATGCTATTTGTGTGAACATGTTAAATACCTGTGTGAACAGAATTTAAGTTAGTGTGAACAACATAGATGCTGAATATCAATAGGTATTTTAGGCTTATAAATAGCTTACTTGTTTATTGTAAAAGGTTACAGAATTTGATTATTGAAAACTTGATTGTGAGGTTTCCTCCTATCCTATTTCGTACGAGTCTCGTTCTGACTTATCTAGCTCGCTAGTGGCGTCAACCCGACTTCTTGAACTTATCACCATCCTGGTGTGGCGTTCATCCACCTTTTTATACCTTTGGTTCCTACCTCTCTATAGGTAACGGGTCAAGGTCCATATTCGACAATCCATTTAATCCACCTTGAGCAATATAAGTCCCGGGGCAATACTTCATATAGTATTGAATCTTTCTTCGCTTGAGTTCTATTTTTCCATTCCATTTTCACTATTAAATTATAAACAATATTTCTTTATTTCACCGAGCCTATCAAACATCTATCCAAACCATCTTTTGAACCCATTTTCTCAACTTCCGCTATAAAAAATCATCTAACTCCATCTATCTACAAATTCGAACAAACTTCTCGTCGACGATGGGGCATCTTAAGTGAACCCGACTCCATCAACCGAGCCGGATCACATCACGCGTGCATCGGAACAACATCGCAAAGCAATTCATCAGAATATTTTCCAATGGAAAAGGAGACTAGAACTTGCTTTGTCACCTTTAACTCTCCTCCATCGTTGAGCCATTGAAGTTTGTACGGAGTTGGATGCTTGGTGGTTGGTAGATTTAATTTTTCCACCATGAGAGTGCTCGCTACGTTCGTACAACTTCCTCCATCGATGATGACACTACATAGCTTTCCTTGTACTTGACAACGAGTATGGAAGATGTTCTCTCGTTGCTGTTCATCGTTGATGCTTTGGATGCTTAGACTTCTTTTAACAACGAGGAGTTCTCCATCAAGAGCATGTTCAACTTCTTCATCGTTTTCAGAAACGATTTTGGGCTCGTTTTCAAGTTCTTCCTCCTCCGATTCGATTTCTCCATTTGCTCGAACCACCATGACATTGCGGTTGGGACATTGACTCGCAATATGGCCCCTTCCAAGGCACTTAAAACACTTAATATCTCTTGAATGATTAGCAAATGAATCTGTTGCCTTACCTTTGCTCGTATCGCCCATAGGTTTGTTTGCTTTGGTAGGCACCATTGGCTCTTTGGCACGGATTGGTGGATTAGTTTTACTCGAACTTTGCCCCCATCTAGTTGTGCTTGGAGTAGAAAAACTTCGAGTGGTACTCTTTCGCTTGAGTTGCTTCTCCACCTTAATGGCCATGTGTACCATGTCCACTATCTCAACATAATGTTGGAGTTCCACAATGTTAGCGGTATCTCGGTTGAGACCAGCAAGGAATCGCGCCATTGTTGCTTCACGATCTTCTTGGACATCGGCTCGGATCATTGCGATCTCCATCTCTTTGAAATAATCCTCAACACTCTTTGAACCTTGAGTGAGATTTTGAAGCTTTTGATAGAGTTCCCGATGATAGTAGGAGGGAATGAAACGACGTCGCATCACGGCCTTCATCTCGGCCCAAGTGGATATTGGTCATTCCCCATTCCTTCTTCTGCTCGTAGTGAGTTGATCCCCCCATATCATAGCGTAATCGGAGAATTCTATGGCCGCCAACTTCACCTTTTTGATCTCGGAATAGTTGTGACAATCGAAGACCAATTCAATCTTCTTTTCCCACTCCAAGTAAGCTTCCGGATTAGACTTTCCTTGAAAGGATGGAATGGATAGTTTAATGTTCCCTAAGTCGTCATCCATACGTCTTTGATTCCGATTACCTCGGTTCCTTTGACCTCTTCGTCCTTCACTTATGTTTGATCCTTGATCACTTTCGACTTCATTCAGATCATATAGGTCGTCTTGATTGATTTCCAATTGGTCTCGCCCTCTTTGCGGCCCTTGGGGGGTACGCTCTCGTTGATTTCCCAATTCAACTCGATCCAACCGTTCGTTAATAGATTCTAACTCACCTCGGATCATGCGTTGGATTTCTCGTAACAAGGCTTGTTGAGCCAAATCCGGCACTCCACCTCCTCCAGGCGCAATGTTTCGGATTGGTTGCCTTCCACCTCCTTCCGCCATATTTCGTTCAGGACTTTGAGACATGAAATAAAAACCTCACAGCAAAACCCTCACAAAATCTCTCACAGAAAGAATAAACACTCCACTCGTGTTTCACTCAATTTCAGCTTTTAACTTGATGTAACTTTCGTGCCTTTTACCACTCACTTTCCTCTCGTGATTTCGTAAGCGACTCGTAGTGACTTAGTCTTAGTTCAGTGGGTCGGCTTCAAATGGCTTTACAAGGGATTGATGTTAGGTTACGGGTAGGCTAAAAGAAACAAGAAAGGCTTTAGGCTAAGTGTGGCTTAGAAGATGAATAGAAGAGAATGCCAAACTTACAAACTCGAAACACTTTTTTTTATATCGAATTTTTTTTGTAATTGCGTGAAATTTCACTACGGGGGATATAAAAGAGTGTAGAATGAGATTTTGGAAAAATTTCTATTGAAGTGTCTCCAGACTTTTTTTTACGGATCTTTCACGTTCTTTTCGTCCGCACCTAAACCGTATGCAATTTTTTTTTCAAATTTTTTTTTCGAACTCTTTTTTTTTACGTACCTATCGGTTTAGTAGTTGAACCCGAGTCGTTTAGTTCCCGATCGTAAACGAAGAAGTATATTAGACAAGAAGAAGATAGAATATATTTGAGTTCAAAGAAGTAAAGTAAGTCCGTGCAAAGTTGGATATGGATTTGGTTTAAGTCGAAATGGTATGACTAGAATGGTCGAGTTCGGTTTAGGATTAATTAAGAAATGGTATTTGGTTTTGGTATGTTTTGGTATTTGGGAATTGGTACGAAATGGTAAGGGATTTGGTACGAAATGGTAATGGTTCAAAAAGGTCAAGAGTGAACCAACACTAAAGAAAAGTGTCGACCCGAAACTTATAGGACCAAATTGAGTTGGAAATGGTTGATAAGGACCTTGACCCGATACTTAGTAAAGTATGAACCAAAGGTATCAAAGGTGAACGCCACACTCGGGTTTAGGGAGTGATAAGTTTGAAAGAAAGACTCGAAAAGACGCCACTAGAAGCTAGATAAGTCTTACGGGTCCCGAACGAAATTTGAGAGAAAATGCCTCACAAATTTGGCAGCAATTCGTTACTTAAAAATGTCCCAAAAGTCCTTTACAAAATGAAATTTCAGCTATTTATAATCAGCAACTAAGTTAGCCGGATAGTCACATACATTTTCTTAAAAGCTAAGCTAATAATTCTTCAATGGCTTGGCTAGGTTCGGTTGAACTTGGAAAGCTTCTAGAATTCACATTGAACCTTGGACAACTTGAATGGTGCATGGATGAGCTAGATTCGATCAATGTGCATAAATAAGCTCATTTAATTTGTAGCTTTTGCTGAAAAGTGACCAGCCATTAAGAGGGATTTGAATGGCCAAATGAAGTGTGAACACTTGGTTTCAAAGAGTCTTTGTGTGTGAACATTCCAAAACCGAAAAGCCAAGAGTGTGAACTTCATGTGTGAACGGCATTATGCTGGTTCTTGAATCATTTAAAATCAGCTGAACATTCCTCATGCATGTAACGCCACATTCATTGAACCTATGATGCATGCACCTAGCTTAAATGCTTCCACCCACATTCGGCCAACCTACACAACATGAACAAATGAATTTAGTTGATCATTATTCAGCTGAATCATATTAAAAATGAAATTTAGACAACATTAATCCAAATAATTAAAACAAAACTCAATTAATTAAACTAAGTCTAATTAATTCAGTTTGGACAAGACACATTAAAACATGTATTAAGACTTATTTATGAGCTGTAGGAATTTAATTTGACTTAATAACATATAAGAAAACACAATTAATCATGCAAAATTAAGTTTGACCAGATTTAAGACCAATTTAATAACGAAAATTAATTAAGCTTGTAAATAACTAATTTAACTAACTCAATTAATTATTTCAGCTACTATATGATTGACTAAGTTATTTTGAGCTAATTTTGAGCTGGTTCGAATTTAATGAGCTGAAGTGGAGCTTAATTCAGCTCGTAACAAAGTGCAAGGAAGGCTCATCGAGTTTGTCCAAGCTTCATCAATGCGTCCAACCAAAGTCTCGCCCCAAACTTGATCTACTAAGGCCGAAACAGCCTCCTTGAATTGTTTAGCTCGTGATCGGGTGATTGGACCTTGAGGCAGCTCCAAAGGCTCCTTGCTCGAGCTAGGTTGGACTTGAGGCGTGGCTGTATCAAATTCATATCTTGGTTAGTGGAAACATTCCTCACTACCCTTTCCACGTCTTTTTCTTTTGTTTCTTTTTCTAATTCATTTTCTCTTCTTTCTTCAATTTCTTTTTCACTCTCAATCTTTTTGCTCTTTCTCATTCTCTTTTTCTTTTTCCTCACTTGTTTTAACAGAATTTTTCAGTTTGATTTGGTCCTCATGGACTTGTTCCAGAGTGAGCGGCACTAAGGTGAGTTTCTTTCCTTGATGCTTGAAAGAATACCTATTGGTACGACCATCGTGAGTGACTTTTCGATCCAGTTGCCACGGTTCTCCTAGCAACAAATGGCAGGCTTGAATAGGCATTACGTCGCACACAACTTCGTCTTGATACTTACCGATAGAAAAGGTGATGCGCACTTGTTGAGTGACCCTAAATTGGCCTTCGTTGCTAAGCCCTTGTAGTTGATAAGGTTGTGGATGCTTGGTAGTGGTTAAGCAAAGCTTTTCCACCATCGTCGTGCTGGCTATGTTCGAGCAACTTTCACCATCAATAATAACTCTACAAAGCTTACCTTGTACGTGGCAGCGAGTATGAAAGAGATGTTCTCGTTGCTGCTCGCTCTTTGGTTTTGCCAAAGATGATTGTCCATGATCATGACAATCATCATCCATTCTAGGGACACGTTGAGGGTTGCACCTATGGGGCTGGTTATCCCTATCTTCCTTAATTGGATCTCGATATTGATGTTTTTGATTCACTCGTACCTCATTCAAAGTAGTATTCAATGCTTGAAGTGTAGCATTTATTTGTGTGATTGCAGCAGTATGTCTGTCTAACTGTTGTTGGACTTTCATAAGTGCATCATTATTATCACCTTTAGACATCTTCAAAACCTGTAAAAAATAAACACTCAACACTCAAAAATAAAAGTTAGCAAACCTCACCATTAATCACTCAAAAAGAAAAATCAAATTCTCAATGAGGTCGAATTCAATCTTGTGAGTTCTTTATCAGAGTTTATATCAACCAATTACAGAGTGTGAACCAAACTACCAAAGAATCCTAATTTGCACTAGGATGCCAAAAACTGACGAGACACCAAGTGATTCGTGTTGCACCGAGGAAGGATTGTGCACACGTTTAAATCCTACTAACACAAGAAACAAGAAGGTGTTAGATATTTTAAAAGGATAATAAAAAGCAAACAAATAAAACCTACAGCTAAGAATCAATAAAAATTGCTGAAAACAGAAAACCCGAAAAACTGTGGAGTAACTTGACAACTTCGTTCGAGGTGTTCCCGATCTCAAAAAATCACAAAATTAAATCTCGAATGTCCTTAAATATTTAATTTTTGATCTGGAAATTTGGGCACCAAACTCAACCCGCTGATTTTTTTAAAATTTTTATTGGATTTCGTCTTTTTTTCGATTTTTTAACTTTTTGACTGATTTTTTTGCAGGAATAAATTTTTTATATTCAATCACAGTGCCACAAATATGTATGTAAAATTTTAGATCAATTTGACAACGTTTACCCACTCAAATAAAATTTTTTTGAAAGATTTTTCTGGGTAAAACTGCTGTTTTTGCTTTAAAATATTGAGATCAGTTTAGAAATCAACCAAGAACACCCAAAACGCCCAAAATCTGATACCAAATGATACGGGGTTGCGCGCGGACCAAGATCGAGTTGCCAAGTCACGGGAAACTCCTACGAAAACCCTAAACAATCAGATCCGAAACGAAACAGAAAAATTAAAAGATTAGAACTTTGAATTTCTAGATCTGAAATAAAATCCCCAAATCAGCAAAGAATCAAATTGAGAATAGAAATAAGTGTTAGGGTTCTTGAAACCCTCAAGGAGATTGTGATTCTGCCCAATTGAACACCAAGATAGTTTTTCCCAAATTTCGACAATCTAATTTCACCCAAAAGGAGTATGGAAAAACCCTAGAAATTGGGGATTTTTGGGCTGATTCCTTAAGATAGAAAAAGGCTGAAAACACAATAAGAACAGAAAATAGATTAGATAATGATTCAGCACAAGTAGAAATAAAGAAAGAATTGACAGTAAGAAATTAAAAGATAAGTCCTAAGAAGCCTTGAAATCTCGAAAGATCTCACAACTCCCTTCAAACGGCTCTAATCTCCCCTCCAAAGAATATCAATGGCAAGAAGAAGGTTGAAGATGGCTCCCACAATCACAAGATTGTTAAAACAACTTCTAAAGAAAACTCAAGAGAGAAATCTTGGAGAAAACTCAAAGAAAATTCTGCTCTCAACAAATCTGAAATTTTAATAATAATGATAAGTGTTTAACAAGGTGGACAGCCATGCCTTTAAATAGGCCTTATAACTAGTCCTAATCTAATTAGAAAACTAAAATAAAAAAAAACTCCTAATTATTTTAATATGGAAATTCGGTCAAAGGTCATTTTATCTGGGACTCTTGGACTGAATATTGACATAAAAATTTAAACTAAGTAAATAAATAAATAAAAATAAAAATAAAACTTTACAACTTGGGCCACTTTGACAATTTGGCTTGATTTTCAACTAAGTATGGATGGATTTCTTGATTGGGCTGGGAATTTGCTTATTGGGCCTCGCCTTCAAGAATTTGGGCTTTTGTGACTCGTATCAGAAAGGCTAGTGAGGAATGTTTTCACTAACCAAGATATGAATTTTTCTTGTGTTGCTACTTTTCAGGTTCCCGAAAGATCGAAAGATAACTTTCAACTTCAATACCTCTCAAATGAAAGATGCTTTCATACGATCAACTTAGGCAAAGATGAAATCACACTACATGATCCCGAAGGTAAGCGAGGTAAGGAAATTTTAGAAACCGAGTCTAGTGCAGATTTGAAAATTATTGATCAAACTTTTGGTGACTTAGTTCTTAAAAGATCCCCTCATTTTGATCCGATTAATTGTTACTCTTCGATTGTGGTTGATAAAGTCATTACGAAAAGAAGCGTGATTTGTTATTCTCTTGATTTACCTTGTGTAAAATCCTCGAATTTGTCCAAATCTGTTTTGGAGAATAAGGTAACGAAATTAATTTTCCAAATTTGTTTTCAATTTATATTCGTGCCTTAAACAGTTTATGTGGTTGTACATGAAGTTTGAGTTCCATTTGACAAAGGTTAACTCAACAACGGAGATTCGACTACACTATGCCCCCGATGAGCGAAGGTTTGTTTTAAATGAAAAAGGTAAAATCGACCCTTATTCTTTTGCTTATCAAGGTAAGATGCTTGAAACCTTTGAAACACTTTTGTACTCCTCGGATAGCGACAAAGATCGTGTTGGTGAACACTTAGATCGAAACGTGCTTGACTGTCCTATTTTATTTATTGATGATAAATCTATTTTGGTGGTTGATAAAAAGATTCTTGTTTTTGATAATGCATGTGTGAGTGAATCTATAGACCGTCGATTAAGGCATGGTAATCTGAATCTGTCCATTCACATGCGTTATACCTGTTCTATTATGCTTATAATTGGACTACAAGCTTGTTTGTGTTGCTATTTACTATTTCATGGCTATTCTTTTCAGTGGACTCAATTGCCATTAGTCCCGTTCGATCGAGGAAAGTCGAGTTCATTTGATTTTTTAGATTCAAGGACGAATCTTTTTGAGGAAGGGGGGAATGATACGAGTCACAAAGGCCCAACCCAAGCTCAAGAAGGTGATGGGCTCAAATCAAGAAAATCAAGATTCACTTTCTTGTTTTCAAGAAAATCAAGAAACCGAATCTTGCCCCAATTATGCTGTTCGAAGAGATTTCAAGAATCAAGAAAATCAAGATTTCAAATCTTGGAAATCTTGGTCCAAGAAACCAAATCTTGCAGCCAACACGCATTGGATCTCCGTTACGAGCATCAACGACCTAATTTCGGAAGGAGATGGATCACGAGCCCAAATTTTTGAAGGCGAGGCCCAATAACCAAATTCCAGCCCAATCAAGAAATTTCTTCATACTTAGTTGAAAATCAGGCCAAAATGTCAAAGGGCCCAATTTGTAAACATCTTACTTGTTTAATTTAATTTTTTAATCTTTAGGAGCATTACATGTAAAATTCGGCCCAAAATAGCCCATATAAGTGCATGGCCGAATTTACCTTGTTATTTTATTAATTAGGTTTAATTTTTTATTAGTTACTTGTGAGATTAGGATTTGTTGGAGGCCTATATAAGCATTGGCCAGCCACCCTTTGTAAAAAGATCTTATTATTATTTTTTCTATCAAATTTCAGATTTGTTGAGTGCAGAATTTTCTTTGGGGTTTTCTCCAAGAATTCTCTCTTGAGTTTTCTTTAGAAGTTGTTTTAACAATCTTTTGATTGTGGAAGCCATCTTCAACCTTCTTCTTGCCATCGATATTCTTTGGAGGGGAGATTAGAGCCGTTTGAAGAGATTTGTGAAATCTTTCGGGATTTCAAGGATCTTTAGGACTTCAATTTACTTTCTTGCTGTTCATTCTTTTCTTTTAAATTCTGTTTATGCCGATTCTTTTGATCTAACTTGTTTATTCTTCTTGTGAATTTCCAGCCATCTTTATTACTCAAAAAGATCGATCAGTACTCATTCTTGGTAGCCAAATTCGACTAAACTTATCTTTTCCAATTAATCTTGTCGAATTCTTCTTGTCAAAACTGACTGTTTTAGGTTGCTGGAATTTTGGGAAAAAAATCAAGTTGCTGGAATTTGGGGCTTTATTCATCGGTTTAGTTCTTGGACAGATTCAGCTTGTTGAAAATCAATCTTGGAGATCGATTTCGTGTTTTTGCATTCCGAAAACATCTATTCATAAGATCTTTGATTCTTGGCTGTTCTTGATTGTTTTGGGGATCTTAATTTCCAGATCTGATTTGTTTTTAATTTTATTCTTTGTTTTGATTTCAGATCTGTTCGATTAGAGCTTTCGTAGGAATTTCTCGTGACTTGGCAACTCGATCTTGGTCCGCGCGCAACTCCGTATCAATGGGTCCGTAAGGAGATTGTATATAAGTATTTAATTGTGCTAGGAAATGACAGAATTGTGTATTTGCTTCAGTGGTTAAGTGTTCTGAGTGTTCTGAGAAGTGTTGGAGAAATCTTGGGTTCAAACCTGGCTTTAGTAAACATTTTGGTTTTAAGTGAATAAAACCCTGGGTGCTTGGATGAAGGCCTTTTAAATTATTGTGGTAAATAAATGACACAAGGAAGCATGTGGTCTAGTGGTTGTGGCGTCATTAAGGTTGCAAAGGAGCCTGGGTTCAAGTCTTGGCTTTTGCAATTTATTTTGGTTTTTCTTTTAAAAGAATATGGACATTAGCACATATGCCTTATAATTAATTGAGGATAAAATATGCCACACAAAGAGCCTGTGGTGGAGTGGCAAGGTGGCATGTGGTCTAAGGTCAAGTCTTGGGATGCGCAATAGGGTATTTATTTTGCTATTAGAGCTGTGTAGGAGGTGGAGTTGGACTGAACTCTGTGGTTAAAGTGGTCATAATAAATAAGGAATTTTCCTAATGGTTGAAAGTAATCCCACATCGGGAAACTAACATGGGAGTTGGTGAGAAGCTGGCTTTAAATAGAGCGAAGAAGATGAGTTGGTGAGGAAAAAAGTGATTAAGACCCAATGCAGCATGTGCCAAGGTTAGTGTGCCGAAATGCCAGTCACATGGTGATGGCAGCCACACAAGCGTGCGAGCGCACATGTGGGAGCTTTGACGTGATGGTTGAAGCCATCATGAGTGCTCTCGTGGGCTTAGGTTGCTTTGGGCCACGATGGGCTGGGATGGGCCATGTGGGCCCAATTGGCCCATGGGCCCAAGTGGATAAGTTGTATGATTGTGTAGTAAATATTGGATTGGACTATGTGAATCTCATATCTGTAGGCTAGTTGATACGGGGTTGCGCGCGGACCAAGATCGAGTTGCCAAGTCATGGGAAACTCCTACGAAAACCCTAAACAATTAGATTTGAAACGAAATAGAAAATTAAAAGATTAGATTTTTGAATTTTCAGATCTGAAATAAAATCCCCAAATCAGCAAAGAATCAAATTGAGAATAGAAATAAGTGTTAGGGTTCTTGAAACCCTCAAGGAGATTGTGATTCTGCCCAATTGAACACCAAGATAGTTTTCCCCAAATTTTGACAATCTAATTTCACCCAAAAAGAGTATGGAAAAACCCTAGAAATTGGGGATTTTTGGGCTGATTCCTTAAGATAGAAAAAGGCTGAAAACACAATAAGAACAGAAAATAGATTAGATAATGATTCAGCACAAGTAGAAATAAAGAAAGAATTGACAGTAAGAAATTAAAAGGTAAGTCCTAAGAAGCCTTGAAATCTCGAAAGATCTCACAACTCCCTTCAAACGACTCTAATCTCCCCTCCAAAGAATATCAATGGCAAGAAGAAGGTTGAAGATGGCTCCCACAATCACAAGATTGTTAAAACAACTTCTAAAGAAAACTCAAGAGAGAAATCTTGGAGAAAACTCAAAGAAAATTCTGCTCTCAACAAATCTGAAATTTTAATAATAATGATAAGTGTTTAACAAGGTGGACAGCCATGCCTTTAAATAGGCCTTATAACTAGTCCTAATCTAATTAGAAAACTAAAATAAAAAAAACTTCTAATTATTTTAATATGGAAATTCGGTCAAAGGTCATTTTATCTGGGACTCTTGGACTGAATATTGACATAAAAATTTAAACTAAGTAAATAAATAAAAAAATAAAAAAAAAATAAAACTTTACAACTTGGGCCACTTTGACAATTTGGCCTGATTTTCAACTAAGTATGGATGGATTTCTTGATTGGGCTGGGAATTTGCTTATTGGGCCTCACCTTCAAGAATTTGGGCTTTTGTGACTCGTATCATTCCCCCCTTCCTCAAAAAGATTCATCTTCGAATCTGAAAAATCAAATGAACTCGACTTTCCTCTATCGAACGGGACTAATGGCAATTGAGTCCACTGAGAAGAATAGCCATGAGATAGTAAATAGCAACGAAAATAAGCTTGTAGTCCAATCATAAGCATAATAGAACAGGTATAACGCATGTGAATGGACAGATTCAGATTACCATGCAAACAATCTAATTTACTCACCACTACCTCATCAAATATTTGAAACAAAGATGGACATGTTTTAAGGCATTCAGTCGTCTCACATTGTTCCCACAAACCATGAATAAATTGCGAGTAATAAATCAAATGGTAAACATAATCGTCACAAGTAGGTATTTGAAAAGATTCACATGGTTCACAGAGTTGCATAATCATACCATGCATTAATCGACGGTCTATAGATTCACTCACACATGCATTATCAAAAACAAGAATCTTTTAATCAACCATCAAAACAGATAGATCATCAATAAATAAAATAGGACAGTCAAGCACGTTTCGATCTAAGTGTTCATCAACACGATCTTTATCACTATCCGAGGAGTACAAAAGTGTTTCAAAGGTTTCAAGCATCTTACCTCGATAAGCAGAAGAATAAGGGTCGATTTTACCTTTTTCATTTAAAACAAACCTTCGCTCATCGGGGGCATAGTGTAGTCGAATCTTCGTTGTTGAGTTAACGTTTGTCAAATGGAACTCAAACTTCATGTACAACCACATAAACTGTTTAAGGCACGAATATAAATTGAAAACAAATTTGGAAAATTTCGTTACCATATTCTCCAAAACAGATTTGGACAAATTCAAGGATTTTACACAAGGTAAATCAAGAGAATAACAAATCACGCTTCTTTTCGTAATGACTTTATCAACCACAATCGAAGAGTAACAATTAATCGGATCAAAATGAGGGGATCTTTTAAGAACTAAGTCACCAAAAGTTTTATCAATAATTTTCAAATCTGCACTGGACTCGGTTTCTAAAATTTCCTTACCTCGCTTACCTTCAGGATCATGTAGTGTGATTTCATCTTCGCTTAAGTTGATCGTATGAAAGCGTCTTTCATTTGAGAGGTATTGAAGTTGAAAGTTATCTTTCGATCTTTCGGGAACCTGAAAAGTAGCAATACAAGAAAAATTCATATCTTGGTTAGTGGAAACATTCCTCACTACCCTTTCTACGTCTTTTTCTTTTGTTTCTTTTTCTAATTCATTTTCTCTTCTTTCTTCAATTTCTTTTTCACTCTCAATCTCTTTTTGCTCTTTTTCATTCTCTTTTTCTTTTTCCTCACTTGTTTTAACAGAATTTTTTAGTTTCATTTGGTCCTCATGGACTTGTTCCAGAGTGAGCGGCACTAAGGTGAGTTTCTTTCCTTGATGCTTGAAAGAATACCTATTGGTACGACCATCGTGAGTGACTTTTCGATCCAGTTGCCACGGTTCTCCTAGCAACAAATGGCAGGCTTGAATAGGCATTACGTCGCACACAACTTCGTCTTGATACTTACCGATAGAAAAGGCGATGCGCACTTGTTGAGTGACCCTAAATTGGCCTTTGTTGCTAAGCCCTTGTAGTTGATAAGGTTGTGGATGCTTGGTAGTGGTTAAGCAAAGCTTTTCCACCATCGTCGTGCTGGCTATGTTCGAGCAACTTTCACCATCAATAATAACTCTACAAAGCTTACCTTGTATGTGGCAGCGAGTATGAAAGAGATGTTCTCGTTGCTGCTCGCTCTTTGGTTTTGCCAAAGATGATTGTCCATGATCATGACAATCATCATCCATTCTAGGGACACGTTGAGGGTTGCACCTATGGGGCTGGTTATCCCTATCTTCCTTAATTGGATCTCGATATTGATGTTTTTGATTCACTCGTACCTCATTCAAAGTAGTATTCAATGCTTGAAGTTAGCATTTATTTGTGTGATTGCAGCAGTATGTCTGTCTAACTGTTGTTGGACTTTCATAAGTGCATCATTATTATCACCTTTAGACATCTTCAAAACCTGTAAAAAATAAACACTCAACACTCAAAAATAAAAGTTAGCAAACCTCACCATTAATCACTCAAAAAGAAAAATCAAATTCTCAATGAGGTCGAATTCAATCTTGTGAGTTCTTTATCAGAGTTTATATCAACCAATTACAGAGTGTGAACCAAACTACCAAAGAATCCTAATTTGCACTAGGATGCCAAAAACTGACGAGACACCAAGTGATTCGTGTTGCACCGAGGAAGGATTGTGCACACGTTTAAATCCTACTAACACAAGAAACAAGAAGGTGTTAGATATTTTAAAAGGATAATAAAAAGCAAACAAATGAAAACCTACAGCTAAGAATCAATAAAAATTGCTAAAAACAGAAAACCTGAAAAACTGCGGAGTAACTTGACAACTTCGTTCGAGGTGTTCCCGATCTCCAAAAATCACGAAATTAAATCTGGAGTGTCCTTATATATTGAATTTTCGATCTGGAAATTTTGGGCACCAAATTCAACCTGCTGAATCTTTTTTTAAATTTTTATTGAATTTCGTATTTTTTGATTTTTTTGACTGATTTTTTTTTGCGGGAATAATTTTTTTATATTCAATCACAGTGCCAAAAACATGTATGTAAAATTTCAGATCAATAGGACAACGTTTACCCACTCAAATGAATTTTTTTGAACAATTTTTCTGGGTAAAACTGCTATTTATGCTTTAAAAAATAGAGATCAGTTTAGAAATCAACCAAGAACACCCAAAACGCCCAAAATCTGATATCAAATGATACGGGGTTGTGCGCCGACCAAGATCGAGTTGCCAAGTCACGGGAAACTCCTACGAAAACCCTAAACAATTAGATCTGAAACGAAACAGAAAATTAAAAGATTAGATTTTTGAATTTTCAGATCTGAAATAAAATCCCCAAATCAGCAAAGAATCAAATTGAGAATAGAAATAAGTGTTAGGGTTCTTGAAACCCTCAAGGAGATTGTGATTCTGCCCAATTGAACACCAAGATAGTTTTCCCCAAATTTCGACAATCTAATTTCACCCAAAAAGAGTATGGAAAAACCCTAGAAATTGGGGATTTTTGGGCTGATTCCTTAAGATAGAAAAAGGCTGAAAACACAATAAGAACAGAAAATAGATTAGATAATGATTCAGCACAAGTAGAAATAAAGAAAGAATTGACAGTAAGAAATTAAAAGATAAGTCCTAAGAAGCCTTGAAATCTCGAAAGATCTCACAACTCCCTTCAAACGGCTCTAATCTCCCCTCCAAAGAATATCAATGGCAAGAAGAAGGTTGAAGATGGCTCCCACAATCACAAGATTGTTAAAACAACTTCTAAAGAAAACTCAAGAGAGAAATCTTGGAGAAAACTCAAAGAAAATTCTGCTCTCAACAAATCTGAAATTTTAATAATAATGATAAGTGTTTAACAAGGTGGACAGCCATGCCTTTAAATAGGCCTTATAACTAGTCCTAATCTAATTAGAAAACTAAAATAAAAAAAAACTCCTAATTATTTTAATATGGAAATTCGGTCAAAGGTCATTTTATCTGGGACTCTTGGACTGAATATTGACATAAAAATTTAAACTAAGTAAATAAATAAATAAATAAAAATAAAAATAAAACTTTACAACTTGGGCCACTTTGACAATTTGGCCTGATTTTCAACTAAGTATGGATGGATTTCTTGATTGGGCTGGGAATTTGCTTATTGGGCCTCGCCTTCAAGAATTTGGGCTTTTGTGACTCGTATCACTAGTATTACTAAAATACCCTGTAGCATAGAATTACTAAAATGCCCCTGTAGGGTAGAATTACTAAAATACCCTTGGTTTACAAAATTATTGAATACCCTTGGTTTATAAAATTACCAAAATACCCTCGATTAGTAAAATTACCAAAATACCCTTAGTTTGTAAAATTACCAAAATACCCCTGGTTTGTAAAATTACCAAAATACTCCTAATTTGTGAAATTAACAAAATACTCTCGACCTGTAAAATTATCAAAATACCCTCGACTTATAAAATTACCGAAATACCCTCAATTTGTAAAATTACCAAAATACCCTTGATTTGGAAAATTACCGAAATACCCTTGATTTGGAAAATTATAG
This sequence comes from Gossypium hirsutum, assembly GCF_007990345.1. Lineage (NCBI taxonomy): Eukaryota > Viridiplantae > Streptophyta > Magnoliopsida > Malvales > Malvaceae > Gossypium > Gossypium hirsutum. The sequence continues at coordinate 35,357,133 of NC_053436.1, forward strand.
AAATACCCTTGATTTACAAAATTACAGAAATACCCTTGACTTTCAAAAATTACAGCAATACCATTAGTTTGCAAAATTATCGAAATACCCTTGGTTTGTAGATTTACAAAACACCTTTGTAGGGTGAAATGACTAAAATATCCCAAATAGGTAAAAAACCGTTCTGCCCCTCTAGGGTATATGACCCACTGATAATACAATTTGATTGATTTGGCTATGTTTTGACTGAGAATGTATGACTGTGATTGGACTATTGTGACTGTGATTTGCATGATTTTGTATGTCGTGTGTATATTTGCTGCATTCATATAATATTATGTTGCACATGGGTGGAGATTATAAAACGGAGGAGGAAATTGGAGATCGCATGGTTGATTGATGATCGTGGATCCACCAATTGAGGATCGCATGGTTGCTTGACAACCGTGGATCCACCAATTAAGGATCGTATGGTTGCTTGACGACCGTGGATCCACCGGTGGCTTTTAAGCCCAATATATGATTATTGACGACTCTGTGTCGATCATATTTACTCGAGGTTGTGTCCCGACTATATTACTGTCGCTGGTGGCTATGTGCCTAACATGATACAGCTACCGATGGCTTAAAGCCAATTATTCTGATTATGGCTTTGCGCCAACCTACATATGGCTCTGTGCCAACCTGATTATGGCTATGTGCCCAACGTATTTGCCTAAGGCTAAGTGCTAATATATGATTATTGACGAATCTGTGTCGATCACATTTACCTAGGGCTGTGTGCCGGTTATGTTACTCTAGTTGAGGGCTATGTGCCTAACATAATGTAGTTATCGATGGCTTTGTGCCATTGTGCCATTCTACTTACGGCTTCCAGCCGTCCTGTTATCTGGTATTGTTGTTGTGATGTTTACGGCTATGTGCTATCCTATTTACGGCCTTGAGCTATTTTGTTGACTTAGTGCTGCAACCGGTGATAACATTGTAAGTGAAGGGATGGCGCAAGTGATTTATTCCTCGCAGGTAGTCCAGGGTTGGATGGGATGGGTTAGCATACATTTTTGCATTATGCATATGGTTTGATTCTGACAAGAGCTGAGACCCAAGTGATTCTGTAACAGGCTTAGGACCACTGCAATTGTACTGATGTTGAGTTGGGCTTAGGCCCATCTGATTCTATAAAAGGGCACAAGCCCAGTTTGATTCTGTTTCTGTCTGTTTACTAACTATTTTAGTTTAGGAGGGGATTACACATTGAGTTTTAATAAACTCACCCCGTTTATTAACTGTGCAGGTAATCCCCAGTGTTAGGTGGATCGGTGTCGCAGAGGGACTCGGGGACGACCACACAACTGCACATGTTTTTTCTATTTCATTTATTTAGTTAAGCACTTTGGTTTTTGATTTGGGTTGTATTAAGGCATCTTTATTTTCCTAACTTTTTATTTGGGAAATTTATTTAGTATGCTTAATATTTGTTAGAAGTAGGACGCGGTTTTCCAAAACAACAATTGGTTTTCAAAATATGTCACGTTTTTGTAACTGTTTAAAATTAAGCTTTGCAGCAAGTAAGGTTTTAAGGGAATTAATGTTTAACAAGTTTTAAAATGGCCAGAGGTTTTAAATAATAAGAAAGGTTATCAATGAGAACATGGTTTTCGAAAAATACTTCAATATGACACGCCAGATTCGGGCCTAACTTCTAGGCCAGGTTTGGGGTGTTACATCAGCTGAGGGTAGGTCTTCTAGAAATGTGGGAAATGTAAGTAGCAGTCAGAGAGGAACTAAAGACACCGCAGTTCGATCTGAGGCTCACGCACCTACCAGAGCTATTGCCATTCAGGCACACGAGGAGGCTTCATCCCCTAATGTTATTACTGGTACAATCACTCTCTATTATACTATTGCAATTGCATTGATTGATTTTGGTTCAACTCATTCTTATGTATGTGAGACCTTAGTATCCAGTAAGCCTTTGCCTGTAGAGTCTGTTGAGTTTGTAATTAAAATATCAAATCCCTTGGTGATATGATCTGGCCCGGGTAGGTGAGTCGAATTCACGTAGTTGCTCGATCGTAGTTCGAGAAAGTCGTTCGTACCTCGGATTTAAGTAATAGTAGTAAAAGAGTTAGAAAAGGTTAAGCGGAAGGTTTCAAAGTAGATAAGTTTAGGGATAGGTTCGGTTTATGTAGCAGAGATGGGTGATGGCTAAATGGTTCGGTCTGGGATATCAAGAAAGTAGGTTGAAAGATGGAAATGAAAAAAACAAACTTAACGTCAGGAATGATTCAACACTAACTAGTTGATACGACCCGCCCCCGGGAACGGCTATTGTTTCAGCCTACAAGCGAGGCTCGTCGTGTTTGCAAGTTGGACGTAGCTCAATCTTATTTTGTGGAGCTTCATTTAGCTCGTTTCCAGCTCCTTTCAAGCTCAATGAGCTCGAACTAGCTCAATTTCATTAAGACCTTATTATAGTAGCTGAAATAATTATTTGAGTCATTTAATTAGTTTATTACAGCTCAATTAATATTCATTATTTATTTGGTTTAAAATCTGGACAAATTTAATTATGCATGATAATTGAGTTATAATTATATGTTATTAATTTGTCTTAATTTCTACAGCTCATTAATATGTTTTTTATGCATGTTTTAATGTGTCAATTTTATTACATGTTTTAATTATGTCCTAAGGTGGCCGAATTTAATGTGCATAATTTTTGTGTCATTTGCTGCCAAATTAATGTGTTTAAAAATGTATTTGATTTATTGAATAAATTTTGCTGTAGGTACATCCCATTTGGACGTCCTTGGTGCATGAATGAATTAAAAGAAGATACATGTAAGGGGACGGCACATGCATGTTTGGGGAATTAAATTTGGCTGCTGTTTGAAGTATCCTAGGTGACCATTCGGCCAAAGAAGCTATTGTTTCCTACTCCCAAGTTGACCATTCAGCCGACTTTTAATTCTTTTCACATTGCTGGATTCATCTTGGCTGTTCGGTTCTATATGTTCACATGCCATGACTCTTCAAAGCTGAGTTTTCACACCTTCGTGGCTGCTCATTACCTCCTTTAATTGCTGATCACTTTTCAACAAAAGTTGCCAATTAATTGAGTTTGTTTAAGTCCATTAACCGAACCTAGCTGCTGCCATGCATCTTTCCAAGCTTCTAAGTTCATTGCTCTTTCTAGAAGATGACCATTGGAGCTCCATTCAGCCGAATTTAGTTAAGCACATTAAAGGAATTCATTTGCTTAATTCTTAAGCATTCATATGACTATTCGGCTAGCCTAGTCTTTGTCTATAAATAGTTGTTAAATTCAATTTGTAAAGGGACTTTTGACATTTTAATTAGCGAATTGCTGCCAAATTTGTGAGGCATTTTCTCTCAAATTTCGTTTGAGACCCGTAAGACTTATCTAAGCTTTTTAGTGGCGTCTTTCCGAGTCATTTCCTGAACTTATCACTCCTTAAACCCGAGTGTGGCGTTCACCTTTGATACCTTTGGTTCATACTTTCCTAAGTATCGGGTCAAAGTCCTTTTTAACCATTTCCAATTCATTTAGGTCCTATAAGTTTCGGGTCGACACTTTTCTTTAGTGTTGGTTCATTCTTGACCTCTTTGAACCATTACCAATTCGTACCAAATACCATACCATTTCATACCAATTCCATACCATTTCGTACCAATTCCCAAATACCAAAACGTACCAAAACCAAATACCATTTCTTAATTATCCTAAACCGAACTCTTCCATTCTATTCATACCATTTCGACTTAAACCAAATCCACATCCAACTTTGCACGAACTTATCTTACTTCTTTGTACACAAATATATTCTAACTCCTTCTCGTTTAATCTACTTCTTCGTTTACGATCGGGAATCAAACGACTCGGACTCAACTACTAAACCGAGATCGTATCACTAGTGTCACCCCGATTCCTATATGGTTAAGGTGAAACTATGGATAGCTGGATAGGTGAACACCACACCAAAGCTGGTGATAAGTTCAAACAAGATCGGTAGATGCCACTAGCATAAACTAGATAAGTCTTTGAAACTTGTACGAGATATGAGAGGAAGCAACCTCCCAAGAACAATGTTCATTAACAAATTTGGCAAAAGTCCTTTTACAATGAAATGAATAAACTATTTAAAGGCAATCATGTAGTAACCGAATGGACAAACTAGCTAGCTTAAAGGCTAAGCAAATTCGGTCATGAACTAGCTAGAATATTCTAGAATGAACACTTTAATTGTCTTGTCTTGATTCGGCTGATAGGAATGTGTTTGGACAGCTTCATGCATGAGCTTTAAGTCACTTGATGGATGTACACCTTTGGAAACTCAACGGGTTGTCTAGGTTTGGCCAAGGTGTGCATGATACTTCCAAGAGGTGTCTCTTGGCCGAATAGGTGCTTAAGAAACACCAAGAGCCCTCCCACATGCATCGGCTGTACATGGAACTTGGTAAGAGGCTTGAATCTAGCCGTACATGCACTTGCATTAAATGTCCCTCATACATGCATGTGACCCGTCCATGGGAGATGCATCTTCAATATTCATTAACCCTCTATGTTCATGAATGTATAACTTCCAAACATTGAACCGATCCATGCATGCATCTTCCCATTCATTGTACTTTCCCGTTCATGCATCTTGTCAATGAACCTTCCAATTTCGGCTAACCTACATGAATCAATTAACATAATTAAATAACACACAACTATTCATATAATTATAATTAAAATATTAACTAAACAACTTAATAGCAATAACTAAATTTAGACAAATTAAATAAGAGTCAACTAATAAATTCGGCTAGCTCAAATAGTCAAAACACTTAGTGAGCTAAGTTGAGCTAGGGGTTTCAGCATGAGCTGTAGCAAACTTAATTAAAAACTAAAATAAGACTTAGTTTATTGAGATGAAGAAGAAATGAGCTGAAACGAGCTAAATTCGAGCTCAAACGAGCTGAATCAAGCTCAAGCGAGCTGATGGAAACTGAATGGCGCATGGGGAGCTGGAGAGGAGCTGAAATCGAATTGCAAAAGGGTGTATGGAGTCTTCAAGGAGTCGTCCTTAGCTCTTCCAACATCAAGGACCTTTTTGTCTTCCCAAATGCACATCACCAAGGCTGTTATAGCATCTTGAATTTGCTTGGTTCGAGCTCGAGTCATGGGACCCTTTGGAAGCTCGATTTGATCTTGTTTTGCATTCAAGGATGCCCCAGGTGTGCTCACATCATTCCCCCTATCTTCAAAGTGACTTGTCCTCAAGTCGGAATCTGTATCAAAAGGGGACAAATTTGAAACGTTAAAACTAGCACTTATGTTATATTCACCCGGTAAGTCAAGTCAGAAATCGTTCCTTGTGCATATGGACCCAAACCCAATCACTGGGCTCAAATATGACTCTCTTTCGCCCCTTGTTTGCTTGCTACACATAAGACTTAGTCCTTGCCTCTATATTAGCTTGCACTTGTTGATGTAGCTTCTTCACGAAATCGGCCTTTTTTCTAGCATCAAAATGAATCAATTGGTTATTAGGTAGAGGAACTAAGTCTAAAGGAGTTTTCAGATTAAACCCATAGACCACTTCAAAAGGTGAATGGTTGGTTGCTGAATGGACCGTTCTATTATAGACAAACTCAATATGGGGCAAACATTCTTCCCACGATTTTAAATTCTTACGAATGATAGCCCGTAGAAGAGTAGAAAGTACTCGGTTGACCACTTCGATTTGTCCATCCGTTTGAGGATGACAGGTAGTTGAAAATAATAATTTGGTTCCAAGTTTACCCCATAGTGACCTCCAAAAATGGCTAAGAAATTTCGCGTCTCGATCTGACACGATAGTTCGCGGTACTCCATGTAAACGAACAATGTCCCTAAAGAAAAGGTTAGAAATATGCACAGCATCATCAGTTTTTGCACAAGCAATAAAATGTGACATTTTAGAGAAGCGATCTACAACTACAAATATAGAATCCTTTCCCGTTTTAGTTTGGGGCAAACCGAGGATGAAACCCATGGATATATCCGTCCAAGGAGTTTCAGGTATAGGTAATGGCGTGTAAAGTCCATGGGGTTGAATCTTGGATTTTGTTCATTTGCACACCACACATCGCTCACAAACCCGTCCCACGTCTCACCTCATCCTAGGCAAATAAAAATGTTCGTTAAGAGTGGCTAACATCTTACCAACTCCAAAATGTCCCATGAGTTCTCCACTATGTGCTTCTTGCACAAGCAAATCCTGAACAGAGCTTTGTGGAACACAGAGCTTACCTTCCTTGAACAGAAACCCATCAAACCTATAAAATTTCTCAAATGCAACATGCTCACAAGCAGAATAAATCTCTCCAAAATCAACATCATTGGCATACAATTCTTTTAAGAATGAAAACCCAAGTAGCTTTGATTCAAGAGTAGAAAGTAAAGTGTACCTCCGCGATAGAGCATCAGCTACTACGTTGTCTTTACCTTTCTTGTACTTAATTACATAGGGAAATGACTCAAGGTACTCGACCCACTTAGCGTGCCTCTTGTTCAAATTGTTTTGACCCTTTATAGGTTTCAGGGATTCGTGGTCGGAATGGATCACAAACTCTTTTGGCCACAAATAATGTTGCCAAGTTTCAAGAGCCCGTATTAACGCATACATTTCTTTGTCATAGACCGGATAATTAAGTGGGGCTCCACTAAGCTTCTCACTAAAATAGGCAATGGGTCGTCCGTCTTGGGTTAAGACAGCTCCAATTCTCACACCGGATGCATCACACTCAAGTTCAAAGGTCTTCGAAAAATCTAGCAAAGCAAGTAAAGGTGCGTTAGTAAGACAATTTTTAATCTCGATAAAAGACCTCTCTTGCTCATCTCCCCAATGGAACGCGGAGTTCTTTTTTATCACACTTGTCAAAGGTGCGGCCAATGTGCTGAAGTTGGGCACAAATCGCCGGTAAAAGCTTGCCAATCCATGGAAGCTTCGAACTTGGTAATGGATATAGGTCTCGGCCACTCTTGTATTGCCTTTATCTTCTCTTGATCGACTTCCAAACCTTGTGCACTAACCACAAAACCAAGAAAGATAAATTTGTCAGAGCAAAAAGTACATTTCTTAAGATTAGCAAAGAGAGTTTCCTTACGCAGTGTGTCAAGAACATGCTTAAGATGTATTACATGATCTTCCAAAGTCTTGCTATATATGAGAATATCATCGAAGTAAACAACACAAAACTTACCAATGAAGGATCTCAACACATGGTTCATGAGTCTCATAAAGGTACTAGGAGCGTTGGTTAAGCCAAACGGCATGACCAACCACTCATACAAACCATGTTTCGTTTTGAAGGCAGTTTTCCACTCGTCGCCTTCTCGCATACGAATTTGGTGATATCCGCTTTTTAGATCGATCTTGGAGAACAGTTTAGCTCCACTTAGTTCGTCTAGCATGTCATCTAGTCTAGGAATCGGATGTCGATATTTGATAGTGATTTTATTCACAGCACAACAATCAACACACATTCGCCAAGTACCATCCTTTTTCGGCACCAAGAGGACTGTCACGGCACAAGGACTAAGACTCTCTCTAATATAGCCCTTTTCCATCAATTCGTTGACTTGCCATCGTAGTTCTTTGGTTTCTTCAGGATTCGTTCTATAGGCAGGTCGATTTGGAATTATCGCTCCGGGCACAAAATCAATTTGGTGCTCGATTCCTCGAAGAGGTGGTAATCCACTCAGAGTCTCTTTCGGGAAAATGTCCCGGAAATCCTGCAAAAGGCTCAAAATAGAAGAGGGCAATTCCTCGGGCAATTCATTAGTGCTAAAAAGATTTTCCTTGTACAAGAGTACAAGAATGGTTTGTTTTGATAGAATTGCTCTTCGAACTTCTCTTTTTTTTGCAAACATACTTTTTTTTATAATCTCTTTTTCTTGCTCTTCTTTTTCTTTTCTCACTTTGTTTTTTTTCTTTTGCTATTTTTGCATTTTTTTTCTTATTTTTTTCTTTTCTTTTTCATTTTCTTTTCTTTTTTCACATTCATTCTTTTCATTTTCTCTCAATTGATTTACAACAGACTTTTTTCTCATTTGATCCTCGAAAACTTGCTTTGGCGTCAAAGGTGCCAAAGTGATATTCTTGCCTTGGTACTTGAATGTATATCGGTTGGTATACCCATCATGGGTGACTCTTCAATCGTATTTCCACGACCTCCCAAGCAACAGATGTCCCACGTACATGAGAACAACATCACAAAGTACCTCGTCGTTGTACTTACCGATTTAAAAAGAAACAAGTACTTGCTTGGTTACCTTGATTTCGCCACCGTCATTGAGCCATTGGAGTTTGTAGGGGCTCGGATGTTTGGTGGTGGTCAAGCCTAGTCTCTCCACCATTAAAGTGCTTGCCACATTGGTACAGCTTCCACCATCGATGATCAAACTACAGACTTTCCCTTGAACTTGGCATCGAGAATGGAAGATATTCTCCCGTTGTTGTTCATTTTCAAGACTTTGGATACTGAGGATTCTTTTAACAACGAGAAGCTTTTTGGCTTGCGCCATGTTGAATCAGCAAGAAAAGTTAGAATCCTCACCACAAATCTCACTATTTCACTCACAAATAAAATATTGATGAACATTCCACTCGTGTTTCACTCGTTTTTGGCTTTTTCGACACTCGAATGCACTCACGCATTCTAACCCTTTTCCACTCAAGCTTGCTCTCGTAACCTCGTTTTTTGTTTATTTCGACTCGTCTTAGTGCCTTGGGGTCGGCTTCAAAGTGGTTACAAGGGATAAAAATGAATGGGTATGGGTAGGCTAAAAGAAAAGTTTCTTTGGTGTAGTGTGGCATTTTTGGGAAAGAAGGGGGTATAAAGCTAATGAAACGAACACTTGACGCTCAGTACAAGGATAGAAACAATAGAGAATTTGAGCTCTTCACTTTTTTTTTAAATTTCCTATATATATATTTTTTCTCTTTTTTTTCAATTTCAATATAACACTTTTACAAGGATAAACGAAAATACAAATTTTTTTATATATTTGAATTTTTTTTACAAAACGAACCTAAGAAGAACTTGATACGAATGTCGACGCTTCTCGATTTACAAGCTCTGATACCAAATGATGTGATCCGGCCCAGGTAGGTGAGTCGAATTCACGTAGTTGCCCGATCGTAGTTCGAGAAAGTCGTTCGTGCCTCAGATTTAAGTAATAGTAGTAAAAGAGTTAGAAAAGGTTAAGCGAAAGGTTTAAAAGTAGATAAGTTTAGGGATAGGTTCGGTTTATGTAGCAGAGATGGGTGATGGCTAAATGGTTCAGTTTGGGATATCAAGAAAGTAGGTTGAAAGATGGAAATGAAAAAAATGAACTTAACGTCAGGAATGACTCAACACTAACTAGTGTCACCCCGATTCCTATATGGTTAAGGTGAAATTATGGATAGCTGGATAGGTGAACACCACACCAAAGCTGGTGATAAGTTCAAACAAGATCGGTAGACACCACTAGCACAAACTAGATAAGTCTTCGAAACTTGTACGAGATATGAGAGGAAGCAACCTCACAAGAACAATGTTCATTAACAAATTTGGCAAAAGTCCTTTTACAATGAAATGAATAAACTATTTAAAGGCAATCATGTAGTAACCGAATGGAAAAACTAGCTAGCTTAAAGGCTAAGCAAATTCGATCATGAACTAGCTAGAATATTCTAGAATGAACACTTTAATTTTCTTGTCTTGATTCAGCTGATAGGAATGTGTTTGGACAGCTTCATGCATGAGCTTTAAGTCACTTGATGGATGTACACCTTTGGAAACTCAACGGGTTGTCTAGGTTCAGCCAAGGTGTGCATGATACTTCCAAGAGGTGTCTCTTGGCCAAATAGGTGCTTAGGAAACACCAAGAGCCCTCCCGCATGCATCGGCTGTACATGGAACTTGGTAGGAGGCTTGAATCTAGCCGTACATGCACTTGCATTAAATGTCCCTCATACATGCATGTGACCCGCCCATGGGAGATGCATCTTCAATATTCATTAACCCTCCATGTTCATGAATGTATAACTTCCAAACATTGAACCGATCCATGCATGCATCTTCCCATTCATTGTACTTTCCCGTTCATGCATCTTGTCAATGAACCTTCCACATTTGGCCAACCTACATGAATCAATTAACATAATTAAATAACACACAACTATTCATATAATTATAATTAAAATATTAACTAAACAACTTAATAGCAATAACTAAATTTAGACAAATTAAATAAGAGTCAACTAATAAATTCGGCTAGCTCAAATAGTCAAAACACTTAGTGAGCTAAGTTGAGCTAGGGGTTTCGGCATGAGTTGTAGCAAACTTAATTAAAAACTAAAATAGGACTTAGTTTATTGAGATGAAGAAGAAATGAGCTGAAATGAGCTAAATTCGAGCTCAAACGAGCTGAATCGAGCTCAAACGAGCTGATGGAAACTGAATTGCGCATGGGGAGCTGGAGAGGAGCTGAAATCGAATTGCAAAATGGTGCATGGAGTCTTCAAGGAGTCGTCCTTAGCTCTTTCAACATAAGGACCTTGTTGTCGTCCCAAATGCACATCACCAAGACTGTTATAGCATCTTGAATTTGCTTGGTTTGAGCTCGAGTCATGGGACCCTTTGGAAGCTCGATTTGATCTTGTTTTGTATTCAAGGATGCCCCGGGTGTGCTCACATCACTTGGGCTGGTATATTCTGGTTGATAAAATGTGTAAGAATTGTCCGTTGATGGTTCGAGATTCATGTCTTCCGGTTGATTTGATGTTATTATCATTCGACAAGTTTGGTATAATTTTAAGTATGGATTGGTTGACTTTGGACAATGCTGTTGTAAACTACAAATGAAAGACTATTGATTTGAGATGCCAAAATGATGAGATTAATCAGATTAAGTTTAATGATCTGAATGGTTTACTGATAGTGATATTTTCGATGTTAGCTTAGAAAATAGGTGAGAAAGAGTTGTGAAGCTTACTTTCGTAGGTGCTTGATAATAAAGTGACCGAAAGAAAGATTGAATCAGTACCAGTTGTGTGTGAGTATTCGGATGTGTTTCTTGAAGAATTGTCGGGTTTACCACCTCTCCAAGAAGTAGAGTTTGGTATTGAGTTAGTGTTGAGGACGACTTTGATATTGATAGCTCTGTATGGAAGGGCACTTACTAAATTAAAAAAAATTGAAAGTTTCAGTTAAGTGAGTTGACAGATAGAGGTTTCGCGCGACCAAGTTTCTCTCCCTGGGGTGCACCAATTTTATTTGTGAAAAAGAAAGACGGAACTATGAGAATGTGTAACAACTATAGACAGCTCAATAAGGTGACTATAAAGAATAAGTATCCGTTGCCATGGATTGACGACCTATACGATCAACTGAAAGGGGCTATAGTATTTTCAAATATAGATTTAAGATCAGGTTATTATCAGTTGCGAGTTAAAGGCTCTGATGTGCCAAAATTGCTTTCTGAACAAGGTATGGACATTATGAGTTTCTGGTTATGCCTTTCGAACTTACTAATGCACCCACTGTTTTCATGGATTTGATGAATCAGATTTTCAGACAGTATCTGTATCAATTTGTGGTTGTGTTCATAGATGACATTTTGATCCATTCCTATGATGAAACTGATGTGATCCGGCTCGGTTGATTGAGTCGATTCACTTGATTGCCCAATCGTCGACGAGGAATAGTTGAGTTATCGGAAATAGGATGAAATAAGGCTAAATATGCGGAAGCTTTCAAATGGTTTTAAAGGTTGGCTAAGGTGATGGTAAATTTATAAGGGTAGTAGGCTCGATTTAAGTATAAAAATAAGAAAAATGGAAGTTGATAAATGAAGGCTCGGTTTTGTAAAAAGATATTATAGTTGGGTAAAATCTAGGATAGTCGGTGGAATGGATAAATGAGCTTAAACACCAGAAACGATTCAACACTAAAAGTGTCACCCCGATTTCTATTCGATTCAAGGTGGGATTGCGGAATTGTAGAAGGTTGAACGCCACACCAAAGCAAGGTGATAAGTTCAAAAGAGAATGATAGACGCCACTAGCACGCTAGATAAGTCAGATCGAAACTCGTATGAATTTAGAGAGGAGAAAACTCACTCTTTGAACAAAGTTCATTCAAATGATCAAAAGTCAAAAGTCCTTTACAAATGAAAGAAAAAAAATATTTATAGGCACATAGATGACCATTCAAATTCGGCATCTAGGTGTTCACACAATAATAAAAACGGTCACACTAATGTATTAAAATAGTTCATAAATTCGGCAGATTCATGCACTAGCTGAATGGACACTTTCTTCCCCCTTAGTTTGTGCATGAATGCTTAGTCATAAAGAAAGGCTTCAAGTGACTTGTATGTGCACCAAAAGGTTGCATTCATCTCCTTAGGACGTTCATGCACTTGTATGGACCATGTATCTTCATAATTAAACACTTTAATGGCATGTAAGTTCATAAATTGTAGCATGAACCTAGTAAATTCGTTCTCCCCTTTGTGCATGCACTTAATTCAATCAATGTGTTGAATTATTGAGTTAATTCCTTCCCTTGGACGTTCTTGAACCCATCCATGCATGTGTAGTAGCCTATAGGTCAATTCAAAGTGTGAACATGTTCAAGGAGCTCTATGGTCAACATAGAATTAGTTAGCAGCTACTTCTTGGCCGAATAAGTGCCTTGGAAAGTTAAGAGACAGCCACCATACATGCACTTAAGCCATTCATGCATTCTATCATCCCATGCATTTGATCCATTCATGGACTAGCCTTTAATGTCCATACATGCATTCGACACATGCATGAATTTGTAGAAACATTGCATCTAGCCGTACATGCACCAGCATTTAATACTTCTTCATTCATGAGTGTGGAATGCCCAAAAGAGATGTTTCTTCATTCATACATTGTACCGTCCAAAGGAATGTACCTACATGAAATAAACAAGTCATTAAGACATCTCATGAACACTCATAAATTCGGCATGATGTGAACACATTAATGTCATGCATTAATTCGGCTATGTGAACATAATCAATTTATATAATGACAATGATATATTAATAACAAATATTAATATAAGACAAGTTTAATGCTTAAATGAATATGTGCAAATTTTATTTAATGTATTAAAGACAAAACTGAGTTTAAACTAAAATGAGCTAAGTTTTAGCTCGTGAGCTAAAGTTGAGCTGAGGCTAAACTCCTAAGCTGAAGTTGAGCTAAGGTTTAGCTCGTGAGCTAAATATGAGCTAGGAGTGAGCTCGGTTTAGCTCAGGCAAGTTGGATCGAGCTTGAATAAGCTGGATTTGAGCTAGACGGAGCTCGTGGAGCTGGAAACGAGCTGGGATCAGCTTGCCAACATGTCAATGCTCGGCTTGACAGACTTGCTCAATGAAGTTCGCGGGGCGTGCTCGTATCATTCCCCCCTCTTTTAGGCGACTTGTCCTCAAGTCGAGCCGTTTGTCCATGGGAGAACTTTGACTCATGCATGGTTTTCCTCGGTCAAATGGGATGGAAGATGTCACACAAACCTGAAAAATTCTTACCACAGCCAATAAAAAGAAACTCAAAGGAGTCAAATTCAAATGTGTTCGATAGTTCATAAAATATTCATTCAATCGAACATATGCCAAAAATCTCAATTGGACAAAGCAAGCATACATAAATTTATCAAAGAGTTTCGTTAGACCATCGTTACAAACATGAAAACTAAGTTGGATCAAGGGATAATTGGTTAAAAACGATGGTAGGCACTTAAACACATTATTCCTCATCCAAAACATTTTAATTTCTTTAATCGAATATAGTAACTCATTTGGTCCTTTGTCTTGCTCATGCAAGGTATGCCATGGCCAAAGGTATGCTAATTCTTCCTTTCATTTTTGAACAACATGAGGGGAGTCTCCAAATTCCAACGTAATAATCACATCATCACAATTCCAAAAGGAAAAATCCATCACATCAAAGTATAAATAATTTCCAAACAACCAATCAATGGAATTTTCAACTTCAATCGAAGTGAGCAAAGATATTTGAAAATTTTCAGATGACTTACCTTGACGAATATGAAGAGAAGAAAATTGAGGATTGGGTTTACCTTTCTCAGTCAAAATGAATCTTCTCTCTTTGGATAGATAACGTAAGACAAACCTATTACTTCGATAAATTTGAATAGGTGGTGACGCACCATGACATGTCTTGCTCCTCGAGGGGTGGAATTCACAAAAATAAGACGGGTTAGTATTATCGAAAACTATGGACTTAAATGGAAAAGGAAAGTTACCATGGAAATTTGCTTCAATTCCAAAAACATAGGTTGGCCTTACCTTCTCGAAATGAAATGAAAATTTCAAATGTGGCCAAACAAGGTGATTAATAAATGAATCAAAATTGAAACCCAAATCATTGAATTTCACCTTCTTATAAAAAATTCGAACTTCAAGCAAACATAATTTCAATGTAAATGATGCAAAGCGCTTAATGTTTCCATAAAATGAATTCATGTAGCAAATACCAGGCTTGAACACACGAACTTGATTAGGAATTCCAACAAGCAACATATTAGAAGAAGATATAATCAACTCACCACACGAATTATATTTCACTAGTTTAAACACACATGTTGATTTGACAAAACCGAGCATACCAAAATGCAAAGGTTCATACTTCAAGAGTATTAATCGGGAATGCAAATCACTACATGGAAATTTCGCACAAAAACTCAAAGATTGTTCATGAAGAACACAATTGCACATATCATGTGAAGATCTTTTAACATGGATGCCAAACAAAGAATTTTTAACGAACATGCAACTTTTCAAACAGGCAGATTGATCACAAATCAATTGAGTAGGCATATTTAAACATAAAGATTTAACACATGAGTTCAAAAAGTTTGCAGGGTCAAACACATGAGAATTTTTACGTGACAGACTTTGATCAAACATGTTCAAAATTTGCTTAGGGAAAACTAATCCAATGTTGTCAACAAATTTGCCAATGTAGTAATCGTCATAAAAAAACTGTATATGGCACCTTTTAAAACAAAATCGTTAACAACAGTAAGTGAACAAAAATTATCCAAATCAAGTGACTTTGATTCGATAAACAAAGAATCCTTACCTTCCTTACCTTCAATCGCAAGTGGGTGGTAGTCATTCGCGAACTTACCTTTTTCGAACAACCTAAAACACCTTTCGTTTAGAAGGTAATGTAGATGGAATTGGTCGCACAAACTTCTAGGAACCTGAAAAGTTAACTCACAAGAAGATCGAACAGGTGGGTTAGTGGAAATAATCCTCACTTGCTCACTTGTTTTCTCACTCGATTCTTTTTCTTCTGGATCACTCGTTTCTTTTGTTTCAATTTCTTTTTCATCTTCTTTTTCACTCTCAAATTTGTTTTCATTTCCTTTTTCATTTTCTTTTTGCTTTTCAAAGGCTTTTTCAAAGGCGTTTTCAAGTTCTCTCAAGATTCGCTCATTTTCTCTCTTACTTGCCTCTTGCCTCTCTTTTCTTTTTATTTCATTTTCTTTTTCTTCTCTTTCTTTTTCTTTTTCTTTTTTTTTCTTTGTTTTCTCTTTACAAGAATGTACAAAAGAACGATGAGAATACAAATCTTGTTCGAAAGATGAAAAACTATTTGCATATGATTCACAATCAAAACTTCGTGAAGAATACTCCGGGTAAGATTTCTTTGAAGATCTAGTAGGAGTGTGTCTTTCTCTTCGAACGCCATCTTGGAATGAATCAAAATCATAATCGGCTTCTCGTCTTCTCAAATTTCTTGATGAAAAGGACTTTCGATCGAAGTCACTTCTCGAATTCGCTGATGAATATGCGTCATAGTATAAATCTCTTTGTCTCGAAGTAGATGGCGAAAAGGAATCACGATAGGAACTTTTTCTTAAGTAGTAGTCGGGGGTATATCTCCGTGGGGTTCTTGGTTCCGTTTTACGACTTGAAGAAACTCGATCACTTTGGTCTCGTTTATTCGCCATTCTTCGCTTTTCTTGAACCAAATATTGGTATTCCGATTCGGTGAACTCTTCATATGACATGATTTTTGTTGCTAAAAAGAAAATGTTAGATCACAAAACAAAATAAAAAAATGAAGTACCTCACCACAAACCTCACAATTTCGCTCGGAAAGAAAATTGGATAACACTCCACTCGTGTTTACACTTGTTTAATGGCTTTTGCTCGCTCTAATGTACTCACCACTCGTGCCTTTTTCCGCTCGTCTCACTCTCGTGAATTCGTATTTTGTTTCAAGAAGACTTATTGCGGCTTAGAGGGTCGGCTTCAAATGGGTTACAAGGGATAACGTCGGGTGTAGGGTAGGCTAAACAAAGAAAAATAAAATCAAAGTATGTGTGGCGTTTGGGGGGTAGAGGGAATGGTAAAATGAATGGATGCTCGGAAGCAACAAAAAAAAACAAAATAAAACTCACAAGACTTTTCACTTTTGTTTTTTTTCTTCTTTTTTTTTAACTCGATTTTTTTTGTCACTTTTTTTTTTGAATTTTTTTTTTCAATCAATTTTTTTTTCGAATTTTTTTGATTTTTTTGTTACTCCAATACAATAGTAAGCTAAATACAAGGGAAAAAAAATTAAATTATAACTCAAACTTTTTTTTTCACGTTTCGAACCTACTTGCGGCCTTATTACGAACGTCGGTGCTCCTCGTTTTAGTAGCTCTGATACCAGATGATGTGATCCAGCTCGGTTGATTGAGTCGATTCACTTGATTGCCCGATCGTCGACGAGGAATAGTTGAGTTATCGGAAATAGGATGAAATAAGGCTAAAGATGCGGAAGCTTTCAAATGGTTTTAAAGGTTGGCTAAGGTGATGGTAAATTTATAAGGGTAGTAGGCTCGATTTAAGTATAAAAATAAGAAAAATGGAAGTTGATAAATGAAGGCTCGGTTTTGTAAAAAGATATTATAGTTGGGTAAAATCTAGGATAGTCGGTGGAATGGATAAATGAGCTTAAACACCAGAAACGATTCAACACTAAAAGTGTCACCCCGATTTCTATTCGGTTCAAGGTGGGATTGCGGAATTGTAGAAGGTTGAACGCCACACCAAAGCAAGGTGATAAGTTCAAAAGAGAATGATAGACGCCACTAGCACGCTAGATAAGTCAGATCGAAACTCGTACGAATTTAGAGAGGAGAAAACTCACTCTTTGAACAAAGTTCATTCAAATGATCAAAAGTCAAAAGTCCTTTACAAATGAAAGAAAACAAATATTTATAGGCACATAGATGACCATTCAAATTCGGCATCTAGGTGTTCACACAATAATAAAAACGGTCACACTAATGTATTAAAATAGTTCATAAATTCGGCAGATTCATGCACTAGCTGAATGGACACTTTCTTCCCCCTTAGTTTGTGCATGAATGCTTAGTCATAAAGAAAGGCTTCAAGTGACTTGTATGTGCACCAAAAGGTTGCATTCATCTCCTTGGGACGTTCATGCACTTGTATGGACCATGTATCTTCATAATTAAACACTTTAATGGCATGTAAGTTCATAAATTGTAGCATGAACCTAGTAAATTCGTTCTCCCCTTTGTGCATGCACTTAATTCAATCAATGTGTTGAATTATTGAGTTAATTCCTTCCCTTGGACGTTCTTGAACCCATCCATGCATGTGTAGTAGCCTATAGGTCAATTCAAAGTGTGAACATGTTCAAGGAGCTCTATGGTCAACATAGAATTAGTTAGCAGCTACTTCTTGGCCGAATAAGTGCCTTGGAAAGTTAAGAGACAGCCACCATACATGCACTTAAGCCATTCATGCATTCTATCATCCCATGCATTTGATCCATTCATGGACTAGCCTTTAATGTCCATACATGCATTCGACACATGCATGAATTTGTAGAAACATTGCATCTAGCCGTACATGCACCAGCATTTAATACTTCTTCATTCATGAGTGTGGAATGCCCAAAAGAGATGTTTCTTCATTCATACATTGTACCGTCCAAAGGAATGTACCTACATGAAATAAACAAGTCATTAAGACATCTCATGAACACTCATAAATTCGGCATGATGTGAACACATTAATGTCATGCATTAATTCGGCTATGTGAACATAATCAATTTATATAATGACAATGATATATTAATAACAAATATTAATATAAGACAAGTTTAATGCTTAAATGAATATGTGCAAATTTTATTTAATGTATTAAAGACAAAACCGAGTTTAAACTAAAATGAGCTAAGTTTTAGCTCGTGAGCTAAAGTTGAGCTGAGGCTAAACTCCTAAGCTGAAGTTGAGCTAAGGTTTAGCTCGTGAGCTAAATATGAGCTAGGAGTGAGCTCGGTTTAGCTCAGGCAAGTTGGATCGAGCTTGAATAAGCTGGATTTGAGCTAGACGGAGCTCGTGGAGCTGGAAACGAGCTGGGATCAGCTTGCCAACATGTCAATGCTCGGCTTGACAGACTTGCTCGATGAAGTTCGCAGGGCGTGCTCGTATCAGAAACCGAGCATGCCGAACATTTGAGACTTGTGTTACAGACTTTGCAGGATAAATAGTTGTATGCAAAGTTTAGCAAATGTGAGTTTTGGTTACGTGAAGTTAGTTTTCTGGGACATGTTCAGCTATACTTGATTGGAAACCTCCGAGAAGTGTTTCTGAAGTCCGAATTTTTTTGGGACTTGCTGGTTACTAAAGACGGTTTGTGAAAGGTTTCTCTATGATTGCAACCCTGATGACGAAGCTATTACAGAAAGATGCTAAGTTTGAATGGTCAAAAAAATGCTAGAAAAGTTTTGATCAGTTGAAAGCCCTTTTGACCGAAGCTCCAGTGCTAGTTCAACCAGAATCGAGTAAAGAATTTGTTATCTATAGTGATGCATCTTTAAATATTTGGGTTGTGTTTTGATGCAGGAAGGCAAAGTTGTAGCTTATGCCTCGATACAATTAAAGCCTCATGAAAAGAACTATCTGACACATGACCTAGAATTGGCAGCTATTGTCTTTGCATTGAAGATATGGCGTCACTATCTGTTTGGTGAGAAATGTCATGTTTATTCTGATCACAGAAGCTTGAAATATTTGATGACTCAGAAAGATCTAAATTTGAGACAACGTTGATGGTTAAAGCTATTAAAAGAGTACGAGCTTGTGATTGATTATCATTTGGGAAAGGCTAATGTTGTTGCTGATGCTCTAAACCGAAAATCACTATTTACTTTGTGAGCAATGAATACGCATATGGTTATGTATGATGACGGTTCAATTATAGTGTAGTTAAAAGCAAGACCGCTATATATTCAACAGATTTATGATGCTCAGAAAGTTGATAATGAATTGTTAGCAAAGCAGAGCCAATATGATTCGAATGCTGATTCAGAGTTTCAAGTTGATGTTGAAGGCTGTCTGAGGTTCAGAAACCGAATATGTGTTCTGAGAAATTCAGAGTTGATTCAGATGATTTTAAATGAAGCTCACAGCAGTTGATTATCTGTTCACCCAAGTCATAGAATATGTACAATGATCTAAAATAGTTTTACTGGTGGCATGGTATGAAACGATACATTTCTGACTTTGGTTCAAAATGTTTAGTTTGCCAGCAAGTAAAAGCTGAGCATCAGGTACCTTCCAAATTGCTTCAACCGATCATGATACCTGACTTAGAAAAGATCCATAATGTATTCCATGTTTCGATGCTTTGTAGATATCGATTTGATCCCTCCCATGTGATTAATCCGTCAGAGATTGAGATTAAATCTGTTATGACATATGAGGAAGAACCGGTTCGTATTTCAGCTCGCGAAGTTAAAGAATTATGAAATAAGAAAATTCTATTAGTAAAAGTACTGTGGCATAAACACGGAGTTGAAGAGGCAACATGGGAGCCAGAAGATGGAATGAAAGAATGTTATTCGAACTTATTCACTGGTAAGATTTTCGATGACGAAAATCTCTAAGAGGGGAGAGTTATAACAGCCCGATTTAGACCCTAATGGAACGGTGGTTTTGGGACCACAAATTCGAGTCAAAAAAATATTTTTTGTATTTATTATGTGTGAATTAATATCTGTGAAATTTTTGTGATTTAATTCTATCGTTTGAGCGTCGATTTAATAAAAAGAGCTTCATCACGTAAACTAAAAATTTGATGGTTAAATATGAAAGGGCCGAATAGTTGTTGTCTTTTTAAATTGAGGTATTTAAGTTGCAATTAGACCATAATATTAAGTGATGGACGATTGTGAACAACCATTATAAAGGTTAAATTTGTAAATTATATAATAATATGTATTAAATAAAACATAAAATAAAAATCCATTTGTTCATATTTTCTTTCCATGACCGAAACATCAAAATAAAAGAGAAGGAAAAAGGCTTTCAAGGGTTCAGTGAAAGCTAAGGTTGATTAAGTTATGTAACTAGCTCGGTTTTTGATGATTTTTTCGTTTTTGAGATCGTTGCAGTGTAATGTACAAAGCCCATTCTTGGATTTCTAATTTTGGTGATTATTTTGAGTTATGCCATTGATGAATAATTGAGCTTTCTGATGTTAGTTGATGAAATATGAAAGATATGTTTTGGATTCACATGTTTTGTATTGGAATTTTTGATGATTTTGGGTAATTAGGACTAAATTGCAAAAATAATAAATTGAGGGACTAAAATGTGAAATAAATGAAATGTATGGACTTGTATGAACATAAGGAAGATTCAGCCTAAGCATGGTGTACTCAAATTTTGCATGTTTTGTGTTTTGTACAATTTATACTAAATTGTAAAAAGTGTAAAATGTCAGGGGTAAAATAGTAATTTTCCCATTTATGTGTTTTTGGACTAAATTGAGTTAAAATATATTTGAATGAGTTTAATTTGAATATGTTTAGATCAAGAACCAAATAAATTTGATTTGGATCGGGGGAAATCCAAAGTTGTCGATTAGTCGTCCCGTTCTGGTTTTCGTTGTCCGAGGTAAGTTTCTAAGCAAATAAATGTTGTTTATTTTAAATAAATATGAGTTTATTATGTTGAAATTAATTATGTGGAGTATATATGTTGTTAGTCGAATGTGTATATGCTAGGGAGCTATATTTTAAAATTCGTTTCGACCGAATTATGATGTCCGAAAGCTCGGTATGAACCTTAGGAATAGCTAGGATACTTATGTCATGACATAGGATTTCGATATGTGATGTGCGAGTAAGACCATGGCATTGATATATGTGTGCGAGTAAGACCACATTTAATACGTGGCATCGATATGTGATTCCGGTATATGTGTGCGAGCAAGACCACATTTATTACGTTCGCATCGATATGTGATTCTGATATATGTGTGCGAGTAAAACCACGTTTAATACGTTGGCATTGATATGTGATTACATGTAAGACCACATTTGGGACATTGGCATTGTATGATATGTGTGATTATCCAAGTATCCTATTCAATTCTGAATGGTTTAATGGGCAATGATAAGTTGTGATCGAATGTGTAAAATGAGCTAAAACGATCAGCTATGAGTTCGTTGATTACCTATTTGAAAATAAGGTAAGTGGGCTATTTGATATGTGAAGTAAATTATACAAATTACTAATGTAAACTTATGTGCATTTGTGTAGTATATTCAGTCATATGCTATGAATATTTATGTGATGTTATATTTTGATTCATGAGTATATGTATTGAGTGTAAATGTACTTGGTTATATAATGATATTTTGGTTTTGAAATCGAATGATACCCTGTTAATATATATATGTACGTTCGGCCCTGATAAATTTTATATGTGAAAGTATATGTTATTGATACGGGGTTACGCGCGGACCAAGATCGAGTTGCCAAGTCACGAGAAACTCCTACGAAAACCTTAAACAATTAGATCTGAAACGAAACAGAAAATTAAAAGATTAGATTTTTGAATTTTCAGATCTGAAATAAAATCCCCAAATCAGCAAAGAATCAAATTGAGAATAGAAATAAGTGTTAGGGTTCTTGAAACCCTCAAGGAGATTGTGATTCTGCCCAATTGAACACCAAGATAGTTTTCCCCAAATTTCGACAATCTAATTTCACCCAAAAGAGCATGGAAAAACCCTAGAAATTGGGGATTTTTGGGCTGATTCCTTAAGATAGAAAAAGGCTGAAAACACAATAAGAACAGAAAATAGATTAGATAATGATTCAGCACAAGTAGAAATAAAGAAAGAATTGACAGTAAGAAATTAAAAGATAAGTCCTAAGAAGCCTTGAAATCTCGAAAGATCTCACAACTCCCTTCAAACGGCTCTAATCTCCCCTCCAAAGAATATCAATGGCAAGAAGAAGGTTGAAGATGGCTCCCACAATCAAAAAGATTGTTAAAACAACTTCTAAAGAAAACTCAAGAGAAAATCCTTGAAGAACTCAAAGAGAATTTTCACTCAAATCAAATCTGAAATTTTCAATGTAATTGTAATGTAATGTAGGGTGGCTGGCCAAGCCATATAAATAGGCCTTTCAAATGTTTTCCTAATTTAATTAGAACACTAAAACTAAAACTAAAAAAAAACTCCTAATTATTTTAATATGGAAATTCGGCCAAGGGTCTTTTATTTGGGACTCTTGGACTGAATATAAAAATTTAAACTAAGTAAAATAAATAAATAAATAAATAAAAATAAAACTTTACAACTTGGGCCACTTTGACAATTTGGCCTGATTTTCAACTAAGTATGGATGGATTTCTTGATTGGGCTGGGAATTTGCTTATTGGGCCTCGCCTTCAAGAATTTGGGCTTTTGTGACTCGTATCATTCCCCCCTTCCTCAAAAAGATTCGTCCTCGAATCTGAAAAATCAAATGAACTCGACTTTCCTCTATCGAACGGGAGTAATGGCAATTGAGTCCACTGAAAAGAATAGCCATGAAATAGTAAATAGCAACACAAACAAGCTTGTAGTCCAATTATAAGCATAATAGAACAGGTATAACGCATGTGAATGGACAGATTCAGATTACCATGCAAACAATCTAATTTACTCACCACTGCCTCGTCAAATATTTGAAACAAAGATGGACATGTTTTAAGGCATTCAGTCGTCTCACATTGTTCCCACAAACCATGAATAAATTGCGAGTAATAAATCAAATGGTAAACATAATCGTCACAAGTAGGTATTTGAAAAGATTCACATGGTTCACAGAGTTGCATAATCATACCATGCATTAATCGATGGTCTATAGATTCACTCACACATGCATTATCAAAAACAAGAATCTTTTTATCAACCATCAAAACAGATAGATCATCAATAAATAAAATAGGACAGTCAAGCACGTTTCGATCTAAGTGTTCATCAACACGATCTTTATCACTATCCGAGGAGTACAAAAGTGTTTCAAAGGTTTCAAGCATCTTACCTCGATAAGCAGAAGAATAAGGGTCGATTTTACCTTTTTCATTTAAAACAAACCTTCACTCATCGGGGGCATAGTGTAGTTGAATCTCCGTTGTTGAGTTAACCTTTGTCAAATGGAACTCAAACTTCATGTACAACCACATAAACTGTTTAAGGCACGAATATAAATTGAAAACAAATTTGGAAAATTTCGTTACCTTATTCTCCAAAACAGATTTGGACAAATTCGAGGATTTTACACAAGGTAAATCAAGAGAATAACAAATCACGCTTCTTTTCGTAATGACTTTATCAACCACAATCGAAGAGTAACAATTAATCGGATCAAAATGAGGGGATCTTTTAAGAACTAAGTCACCAAAAGTTTTATCAATAATTTTCAAATCTGCAATGGACTCGGTTTCTAAAATTTCCTTACCTCGCTTACCTTCGGGATCATGTAGTGTGATTTCATCTTTGCCTAAGTTGATCGTATGAAAGCGTCTTTCATTTGAGAGGTATTGAAGTTGAAAGTTATCTTTCGATCTTTCAGGAACCTGAAAAGTAGCAACACAAGAAAAATTCATATCTTGGTTAGTGGAAACATTCCTCACTAGCCTTTCCTCGTCTTTTTCTTTTGTTTCTTTTTCTAACTCATTTTCTCTTCTTTCTTCAACTTCTTTTTCAAATTTCTTTTCTGTTTCACATTCCTTTTCACTCTCAATCTCTTTTTGCTCTTTTTCATTCTTTTTTTCTTTTTCCTCACTTGTTTTAACAGAATTTCTCAGTTTGATTTGGTCCTCATGGACTTGTTCCGGAGTGAGCGGCACTAAGGTAAGTTTCTTTCCTTGATGCTTGAAAGAATACCTATTGGTACGACCATCGTGAGTGACTTTTCGATCCAGTTGCCATGGTTCTCCTAGCAATAAATGGCAGGCTTGAATAGGTACTACGTCGCACACGACTTCGTCTTGATATTTACCGATAGAAAAGGTGATGCGCACTTGTTGAGTGACCTTAAATTGGCTTTCGTTGCTAAGCCCTTGTAGTTGATAAGGTCGTGGATGCTTGGTAGTGGTTAAGCAAAGCTTTTCCACCATCGTCGTGCTGGCTACGTTCGAGCAACTTTCACCATCAATAATAACTCTACAAAGCTTACCTTGTACATGGCAGCGAGTATGAAAGAGATGTTCTCGTTGCTGCTCGCTCTTTGGTTTTGCCAAAGAGGGTTGTCCACGATCATGAAGATCATAATCAGTTCTAGGGACACGCCGAGGAGCGCGCCTATGAGCAAGAGGCTGGTTATCCACATCGTCTTTAATTTGATCTCGATATTGAGGCTCTTGATTCAACCGCACCTCATTGATAGTAGCAGTCAACGCTCGAAGTGCAGCAGCCTGTTCGTCCAACTGTTGTTGGAATTTTTTAAATATGTCACTAGTATTATCACCTGTAGACATTTTTTTTAAAACCTGCAAAACACTCAACACTCAAAAATAAAAGTTATCAAACCTCACCGTTAATCACTCAAAAAGAAAAAATCAAATTCTCAATGAGGTCGAATTCAATCTTGTGAGTTCTTTATCAGAGTTTATATCAACCAATTAGAGAGTGTGAACCAAACTACCAAAGAATCCTAATTTGCACTAGGATGCCAAAAACTGACGAGACACCAATTGATTCGTGTTGCACCGAGGAAGAAGTTGTGCACACGTTTAAATCCTACTAACACAAGAAACAAGAAGGTGTTAGATAACGTAAAGGAAGAATAAAGGGAAACAAATGAAAACCTACAGCTAAGAATCAATAAAAATTGCTGAAAATAGAAAACCCGAAAAACTGCGGAGTAACTTGACAACTTCGTTCGAGGTGTTCCCGACTTCCAAAAATCACGAAATTAAATCTGGAGTGTCCTTATATATTGAATTTTTTATCTGGAAATTTTGGGCACCAAATTCAACCCGCTAAATCTTTTTTTAAATTTTTATTGAATTTCGTATTTTTTTGATTTTTTTGACTTTTTTGACTGATTTTTTTGCGGGAATAATTTTTTTATATTCAATCACAGTGCTAAAAACATGTATGTAAAATTTCAGATCAATCAGACAACATTTATCCACTCAAATGAATTTTTTTTGAACAATTTTTCTGGGTAAAACTGCTGTTTATGCTTTAAAAAATAGAGATCAGTTTAGAAATCAACCAAGAACACCCAAAACGCCCAAAATCTGATACCAAATGATACGGGGTTGCGCGCGGACCAAGATCGAGTTGCCAAGTCACGAGAAACTCCTATGAAAACCCTAAACAATTAGATCTGAAACAAAACAGAAAATTAAAAGATTAGATTTTTGAATTTTCAGATCTGAAATAAAATCCCCAAATCAGCAAAGAATCAAATTGAGAATAGAAATAAGTGTTAGGGTTCTTGAAACCCTCAAGGAGATTGTGATTCTGCCCAATTGAACACCAAGATAGTTTTCCCCAAATTTCGACAATCTAATTTCACCCAAAAAGAGCATGGAAAAACCCTAGAAATTGGGGATTTTTGGGCTGATTCTTTAAGATAGAAAAAGGCTGAAAACACAATAAGAACAGAAAATAGATTAGATAATGATTCAGCACAAGTAGAAATAAAGAAAGAATTGACAGTAAGAAATTAAAAGATAAGTCCTAAGAAGCCTTGAAATCTCGAAAGATCTCACAACTCCCTTCAAACGGCTCTAATCTCCCCTCCAAAGAATATCAATGGCAAGAAGAAGGTTGAAGATGGCTCCCACAATCAAAAAGATTGTTAAAACAACTTCTAAAGAAAACTCAAGAGAAAATCCTTGAAGAACTCAAAGAGAATTTTCACTCAAATCAAATCTGAAATTTTCAATGTAATTGTAATGTAATGTAGGGTGGCTGGCCAAGCCATATAAATAGGCCTTTCAAATGTTTTCCTAATTTAATTAGAACACTAAAACTAAAACTAAAAAAAACTCCTAATTATTTTAATATGGAAATTCGGCCAAGGGTCTTTTATTTGGGACTCTTGGACTGAATATAAAAATTTAAACTAAGTAAAATAAATAAATAAATAAATAAAAATAAAACTTTACAACTTGGGCCACTTTGACAATTTGGCCTGATTTTCAACTAAGTATGGATGGATTTCTTGATTGGGCTGGGAATTTGCTTATTGGGCCTCGCCTTCAAGAATTTGGGCTTTTGTGACTGTATCAGTTATACATGAAATTGTAAGCTTGAGATTAAATGTGACTATGATAGTATAATTTGGTTTGGTTTAAATGAGTTGATTATGTCATTGAGTTGCTTATTTGCTTATGACTTACTAAGCTATGATAGTTTACTGTATGTGTTTATGTTTGCCTCTGTTTTATAGATTTTGGAGATTAGTTACGAGCTCGGGAATCGTTAGCAAAGTCCATCACACTATCGACTATTTTTGGTATTTTATAAGTTAAAAATTGAACCTATGGCATGTATAGGCTAGTTTAGTTATTATGATGATTTTGAAGTATGTATATATTGAGAGCCATGCGAAAATGGCTTGATTATAATGTTAAAGTTTGTGTGTTTGTGGCTATGACTTAAATTCAATGTGGAAGTGTATTTCATGGTGTATATATGTGTGGTATTAGGTTTTATGGTTTAGCTTGCTTATTAGGTTAATTGATGATTTAGCAATTTGATATGAGATAATTACATTTTGGTAAGTATGCTCCTTGGTGATGTTTAGTTAAATAATTCGGTAATGAAAATGGTAAGTATAAGGTATAATCGGTTTAATAGTTAGTTCATTTTGGAAGTACGAAATGTGGTATAATTGGGATGGTGAATGATAGTAAATTTCGGCTTAGTATTGAGATAAAATGATGGTTATATATTTGAATCAATATTGGCTTATTATGTTCGGTTGCTAAATGGCAATACTGATTATGTTATATAATTGTTTTGGTTGATTATATATAAAATTACTTATGTGTATTCGTTTATGCTTAGACCTAGTATGTGAATTATGGCAGATATATTTGTTAATGGTGATAAAGATATGTCAAAGTATATGTGTATTGATACGATCATGGCTTCCCATAAGCCAAGTCCAAGCCGAGATCCGATAGTGCTACCTCAAGGGCCGATCACAAGGGCTCGTGCAAAATAATTTAAAGAAGCTGTTATAGCTTTAGTTCAGCATGTGTGGGATGATGTCAATGCTAGACCTATCGAACCAGTTAGTGGCCATTTTGGAAATCCATGCCAAACTTTTCTACAAGTTCATTTCAGCTCACCAAGTTCACCTTCAGTTCAAGTTAGCTCCCATGTAGCTCCACACCAGCTCATTAGCTCGGGACCAGCTCATTATCAGCTCACGAGTTTAGGCCCAGCTCGGGTTTAACTCATGAATTAACCATCAGCTCATGGAGTTCACTTTGAATTCATTTGACTACTATTGACTTTTTAAGTTCAATAATTAGTTAATTAATATCCTACATATTAAATTTAGTTCACATTAGTTATATTAAGTATGTCTTAAAAGTGTTTATTGATGATAATTAAATTTGTCATAACCGAATTTAATGTTGATATTTGTGTTCACATTAGTTTGAATTAATTATGTTCACATTTCTTGTAGGAACGCAATGGACATATGGAGATTAAAAGCAAGCATGAATTTTGAAGGTGCATGGACGGTTGGGGGGCTTGAATCTCTTAGGTGCATGTTCGGCCAAGTGCATGTATGACCATATTCAATGTCTTTAAGGTTCATGAATGTTTCCATTCATGTATGGTGTGCTATCTCTTCATTCTCCAAGGTGACCATTCGGCCAAAGGGCACTCACACATGCATGAAGATAGCTTGGCCAATTAGCTTCCCCATGACTCTCCTTAATTCGTTCACACCTATGTTCACATGGCAAGACCATTCGGTTCACCTTGTTCACACTAGAAGACTCTTCAACATTCAGTTTCACACACATGATGGCCCTTGGAGTGTCCACAATTAATTCATACTTTTTGGCCAAACATTGCTTCATTTAACAAGGTTGCCCGAATCTACAAGTGACCATTGGATATCATGCATTCACTTTGAGTTTTCTTAAGCATGAAGATGCATTCATCCACCATTCCCAAACCGAATCTGGTCATGCATATTAAGAGTTATTTTTCTAGAATTTTCTTTTAATTAATGTGTAAGTATGAAAGGCCATTCGGCTACCTAGACTTAGGCTTATAAATACTTGTTCAATTTCCATGTAAAGGACTTTTGAAACTTTTGTTAATGTTATGCTGCCAAAATTGTGACGCAAACTTTTCTTATATTTCGTTCAAAGATTCGTTTGGCGTTCCTAGCGTTCTAGTTGTGTCAACCGTGTTCTTTGTCGTACCCGAACTTATCACTATTCGTAGTGTGGCGTTCAACATACCGAGGTTCCTATCTTGTTAGATAGTGGGTCGAGGTTTCCCTTACCAAACCTATAACCGAACTCAAAAGGCTAAATCAACGGGTCGATACCATTTCGGTATTTGGTTCTTGAAAGTACCTTTAGTAGTTCAAACCCGTTCTTTCTTCTTTACCTAATCGAACCTAAATCGACCAATTTGTTCATATCCTTTTGTTCCTACCCTTTCATTCCTACCATTCCATTCGTACCCCTCTTTCTACTTTGACCATACCTTCGACTCAACTAAACCTAACGTAACTTCTCGTAGACGATCGGGCAATCTACATACGACTCGACTCTTCTCGAGACGGTTCGTATCATCTGGTATCAGAGCTACCTAAAACGAGAAGCTTAGAAGTTCGAAGCGGAGCATTCCTGAGGTAGGTTCAGAAAAAATAAATTTGTATACCGAAGTTTTCTCATTTCGATTAGTTTGTTATTGTTGCTATAAAAACAAAAATCTACGCAGCCGAAGAAAAAAAATCGTGTACAAAAGTGTTTTTATTGTATTTAGCTTGTCGATATAGTACAACAAAAAAAAGTTATACAAGTTAAAAAAAATAAAAATAAATAAAAATCAAAAAATCAAAAAAAAAATAAAAAAAAGTGATTTATGCAAATCAATTGTTATTTGATCGTCAAGCTTTGATCTGATATAGTTCCCGACCCTTCTTCTATTCTACTCTCCCTAATTTGCCACATTTTTTTACCCAATTCCCTATTCTTTTAGCCTACACTATATCGAATACATCAATCACTTGCTATCCCTTTTGAACCGACCACCTAGACCAAGGACCGAGCCTTAACGAATCTGCTTACGAAATTACGAGAAAAGTCAAGAGAGGTAAAAGGCAAGAGAGCGTGAGCGCATTCGAGGGGAGGTAAAAGCCGAACTAAGAGTGTAAACACGAGTGTGAGTGTCATCAAGCTTCTTTCTTTCTGAGCGAATTGAGAGGATTTGTTTGTGAGGCTATCTTAAACGAATAGATGTCCCAAAATAGTGGACAAAACATGGAAGAACAACAAGGGCGACAACCCGTCAGAAACGTTCCAGATTTACAAATGCAAGCCCTTTTGCGTGAGATGGAACGATTACTTGATCGAAGGCTTAATCCTCTTGAAGATCGACTCTCCTAAGTCGAGGCCCAAAGACAACGTGATGAATATCCTGAAGTTGCTAGGCAAAGACGTGAAGGGCCCGATCAACGACGAAGACAACCAAGGGTTCAAGATGATGTTGTTAATGAAAATAGTGAAGATGGAAGCGATCACAGGTCTAACATAAGCCTAGAAAGGAGACGTCCTCGAAACCGTGGACAAGTAGATCGAAGGCGGGAAGATGATGACTTGAAGAATATCAAACTCTCCATCCCTCCTTTCTAAGGTAAATCTGATCCCGAGGCGTACCTTGAGTGGGAGAAGAAAATTGAACTAGTGTTCGAATGTCATAACTACTCTGAAAATAAGAAAGTCAAACTAGCCGCAATTGAGTTTTTAGATTACGCAATGATATGGTGGGATCAGTTGACCACTAGTCGGAGGTGTAACGGGGAGCATCCCATTTCCACTTGGACCGAAATGAAGGCGGTTATGCGACGACGATTCATTCCATCCTACTATCATCGGGAGTTGCATCAAAAACTCTAAAATCTCATCCAAGGGACGAAGAGTGTGGAAGATTATTATAAAGAAATGGAAGTGGCTATGATCCGTGCCGATGTACAAGAAGATCGAGAAGCCACAATGGCTCGCTTTCTAGCCGGACTTAATCGGGAGATTGCAAATGTCATAGAACTGCAACATTACATTGAGGTTGTGGACATGGTCCACATGGCTATCAAAGTGGAGAAGCAGTTGAAGCGAAAAGGTACCACCCGAGCCTATCCTAACACCAATCCTTCTAAATGGGGCCAAAGCACAAGCAAGGGTTTTCCAACAAATCGAACGAAGGATTCTTCAACAATATCTAAGGGACATAAAGTAAAGGTAAGGCTCCTGAAAGTTCCACCGCCCGTTCAAGGGACATAAAGTGCTTCAAGTGTCTTGGTCGTGGACATATAGCGAGTCAGTGCCCGAATAGACGTACCATGGTGATAAGGGCCGACGGTGAGATTGAAACGGAGGACGAGGAAGAGAACGATGCTGAATTGAATTCCGAAGTTGAGGAGGACTTAGAACAACCCGTTGAAGGTGAGTTACTCGTCGTCAAGCGAAGCCTAAGTCTTCAAAGTGTGGAAGACGAACAACAACGTGAGAACGTTTTTCATTTGAGATGTCAAGTGCAAGGGAAAGTGTGTAGCATCATAATCGATGGAGGGAGTTGCACAAACGTGGCAAGCACCCTCATGGTGGAAAAGTTGGGGCTGTCAACCACCAAGCACCCGAATCCATACAAGCTCCAGTGGCTTAACGATGGTGGTGAACTCAAAGTGACAAAACAAGTCCTAGTGTCCTTTAGCATCGGGAAGTATTCTGATGAAGTATTATGTGATGTAGTGCCGATTCACGCGGGCCATTTGCTTCTAGGACGACCATGGCAGTTCGACCAACGGGTGATGCATGATGGTTACACTAATAGATACTCCTTCAAACGTCTTGGCAAGAACGTGACACTTGCACCCCTCACTCCGAAGCAAGTGTACGAGGATCAACAAAAACTTAAACTTTCAGTGGAACAAGCGAGAGAAAAAGAAAAGAGTGCAAAAGAGAAAATTAAGGAAAAGAGAGAGAAAAGACTAAAAATGCGAGAGAAAATGAAAAGAAACAAAACAAGTAAAAATGGGAGAGGAAAAAGAAAGTGGAAAAATGAGTGTGTTTGCGAGGGTTAGTGATATCCGGCGAGCGATGTTTTTGAGACAGCCTATGTATGTATTTTATGTACAAGGAGGCATTGTTGAATACTAACGAGTTACCTAAAAACTTGCCTGCTTCTGTATTGTCTTTGATTCAGGAATTTGAAGACATATTTCCGGACGAAATACCAAGTGGGCTGCCCCCTATCCGAGGCATCGAACATCAAATAGACTTAGTACCCGGAGCTGCACTACCCAACTGTCCTGCTTATCGGAGTAATCCTGAAGAAACGAAGGAATTGCAAAAGCAAATTACTGAACTCCTAGACAAAGGATACATCCGAGAGAGCTTAAGTCCCTGTGCGGTGCCGGTGCTGCTTGTACCCAAGAAAGATGGGTCGTGGCGGATGTGCGTGGACTGTCGCGCCATCAACAAAATCACTATCAAGTATCGACACCCGATACCCCGTCTTGACGACATGCTTGACGAATTAAGTGGAGCCCAGATTTTCACGAAAATCGATCTTAAAAGTGGCTATCATCAAATACGAATGCGAGAAGGCGATGAATGGAAGACGACCTTCAAAACGAAATTGGGTTTGTACGAATGGTTGGTAATGCCATTCGGCCTTACAAATGCTCCCAGCACTTTTATGAGATTAATGAACCATGTATTACGTGCGTTTATTGGTAAATTTTGTGTTGTATACTTTGACGATATCTTGGTCTACAGCAAAACTTTAGAGGAGCACGTACCACATTTACGAGTGGTGTTGGAAACTTTACGAAAAGAGGTATTGTATGCTAATCTCAAAAAGTGTTCATTTTGCACTGATAAAGTTGTGTTTTTAGGTTATGTCGTGAGTGCCAACGGTTTGGAGGTGGATCAAGAAAAAGTTCAAGCGATTCAAGAATGGCCGCGTCCGATGAACATTAGCCAAGTTCGAAGCTTCCATGGATTGGGTAGCTTCTACCGTCGATTTGTGCCCAACTTTAGTACCATTGCAGCACCCTTAACAAGCGTGATTAAGAAAAACTCCACATTTCACTGGTCTGAAGATCAAGAACATTCATTTAATTTGCTTAAAGAATGTCTTGTGAAAGCTCCTCTATTGTCCCTTCCAGATTTCACTAAAACATTTGAAATTGAGTGTGACGCTTTAGGTGTAGGGATCGGGGCTGTGTTGACCCAAGACGGAAGACCGGTGGCGTACTTCAGTGAGAAATTAAGTGGCGCTTCCCTCAATTATCTGGTGTACGACAAAGAGATGTATGCCTTGATTCGATCACTTGAAACTTGGCAGCACTATCTAAGACCGAAGGAGTTCGTGATTCATTCCGATCACGAAGCACTTAAGTTTATTAAAGGTCAGCATAAACTCAACAAACGACATGCAAAATGGGTCGAGTATTTAGAGTCATTTCCCTACGTCATCAAATACAAGAAAGATAAAGAAAATGTAGTGGCTGATGCCTTGTCACGGAGATATACGTTATTGACCACTCTTGATTCTAAGTTACTTGGTTTTTATCATATGAAAGAGTTGTATGCTAATGATGAAGATTTTGGAAATATATATATGCTGCTTGTGAAAATGGGTCTTTTGAGAAATTTTTCAGGTACGAAGGGTTTCTTTTTAAAGAAAATAGGTTGTGTATACCACAAGGCTCCATTCGAGAGTTACTTGTGTTGGAGGCGCATAGTGGTGGCCTAATGGGACACTTTGGAATAAGCAAGACATTGTCGACCCTCCATGAACATTTTTACTGGCCGCGAATGCGGAGAGGCGTGGAGCGGATCTGTGAACGCTGCCTAATTTGTAAACGGGCTAAGTCGAAGGTCCAACCTCATGGACTTTACACACCACTTCCCATTCCCGACACCCGTGGACCGATGTCTCTATGGATTTTATTCTTGGATTACCAAAAACTAAGACAGGGAAGGACTCAATCTTTGTTGTAGTCGATAGATTCTCTAAAATGTCACATTTTATTTCTTGTGCTAAAACTGATGACGCTGTGCATATTGCTATTAGGGAAATTGTACGACTGCATGGATTACCAAGAACAATTGTTTCCGATCGAGATACAAAGTTCTTGAGTCACTTTTGGCAGACATTATGGGGAAAACTTGGGACGAAGTTATTGTTTTCAACCACTTGTCATCCCCAAACAGATGGGCAAACTGAGGTGGTAAACCGAGTTTTGTCAACTTTGTTGCGAGCGTTGGTACAAAAGAACCTCAAGACGTGGGAAGGATGCTTACCCCTCATCGAGTTCGCTTATAATCGCTCTGTTCACTCAGCAACCAAATTCTCTCCTTTTGAGACTGTCTATGGATTTAATCCTCTTACTCTTCTTGATTTATTACCTTTTCCTGTTGATCAATTTGTCCATACAGATGCAAGGAAAAAGGCTGAATTTGTCAAGGAATTACATAGGAAAGTTCGAGAGAATATTGAATCTCGAACCGAGCAATACGTCCAACGAGCCAACAAAGGACGAAAACGAGTTGTATTTGAACCCGGAGACTGGGTCTGGGTGCACATGAGAAAAGAAAGGTTTCCAGCTCAACGAAGATCTAAGTTGTTGCCGCGAGGAGACGGCCCCTTCCAAGCCATCGAGCGAATCAATGAAAATTCGTATAAGCTTGCCTTACCAGGTGAGTACAATGTTAGTGCTAGTTTTAATGTCTCTGACTTGACTCCTTTCGATGTAGATACTGACTTGAGGACAAGTCATTTTCAAGAGGGGGAGGATGTTACGATCACGGCTTCCCATAAGCCAAGTCCAAGCCGAGATTCGATGGTGCTACCTCAAGGGCCGATCACAAGGGCTCGTGCAAAATAATTTAAAGAAGCTGTTATAGCTTTAGTTCAGCATGTGTGGGATGATGTCAATGCTAGACCTATCGAACCAGTTAGTGGCCATTTTGGAAATCCATGCCAAACTTTTCTACAAGTTCATTTCAGCTCACCAAGTTCACCTTCAGTTCAAGTTAGCTCCCATGTAGCTCCACACCAGCTCATTAGCTCGGGACCAGCTCATTATCAGCTCACGAGTTTAGGCCCAGCTCGGGTTTAACTCATGAATTAACCATCAGCTCATGGAGTTCACTTTGAATTCATTTGACTACTATTGACTTTTTAAGTTCAATAATTAGTTAATTAATATCCTACATATTAAATTTAGTTCACATTAGTTATATTAAGTATGTCTTAAAAGTGTTTATTGATGATAATTAAATTTGTCATAACCGAATTTAATGTTGATATTTGTGTTCACATTAGTTTGAATTAATTATGTTCACATTTCTTGTAGGAACGCAATGGACATATGGAGATTAAAAGCAAGCATGAATTTTGAAGGTGCATGGACGGTTGGGGGGCTTGAATCTCTTAGGTGCATGTTCGGCCAAGTGCATGTATGACCATATTCAATGTCTTTAAGGTTCATGAATGTTTCCATTCATGTATGGTGTGCTATCTCTTCATTCTCCAAGGTGACCATTCAGCCAAAGGGCACTCACACATGCATGAAGATAGCTTGGCCAATTAGCTTCCCCATGACTCTCCTTAATTCGTTCACACCTATGTTCACATGGCAAGACCATTCGGTTCACCTTGTTCACACTAGAAGACTCTTCAACATTCAGTTTCACACACATGATGGCCCTTGGAGTGTCCACAATTAATTCATACTTTTTGGCCAAACATTGCTTCATTTAACAAGGTTGCCCGAATCTACAAGTGACCATTGGATATCATGCATTCACTTTGAGTTTTCTTAAGCATGAAGATGCATTCATCCACCATTCCCAAAACCGAATCTGGTCATGCATATTAAGAGTTATTTTTCTAGAATTTTCTTTTAATTAATGTTTAAGTATGAAAAGCCATTCGGCTACCTAGACTTAGGCTTATAAATACTTGTTCAATTTCCATGTAAAGGACTTTTGAAACTTTTGTTAATGTTATGCTGCCAAAATCGTGAGGCAAACTTTTCTTATATTTCGTTCAAAGATTCGTTTGGCGTTCCTAGCGTTCTAGTTGTGTCAACCGTGTTCTTTGTCGTACCCGAACTTATCACTATTCGTAGTGTGGCGTTCAACATACCGAGGTTCCTATCTTGTTAGATAGTGGGTCGAGGTTTCCCTTACCAAACCTATAACCGAACTCAAAAGGCTAAATCAACGGGTCGATACCATTTCGGTATTTGGTTCTTGAAAGTACCTTTAGTAGTTCAAACCCGTTCTTTCTTCTTTACCTAATCGAACCTAAATCGACCAATTTGTTCATATCCTTTTGTTCCTACCCTTTCATTCCTACCATTCCATTCGTACCCCTCTTTCTACTTTGACCATACCTTCGACTCAACTAAACCTAACGTAACTTCTCGTAGACGATCGGGCAATCTACATACGACTCGACTCTTCTCGAGATGGTTCGTATCATGTATGGTATATTTAGTATGATGTGAAATTGAGGTTGAATATTTGTGTTGAGTTATATGCATGATATATAAATGGGATGTAATTGGTAAATGACTATGATTTGAAGTATTGGTATTCAGTTTAGTATTGATTTAATAAGTATACATTAGTTGAAATATATTTGTAATATGTTTAACTTAATGTGTAAATTATGGTTGATATATATATATGTATACTGATTTGTTTCTATGAAAGGTTATGCATATAAAGTGATAAGTTGAAAATGATGAAAATTCAAGCATGGAATAAAGTTATGTTTTAAGCATGATTACATTCGGCTAATGTATTGAAAAATGACCAAATGAATAGCGATTAGGGCATTGGTTAAACAAAAGGATTATATAAGTTTTATGTGATGCATATATGTTCGACTTGGTAAAAAAAATTGATGTTTGAGTAGTGTATAGGTTAGTCATTTAATGATGAGCATAAGTTTGATTTTTTAAGCTTATTATTCGGTCAAATAAGAATATCACTGAAATTATCTGTATGTGAAATTCGACTTTCCCTATGGAAAGGATTTGTGAAATTTTGTATGTATTTTGATGAATAGATTATTTGGTGTTCTTTGAAAATATGTTTAAACTTTTATGTTATGACTTGTAAAGAATTTAAATTATTTATTTATGTGAACGTTTGATTGGTTTAAAAGTTTGAGCAAGTGAATGCATATGATTGTTCAAAATTTGGGCCTCGTCCGGTAATACCTCGTAACCCCATTCCGGCGACGGATACAGGTTAGGGGTGTTATATGCCATATACCATAAATCTATAATTCAAAAGTACCAACTTAAATGTTTGATAGTGCGATGATGTTCCCGACAACTCCCGGATTTGAACTAGCTTTGATCCACTATAAAACATAGAAAAATAGCATGAAATAAGCTTCATACTTAGTAAGCTCGTATGTGAATAACTTAATTCATCGAATAAATGCAAATCAACCAATTACATGATGTGATCCGGCCCAGGTTAATCGAGTCGTTTCACAAAGTTGCCCGATCGTCTACGAGGAGTAGTTGGAGTTGTCAAACTTGGGTGATTTAGGCTAAGGGTTGCGGAAGCTTTGAGAGGGTTTAGATGAGTGGTTTGGTGTTGATAAATTCGGTTTAGAATAGAAACAAGGTAGGTTAGAAAAAGGTAATTGATGGAGATGGAAAAATAGAACTCAAGCGAAAAAAACGATTCAATACTATATGAAGTATTGCCCCGGGACTTATATTGCTTAAGGTGGGTTTAATGGATTGTCGAAGATGGACCTTGACCCGTTACCTATAGAGAGGTAGGAACCAAAGGTATAAAAAGGTGGATGAACGCCACACCAGGATGGTGATAAGTTCAAGAAGTCGGGTTGACGCCACTAGCGAGCTAGATAAGTCAGAACGAGACTCGAACGAAAGAAGAGAGGAGATAACCTCACAAGAACAAAAGTTCTATTAAGTTTAATTGATCAAATTCTGTAACCTTTTACAATAAACAAAATAAACTATTTATAGGCTCTCTAATGCCTATTAAAATTCAGCTACTAATGTGTTCACACAACAATTAAAAATGTTCACACTTCAAGCATTAAATCTCTGTTCATGGATAGTGTAAGTTCATGCATGGTTGAATAATCATGTTTCTTCCCAAAACCCGTTCATGCATGCTTAACCAATAAGAAAGCTTCCTTGTTCCATGGATGTGCATCTTCAATTCATATCCAACCCCTCTTGGACAAATGCTAGGTGCATGGGTCATGTATCTCTCTTAATTAAAGCTTTAATGATGGGCTGGTTCATGAATGGAAGCATGTACCTTCTAAATTCGTTCTCCCCTTTGTACATGCACATTATACATTCAATGTGATGAATTAAGGTAATATTTCCTCCCTTTGGACGTTCATGAATCCACCCATACATGTATAGGAGCTGATTGGTCAAATTGAGGTGTGAATGGCTTAGATGCTGCCTTGGGAATACGATCGGCCAAGCTTGTGCTTTAAATTGCTGGACACCTTTTGGCCAAATAGGTGCCTTGGGGAGCCAAATGGATAAGCCACCATTCATTGAAAGAGGCCTTACATGCACCGTCCCATACATTGAACCTATCATGCATGAACCTTGTTTAATTACTCTCCAAATTCAGCTCACCTACAAAAACACATGAACCAAAATTAAATCACATAAAATTCAGCTGAACAAACATTAATATAATTTAGACACACTAATTAAACATAAATTAAATTAGACAAATTTAATAAAGTCTTAACAAGACATATTAAATTTGGCCAAGACACATTTAACACATGTAATAAGTCAAAACATAATTATGAGCTGTAGTAATTTAAACTAAATTAATAAATTACTTAATTTATTCAGACATTAAAATAAATGAGTTGAAATAAACTTAAGCCAAGCTCAAACGAGCTAAAGTAAGCTAAATTGAGCTCAAACGAGCTAAATTAAGCTCATGTGAGCTAAATCGAGCTGGGAAAAACTAAGATTGAGCTTGTTGAGTTGAGATTGAGCTTCATCTTGCACTTGGGGCCCTCGTGTTTAGGCCAATCATGATAGCAACGAGTGGTGCCACAACATGATGCGATTGAGATCACATCATACCCTCCCTCTTGAAGACGATTTGTCCTCAAATCGGGCCATTTTCTCAAAAAAAATTTTACATCGTCACCAGCCCCTTTGTCGATGGAATTGGCATAGTTGCTCCCAAAAACCTGGAAATCAGACATGCCTTGAGTAGGACACAATTTATGTTTATACCCTCCCTCTTTAGGAGGGAACCACTTCGAAGTGTCACCTACACAAAAATTAAATAGATTAGTGACACCATGGTTTATAAGTTCAAAAGGTCTTCTTAAGATCTTATGCAAAAATTGCACCAATGAACCAGTGCCGGGATCAAAAATAAAAACCGTTCTTACCTTTTTCTCCAATGGACACAAACCTAAATCACAAGTCAGTCGAAAAGCATAATCTCGAAAATCAAAATTGCAAAATCCAAACCCTTTTAACAAGAACAAAGAATAATAATCTCCGGGGTCAAAAACAAAGC
Source organism: Gossypium hirsutum (assembly GCF_007990345.1). Taxonomy (NCBI): domain Eukaryota; kingdom Viridiplantae; phylum Streptophyta; class Magnoliopsida; order Malvales; family Malvaceae; genus Gossypium; species Gossypium hirsutum. The sequence continues at coordinate 35,396,333 of NC_053436.1, forward strand.
TTCCTCTTGCTTGGCTTGACGTTAACTTAGGAATGTATATCCCGGGTTTAAAAACGCGATTTTCATTGATCGTTTCGCAACGCAACAAAAATTTCTTCTTCACCAAGACTTCACACATGTCAAGCAAATAGGAGTTAGGCATACATACATTTGAGCAATCAAACCCTTCATATTTCATTCGCACACGTAAACAAGAAAAGTTCACACCACAATTTAGATAATTCACATGATCATCACAAGCACACAGATTATATGTCAACTTTTCATCACACAATCCCAAATTTTGTTCGGGCTTACCTTGACTTACTTCTTGATCAATCTTGACAATGATAGGCTCATGAGCAGAAAGATATTTCACATTACTATGTAAAACACATTTATCAACAATCAAATTATGATTTCCAATCAGATCAAGATGAAAAACTTTCTCACAAACTAAGTCTTTGCTAATCTCGTCATCAAGAATCAAGTAAGATTGGGAAGACTCAAATACAGTAGATCCCTTACATGGCTTACCTTTAAGCACTTGTGGACTAGGGTCATCTACGATCTTACCTTTCTCGACTAATCGAAATCGTTTCTCCTTAGAAAAATATTGAAGTTGAAATTGATCGATGGGATTTTGAGAAACCTGAAAAGTAGAAACAAAACAAGGAAAATTCATAGGATGGTTAGTAACAACACTCCTTTCTTCTTCACTCTCGTTTCTTCCTTCAATCTCACTCTCTTTTTCGGTTTCCTTTTCTTTTTCGCACTCGTTTTTATTTTCAATCTCATTTTCAATTTTCTTTTCTATCTCACACTCATCCTCTTTTTCTTTCATTTCTTTTCTTTTTCATTTTCTCGCTCACACTCTTTTTCTTTCTCACATGATGTTTCGATTTCATTACAAAAGTATAAATCATCAAAAAGAGAAACCTTTTGTTGAGAATAAGAAAAGGGTTCTTCACACAAATGGCAATCTTCTCTTTGTGATAGATCTTCCGTAGCCGAGTACTTTGACACTCTTGAAGCACGTTCGCCTCTTCGTAAATAATCCTTTGTAGATGAATAAATTGAGGCACTTGTAAAGACACGTTTACTTTTTCGTTTATCATCTCGGAAGGACTCAAACTCGGAGTTTGCTACTCTTGGTCTCGTACGCCTTGTTGAATAAACGTCTTGATAAGAGTTTCTTGTCGAGTAGTGTCGTCGGGATGATCTTAACTCCGTCTCATGACTCGATGAAATTTGCTTTTGTTGGGCTCTTGTCTCTATTCGATCCAATCTATCATGCAATTTATCAAAATTTGATTTCACAATTCTACGTATCTCTTGCTTCAAATATTGGAAATCTGATTCGGAAAATTCTTGTGACATGATTTTTTTTTTTTAAAAAAATGATTAAAATAAAATAGAAAGTAAATACCTCACCACAAAAATCTCACGTTTCACTCACAATGGAAATTGGATAGCACTCCACTCGTGTTTACACTCTTCTAGGCTTTTTCTTTGATGTAAAACACACGTGCCTTTTACCTCTCGACCTCGTCTCACAATTTCGTAATTCGTCTCGATAGACTTAATTTGCTGCTTGAGGGTCGGTTTCAAAATAGGTTACAAAGGAATGATGTGGGTGTAAGGTAGGCTAAACAAAATAAAATCAAGGCTAAGTGTGGCGTTGGGATGGGTAAATAATGGTAGGAAAGGAAACTTGATGATCGGAGCAAATAAGAGAGAAAAAATAAAAATAAAAACTCGCAAGACTTTTCACTTTTTTTTAACTTGATTTTTTTTTGGTCACCTTTTTTTTTGCTCGATTTTTTTTTCACTTTTTTTTTTGAATTTTTTTTTTCAATCAATTTTTTTTTCGAAATTTTCTTATTTTTTTTTGTTACTCCAATACAATAGTAAGCTAAATACAAGGGAAAAAATTAAATTACAACTCAAAATTTTTTTTTGATTTTTTTTTCACGTTTCGAACCTACTTGCGGCCTAATACGAACATCGGTACTCCTCGTTTTAGTAGCTCTGATACCAAATGATGTGATCCGGCCCAGGTTAATCGAGTCGTTTCACAAAGTTGCCCGATCGTCTACGAGGAGTAGTTGGAGTTGTCAAACTTGGGTGATTTAGGCTAAGGGTTGCGGAAGCTTTGAGAGGGTTTAGATGAGTGGTTTGGTGTGGATAAATTCGGTTTAGAATAGAAACAAGGTAGGTTAGAAAAAGGTAATTGATGGAGATGGAAAAATAGAACTCAAGCGAAAAAAACGATTCAATACTATATGAAGTATTGCCCCGGGACTTATATTGCTTAAGGTGGGTTTAATGGATTGTCGAAGATGGACCTTGACCCGTTACCTATAGAGAGGTAGGAACCAAAGGTATAAAAAGGTGGATGAACGCCACACCAGGATGGTGATAAGTTCAAGAAGTCGGGTTGACGCCACTAGCGAGCTAGATAAGTCAGAACGAGACTCGAACGAAAGAAGAGAGGAGATAACCTCACAAGAACAAAAGTTCTATTAAGTTTAATTGATCAAATTCTGTAACCTTTTACAATAAACAAAATAAACTATTTATAGGCTCTCTAATGCCTATTAAAATTCAGCTACTAATGTGTTCACACAACAATTAAAAATGTTCACACTTCAAGCATTAAATCTCTGTTCATGGATAGTGTAAGTTCATGCATGGTTGAATAATCATGTTTCTTCCCAAAACCCGTTCATGCATGCTTAACCAATAAGAAAGCTTCCTTGTTCCATGAATGTGCATCTTCAATTCATATCCAACCCCTCTTGGACAAATGCTAGGTGCATGGGTCATGTATCTCTCTTAATTAAAGCTTTAATGATGGGCTGGTTCATGAATGGAAGCATGTACCTTCTAAATTCGTTCTCCCCTTTGTACATGCACATTATACATTCAATGTGATGAATTAAGGTAATATTTCCTCCCTTTGGACGTTCATGAATCCACCCATACATGTATAGGAGCTGATTGGTCAAATTGAGGTGTGAATGGCTTAGATGCTGCCTTGGGAATACGATCGGCCAAGCTTGTGCTTTAAATTGCTGGACACCTTTTGGCCAAATAGGTGCCTTGGGGAGCCAAATGGATAAGCCACCATTCATTGAAAGAGGCCTTACATGCACCGTCCCATACATTGAACCTATCATGCATGAACCTTGTTTAATTACTCTCCAAATTCAGCTCACCTACAAAAACACATGAACCAAAATTAAATCACATAAAATTCAGCTGAACAAACATTAATATAATTTAGACACACTAATTAAACATAAATTAAATTAGACAAATTTAATAAAGTCTTAACAAGACATATTAAATTTGGCCAAGACACATTTAACACATGTAATAAGTCAAAACATAATTATGAGCTGTAGTAATTTAAACTAAATTAATAAATTACTTAATTTATTCAGACATTAAAATAAATGAGTTGAAATAAACTTAAGCCAAGCTCAAACGAGCTAAAGTAAGCTAAATTGAGCTCAAACGAGCTAAATTAAGCTCATGTGAGCTAAATCGAGCTGGGAAAAACTAAGATTGAGCTTGTTGAGTTGAGATTGAGCTTCATCTTGCACTTGGGGCCCTCGTGTTTAGGCCAATCATGATAGCAACGAGTGGTGCCACAACATGATGCGATTGAGATCACATCATTACAGGTGATAAAACCATATACACATTAACTACAAACCTTTCTCATGTCTCAAAATATGACCAAATACAAACTCATCGAAATTTCATTATTTAATACTCGAATAGATTCTACACATACTTGTATCGCCTCGTACTAACTTTTTTCTCAACCACATCATTCATTTACCCGTTGAACTATTCAGAATAGAAATTGGACTCTCGGGAGTCTCATACGATAAGTACCTATACCATGGCTCGTAGCCAAATCAAGGTAACTTATCCAAAGAACTATTATCATGGCCCGAAGCCAAATCATCCGATATGCATGGCCTAAAGCCAAATCGATAAAATACGCCCTTGAAGTGCTAATATCGTGGCCCGAAGCCAACTCAACGTATCACTTACTGACATGTCAATAGTATCCAAAACTATTCTTAAGGTTCAACCAGGCTGATGTGACCACGCCCCAAGCCCCATCAAGTCCTCCTCTTTATTCCCTCGAGCTTCCAAAGGGACCAATGACCCGAGCTAGGTCCAAGCGATTTCATGAAGTTGTTTCAGCTTTGTTGTTCAAGTTTTGGAAGGAGAATCAGCTTGTTGAAGATGAGGAAGCTCGATCCAACTCCTTGAAGAAACCATGCACCTTAGTGCAAGCTAATTTCAGCTCCATTTTAGCTTTTCTAGCTCGTTTCAACTCCGACCAGCTCAAATGAGCTCATTTCAGCTCAATCGAGCTCAATTTAGCTACAATTCAGCTCATTTATTTTATTGGTTGAATAATTAAAGTATTTTATTAACTTAGTTTAAGTTATTACAGCTCATAATTATGTTTTGATTTATTTCATGTTTTCAAAGTTGTCTTAGCCGAATTTAATATGTTTAGCTTAAGACTTTATTAAATTTGTCTATTTTAAATTTATGTGTTAATTAATATATCTATTTTTAATTAATTTGTTCATATTTCATGTAGGTACAGCCGAATGTAGAGATTCATTCAAGCTAGGTGCATGAACGTCTACTTACAATGCACGATGTGGGAACACAATTAAAGATGATTCATGAATGGGCTGGTTCAATGAACGTAAGGATGATGCATGAATGATTTAATACAATGTATGGGAGTGTGCATGCACAATTGAGGTTCAATGGATGGCATTTAAAGGAGCACATGCATTTGGGACGTTCATGCAAGAGGGAGTTGCTGAAAGTTCATGTATTTGAAGATTCATGGATCATATTTATGGGGGAAAATACATGGGACGTTTCATGCATGATTCATGCATTTTCAAGATGACCATTCAAGTATTTTAGGCACATTAATGCCTCATTCAGCCAAGGGAGATGTAGGATCATTAAAGAGCTGCACATTCATGGAATTATGGAGATTCTTCAAGGCTAAGGATGCATGAATGCATCAAGTGAAGCATCATGATGGTTCGGCCAATTCATGTACCATCTTCAAGCATGAACTGGATTTTAATGCTATTTGTGTGAACATGTTAAATACCTGTGTGAACAGAATTTAAGTTAGTGTGAACAACATAGATGCCGAATATCAATAGGCATTTTAGGCTTATAAATAGCTTACTTGTTTATTGTAAAAGGTTACAGAATTTGATTATTGAAAACTTGATTGTGAGGTTTCCTCCTATCCTATTCCGTACGAGTCTCGTTCTGACTTATCTAGCTCGCTAGTGGCGTCAACCCGACTTCTTGAACTTATCACCATCCTGGTGTGGCGTTCATCCACCTTTTTATACCTTTGGTTCCTACCTCTCTATAGGTAACGGGTCAAGGTCCATCTTCGACAATCCATTAAACCCACCTTAAGCAATATAAGTCCCGGGGCAATACTTCATATAGTATTGAATCGTTCTTCGCTTGAGTTTTATTTTTCCATTCCATTTTAACTATTAAATTATAAACAATATTTCTTTATTTCACCGAGCCTATCAAACATCTATCCAAACCATCTTTTGAACCCATTTTCTCAACTTCCGCTATAAAAAATCATCTAACTCCATCTATCTACAAAATTGAACAAACTTCTCGTCGACGATCGGGCAATCAAGTGAATCGACTCAATCAACCGAGCCGGATCACATCACAGACTTTCACACTTTTTGTTTCTATCATCAAATGCATTCGCAGAGTAGTTTTCACAATTCATACATTACCCATAATCCCGTTTTAACAATTTATGCAATATTAAAGCATTTTAACATACATTTATAATGTAATCATCACATACGAACTTACCTCGTATTCGAAATTGACGGATCGAGTCGACTACTTGATAACCTTACTTTTCCCCGATCTAAATCTGAATTCTTTCTTTCTTGATCTATATGAATTCAAAATTAACTTATTTATTCATCTACTCATTCAATTAATCCAAAAATACACATTTGGGCATTTTTATACATTAGCCCCTAAACTTTCACATTTAATCAATTTAGTCCCTATTTCAAAAATATACAAAATTCACACAATTCAACGAAACCCATGCTTGGCCAAATTATATATAGGTCCCTAGGAGCCCAAAACTTTCATTTATTTCACATTTCAATCACACAATTTGCACATTTCATAATTTAATCCCTATTATGCATTTTCATCAAAAATCACTTCACAAAACATGAAAATCTATCATCAAAAAATCATATTTCATCTTCAAACACCAAATAACACATAAAATCATCAATGGAAACTCTTAAAATCTTTAACAGGTTTAAAAATGGAGGTAGAGCTAGCTAGTATTAGATGCAACGATCACAAAAACATAAAAATCACTAAAACCTGAGCTCAAAATTACTTACAATTGGAGCATGCATTAGCCAAACCCTAACAAGCTTCCCACCTTTCTTTTTCCTTTGATATTCGGTTATCAATGAAGAATATGAACACAAATTCATGTTTTGATATAATTTAATTAACTTAATTTATCAATTTACTTATTTACCGTTAATGAATAAACATAGAAATTTATAATGCATGTCCATTAATTTCCATTAATACGACCAATGGTCTAATATCATCATAAGAACTTTTAATTTAATTAATCATAGCAATTAAACACCTTTAACAAGTAGAATGCAACTTTTGCATTTTACGCGATTTAATTCTTTTTATCAAATTAACCAACCAATCGATAAAATTAGCTCACGAAATTTTCACACATATCAAATAACATGCTGTAAATACCAAAAATAATATTAAAATAATTTTCTAACATCGGATTTGTGGTTCTGAAACTACTATTTCGGTTAGCTAAAATCGAGCTGTTACAGTGGAGGTTAGTGATGGTTGGATTTGCAAAAATAGGTTTTATTTTATAAAATAGAAAAATGGCATTTGGTTTGGTAAATTGTGTATCATGCTTTTAGCATGATTAAATTGAATGGAATAAATTGATATTTGGAGCATGAATTGTTGATTTTTTGAACATTTGATAAAGGTATTCTAATTGGTATATGAATATTGGGAAAATAATATTTACTATTCTTAATTTTATTGATGTTAAAATTTGCTTAGTAACATACTTTTTGATGTGATCCGGCTCGGTTGATTGAGTCGATTCACTTGATTGCCCGATCGTCGACGAGAAGTTTGTTTGATTTTGTAGATAGATGGAGTTAGATGATTTTTTTATAGCGGAAGTTGAGAAAATGGGTTCAAAAGATGGTTTGGATAGATGTTTGATAGGCTCGGTGAAATAAAGAAATATTGTTTATAATTTAATAGTTAAAATGGAATGGAAAAATAGAACTCAAGCGAAGAACGATTCAATACTATATGAAGTATTGCCCCGAACTTATATTGCTTAAGGTGGGTTTAATGGATTGTCGAAGATGGGCCTTGACCCGTTACCTATAGAGAGGTAGGAACCAAAGGTATAAAAAGGTGGATGAACGCCACACCAGGATGGTGATAAGTTCAAGAAGTCGGGTTGACGCCACTAGCGAGCTAGATAAGTCAGAACGAGACTCGTACGAAATAGGATAGGAGGAAACCTCACAATCAAGTTTTCAATAATCAAATTCTGTAACCTTTTACAATAAACAAGTAAGCTATTTATAAGCCTAAAATGCCTATTGATATTCGGCATCTATGTTGTTCACACTAACTTAAATTCTGTTCACACAGGTATTTAACATGTTCACACAAATAGCATTAAAATCCAGTTCATGCTTGAAGATGGTACATGAATTGGCCGAACCATCATGATGCTTCACTTGATGCATTCATGCATCCTTAGCCTTGAAGAATCTCCATAATTCCATGAATGTGCAGCTCTTTAATGATCCTACATCTCCCTTGGCTGAATGAGGCATTAATGTGCCTAAAATACTTGAATGGTCATCTTGAAAATGCATGAATCATGCATGAAACGTCCCATGTATTTTCCCCCATAAATATGATCCATGAATCTTCAAATACATGAACTTTCAGCAACTCCCTCTTGCATGAACGTCCCATATGCATGTGCTCCTTTAAATGCCATCCATTGAACCTCAATTGTGCATGCACACTCCCATACATTGCACCAATCCGTTCATGAACCTGCAGCAAATTAAATCAGCAAGTTAAATGCATTTCAAACACATTAAATTAGCAGCATATGAACTCAATAATTTGCACATTAAATTTGGCCATACATATTAACAATTTTAGACATATTTAAAACATCATAATTAGTTAAGTATTTAATTTAGATATAATTAAAACACTTAATTAATTATTTGTCCAGATTTTAACAAATTAACTAACTTAAGATAAACAACTAATTTAACTAATGACAAATTAAATGGTTTATTTCAGCAAAATAAATGCAAGCTAAAGAAAGCTAAAAATAAGCTCATTGGGTTAAAATTGAGCTGAATTGAGCTTGAGTGAGTTGACTTGAGCTCGAGTGAGTTGGAAACGAGCTAAACGGAGCTTAACGAAATGAAATTGAACTAATTCAGCTCGCATGGATTTGCAAACAATGCTTAGGGAGCTGATCCAAAAGTGTGCCCGGGGCATGGTCGTATCATCCCCTCCCTCTTTAAAGCGATTTGTCCCCAAATCGGGCCATTTACTCACGAAAAATCGTTGAAGATTCTGAAAGCCACAATTAACTCGGATCAAAAGAAGCTCATTCGCATGCCTTCCCTCTTTAGGAGGGTACCACTTCACATTGTCACCTTTAAAAGAATAAAACGAATTAGTGAAACGATGAAGATTAAGCACAAAGGAACTTTTTGAGATTTGATTCACAGTTTGAACAAATAATCCAATACCGAGGTCAAAAATAGAAATTGTTCTTACCTTTTTCTTCGATGGAAACAAACATAAATCACAAGGCATTTGATAGCTATGGTTTTGGAAGTCAACTTTCCATGGTTCGATTACCTTAGGCAATGATATAGAATGGTGTTCACCGGGGTCAAAGACAAAATTTTCTCTTGCCATTTCAATTTGATTTGGCAATTTCATGACCGACTTCATAGAAAGAGCACTAAGCAACTCAAAATCATTATCATTCAAAACATGTTCGGATCTTTTAGTCCACAGTTGAGAACATCCTCCGAAAACAAAATTTTGATTTTGACTTAACAAACTAACAAGATTCACATGGCTCATTTTCAAACTTAAAGACAAAGTATCATACAAACAAAGATTGTTTACACATTCATTCAAACAAAATTTATGATGCTTGCTTTCTTTCATGGATGATTCATAATAGCAAACTCCAGGATTAAAGACATGATTTTGACTACTCGATCCAAATGGCAAAAAGAGTCCTTTTATCTCCAACAATTTACACAAATTAAACAACGAGGGTGTTAACATACTCAAATTCAAACAAGCAAACCCTTTAAATTTCATTCGAAAAGATTTACAAAAACATGGAAATTTCACACCAAAAATTAGATAATCCACATGATCAACACAACCAAGCAGATGATATGTCAACTTTTGATCACACAATTCCAGATTTTGTTGGTGTTGATTTATTCGCTCTTCATCAAAAATCTTGCCAATGGCGTATTCATCAATACATTTCCATTCCTTTTCAACATGATCAGTGAGAATGAACATTTTATATGGACTTTCATCTTGCGGATCCAAAACATGTATTCTATTGCAAGTTAAAGACAAACAACTAATATCATCAAGAAAATAATATTTTTCAAAAGCAAGAATCTTTTTATCATCAGACAAAACAAATGGGTCATCATCAATCAAAGAATGACAAGTAGCCACGTCAAAGTTTAGATTCTTTCTAAAGACCAAATCATCAACAAAGGACCCATCAACAATCGAAAAAGGCAGAGGTGCTTTAAAAATTTCAAGACTCATACCTTGCTTACCTTTTGGCATAGGCGAACTAGGATCGTTGAGAACACTACCTTTTTCAGCCAAAGTGAACCTTCTATCCATGGAAAGGTATTGAAGTTGAAACTTGTCAATCGGTTCCTTGGAAACCTGGAAAGAAGAAAATTTACACGGCAAACTTGCAAATGGGTTAGTTAGAACATTCCTCACTTTTGCTCGATTGCTTTCTCCCTTTTCACTCTTCTCTTTTTCAAACTCTTTTCTAATCTCAACTTCTTTTTTTCTCTTTTCATTTCCTCTCTCATTTTCAATTTTATTTTTGACCTCACTCTCTTTTTGGATTTCTTTTTCTTTTTCAATCTTTTCTTCTTTTCTTTCGATTTCTCTTTCTCGCTTACACTCTTGTTCAATCTCAATTTCTTTTTCAAATTCTTTCTCTTCATTTTCTTTTTCTCACACTTTTTTGATTTCTTGTTCCTTTTCTTTCATTTCTTTTTTTCGTCTCTCGATTTCATTCCATATATGCTCATTTTCTCTCATCAACATTTCTTGTCTTTCTTTTCTTCTTATTTCTTTTTCTTTTTGCCTCACTCCTTCATTATAGGATGGAGATGTTACAAATGAATCAGCACTAAATGACTCTTGTTGGGTATAATTGGATCGACTTTCATACAAAAAATGATCACCTCTTCGAGATTGATTCTTGGCAGATGAATACCTTGGTGCATACGAATGACTACTTGTGATTTCTCGTTCGTCACCTTGAAAAGCTTCAAACTCAAAACTTGCTTTGCTTCGTCTTGAGTTCCTCATTGAATAGGAATCATGGTATGAATCTCTTCTCGAATAATCATTGGATGTGTGCTTTAGTGATGATCTTGTCTTCGTCTCTTGACCCGGTGAGTTTGGCTTCCATCGGGCTCTTTCCTCCACTCGATCCAATCGATCATGCAACTTATCAAATTTTGATTTCACCATTCTACGCATCTCTTGCATCAAATATTGGAATTCTGATTCGGAAAATGTTTCTCGAGACATGATTAAGTAATGGAAAAGAAAATGTTAAAAAAATAAAGAAAATAAATACCTTACCACAAACCTCACAAATTCGCTCAAAAAGAAAAATTCACTCACTCTCGAGTTTGAACTCTCTTTTAGGCTTTTGCTCACTCTAATGTACTCACGCTCTCTTGCCTTTTACCACTCAACCTCGTCTCACAAATTCGTAATTCGTCTCGATAGACTTAATTTGCTGCTTGAGGGTCGGTTTCAAAATGGGTTACAAGGGATAACGTCGGGTGTAGGGTAGGCTAAATAAAGAAAAAAATTGGTTTAAAGTGTGGCGTTGGGATGGGTAAATAATGGTAGGAAGGGAAACTTGATGATCGGAGTAATAAAAGATGAAAATAAAACTCACAAGACTTTTCACTTTTTTTGTTCTTTTTTTTACTTTTTTTTCTTTTTTGCTCACTTCTTTTTTTTTTGAATTTCGATTTTTTTGTGATACTCCAATACAATAGTAAGGTAAATACAATAAAGAAAAGAGAAAATAAAATAAAATTACAACTCGAGATTTTTTTGATTTTTTTTTGAAACTTTTTTTTTACAAACCTATCTTTCGAGATAGCTACGAACGTCGGTGCTCCTCATTTTGCAAGCTCTGATACCAAATGATGTGATCCGGCTCGGTTGATTGAGTCAATTCACTTGATTGCCCGATCGTCGACGAGAAGTTTGTTCGATTTTGTAGATAGATGGAGTTAGATGATTTTTTTATAGCGGAAGTTGAGAAAATGGGTTCAAAAGATGGTTTGGATAGATGTTTGATAGGCTCAGTGAAATAAAGAAATATTGTTTATAATTTAATAGTTAAAATGGAATGGAAAAATAGAACTCAAGCGAAGAACGATTCAATACTATATGAAGTATTGCCCCGGGACTTATATTGCTTAAGGTGGGTTTAATGGATTGTCGAAGATGGGCCTTGACCCGTTACCTATAGAGAGGTAGGAACCAAAGGTATAAAAAGGTGGATGAACGCCACACTAGGATGGTGATAAGTTCAAGAAGTCGGGTTGACGCCACTAGCGAGCTAGATAAGTCAGAACGAGACTCGTACGAAATAGGATAGGAGGAAACCTCACAATCAAGTTTTCAATAATCAAATTCTGTAACCTTTTACAATAAACAAGTAAGCTATTTATAAGCCTAAAATGCCTATTGATATTCGGCATCTATGTTGTTCACACTAACTTAAATTCTGTTCACACAGGTATTTAACATGTTCACACAAATAGCATTAAAATCCAGTTCATGCTTGAAGATGGTACATGAATTGGCCGAACCATCATGATGCTTCACTTGATGCATTCATGCATCCTTAGCCTTGAAGAATCTCCATAATTCCATGAATGTGCAGCTCTTTAATGATCCTACATCTCCCTTGGCTGAATGAGGCATTAATGAGCCTAAAATACTTGAATGGTCATCTTGAAAATGCATGAATCATGCATGAAACGTCCCATGTATTTTCCCCCATAAATATGATCCATGAATCTTCAAATACATGAACTTTCAGCAACTCCCTCTTGCATGAACGTCCCAAATGCATGTGCTCCTTTAAATGCCATCCATTGAACCTCAATTGTGCATGCACACTCCCATACATTGCACCAATCCGTTCATGAACCTGCAGCAAATTAAATCAGCAAGTTAAATGCATTTCAAACACATTAAATTAGCGACATATGAACTCAATAATTTGCACATTAAATTTGGCCATACATATTAACAATTTTAGACATATTTAAAACATCATAATTACTTAAGTATTTAATTTAGATATAATTAAAACACTTAATTAATTATTTGTCCAGATTTTAACAAATTAACTAACTTAAGATAAACAACTAATTTAACTAATGACAAATTAAATGGTTTATTTCAGCAAAATAAATGCAAGCTAAAGAAAGCTAAAAATAAGCTCATTGGGTTAAAATTGAGCTGAATTGAGCTTGAGTGAGTTGACTTGAGCTCGAGTGAGCTGGAAACGAGCTAAACGGAGCTTAACGAAATGAAATTGAACTAATTCAGCTCGCATGGATTTGCAAACAATGCTTAGGGAGCTGATCCAAAAGTGTGCCCGGGGCATGGTCGTATCACTTTTACTTGCATTTTAACATCCTAAATTAAGTGATTAAACAATAGATTTTATGCTTGTATGTATGATTATATTGGCAACATTGCATGGTGGATCCATTGGATATAGTTGGTATGATATTTAGTTTATGGTATGTTTACTAGTGTTCGTACGATGGTTGATAACACGGTATATGAAGCAAATATTTTATACTAGCAATGTTTAATTAAAGCTTACCATGGAGTGGATTGCTTGCGACTAAGGTATGTATCTTGTGAGAATTAATTGGTGTTTTCTAAGCGTGTAATTGGGTGTTAAATTTTGATTAATTGTTGCATATTTATTGTAAATAAATTAAATTGAAAATATGGATGTTTATGATAATTAATTGTAGTTATTTCAAGTTTAATAAGTAAGTAAAATATGTAAAATCGGGAATTAAAACAAATTTTTTTTACAAAATAGGTGCAGTGGTTTGCACACGGGGGTGTGTCTTTTCACATGGGCGTGTGAGTTTTTGGGGGGGTTTGATTTTTGGTTTTTGTAATCTAGTATTCTAATTTGTTTAATTTATAATTTAGTCTTAAAACATGATTAGATTAATTGAATCATTTAATGATAGGGAAACTTGGTAATATTTTAGGATTAGACTTGTAACTATTAATATTTGGTAGAAACACTTTTATTTTTTAATTTGGAAAATGTACTAAAAGTTTGTAACAGTTACGATTTAGTCCCTAATTATAAAACTTGAATTAGACATAGTAAATGAACTCAAATTAAGCTGAAAGTTTTTAGGCTTGCATAATTTGACTAAAAGAAGGTTAGTAACTATTTGGAAATAAAATCAAGATAGTTTTAAGTGGTAAAATAACCAAAATACCCTTAGGTTTAAATACTTAGAAAAAGTTTTAAAATGGTTCATAAATTGCTTATGCATTAATAAATGATAGTTAATTTGTCATAAATGAGGTGTTATAAGGTTGGGGTGTGCGTCGAGTGGTCGTTACTTGGAGAGTTGCTTCGATGGCTAATGTAACGCTTCGAATTTAGGTCGGTCTGTCCCAGTCGGGTTTTAGTGTCACATCTCCCATCTCGTAACAACACTATGCCACCAGGAAAAAGTGCCAATAAGTGAAAACAAACATTTTATTAAGAAAACAAGAAGCATTATTGGAGACACACTATATACCTAGTACTGTAACACCCCTAACCCATAACCGTCACCAGAATAGGTTAAGAGGCATTACCAAACATGTAACTCAATTCAGAACAATCATTTATCAAATGTCATCTCATTTCAGTAAATATCATTCATTCACATTCAATATGTACTTAAATCGAGCATACAAAGTTTAAATCATGCATTCGGGACTAAATCGGTAACATATGAAAATTTTGGAACTTTATAAAAATTTCAACATTTCAAGTATCACACGCCTGTGTGAACAGGCCGTGTGCCTCATACAGCTAATAGACATGCCCGTGTCTTAGACCGTGTGGAAATAGGGCATACATACTAACTTGGGTTACACAGTCGACCACATGCCCATGTGTTAACCCGTGTGCCACACACGGCTAATAGACACGCCCGTGTGTCTAAGCCGTGTAACTCACTGACGTATTTTAACTAAGCTTCAGCAGACACACGGTCGAGTCACACCCCCATGTTCTCAACCGTGTGGACTAGAAATAGGCTTATTTAAGCCAATTTTCCTCACCCAAATTCAATCACTTGTAAGCATACATATAACACCATACTCTTATTCAATTTGGCAGCCAAAACAACAATTTCAACAACACATTATGTGCCATTTAAAAATCCAAGCATCTATATACTCAAATTAATACCATTTGTGCCATCAAACACATACCAAACAAATATGACTTGTAAGCCAATGTATGCATTTAATCTATTCAATAATTCAAACAATTTGCATATCTTCATCTCATCAACTACTTGCCAAAACATACCATATTTAGTACACATATACATAACCAATATTTAACCAAGTTAAGCCAAATCACATGGCTTAAACACATCAATGCATATAAGCTTCAATAGCTAAAATAACTCATACATGTCATATCATCAATTAGCCTATACATGTCGTATTACCAATTTCAAAGAGTTCAAAAATACCAAATCAACTCTGGATAGTGTGATGAAATCTTCGATGACTTCCAACCCAAGTGAGCTTTCAAATCACTGTAAAATATGGAAAATAAACAGAGTAAGCTAATAAGCTTAGTAAGCTAGTGATACGAACCGCCTCGGGGAGAGTCGAGTAGTATGCGAGTTTGCTCGATCGTCTACGAGAAAGTATCGTTTGGTTTGTTCAAAAAGGGTGTTTCTAAATAAATTATGCGGAAGCTATTCAAGGGGTTCAAATGAAGGGTTTAAAAAATATGAATATTAAGGTTCGGTTTAAAGTAAATGAAAGAATGGAAAGAAGGAACTCAAAAGCAAGCACGAACCAATATTGGAAAATATCGACCCAAATGCTTATAGGCTTTCAGGGCGAAAATGAAAATAATAGAACCTCGACCCGCTACTTAGCAAAGTAGGAACCTCGATATAAGGGTGAAAGAAACAGGGTTGACGCCACTACTAGGTAGATAAGTCAACAAAGTCTCAAACAAAATTTAGAGAAGAAAATTCTCACAAGATTAAATTCAATAAAAATTTGGCAAAAAGTCCCTTACAATTGAAAGAAAACAAATATTTATAGGCACATAGATGACCATTCAAATTCGGCATCTAGGTGTTCACACAATAATAAAAACGTTCACACTAATGTATTAAAATAGTTCATAAATTCGGCAGATTAATGAACTAGTTGAATGGACACTTTCTTCCCCCTAAGTGTGTGCATGAATACTTAATCATAAAGAAAGGCTTCAAGTGACTTGTATGTGCACCAAAGGTTGCATTCATCTCCTTGGGACGTTCATGCACTTCTATGGAGCATGTATCCTCATAATTAAACTCTTTAATAGCATGTAGGTTCATAAATGGCAGTATGAACCTAGTAAATTCGTTCTCCCCTTTGTGCATACACTTAATTCAATCAATGTGTTGAATTATTGAGTTAATTCCTTTCTTTGGACGTTCTTGAACCCATCCATGCATGTGTAGTAGCTTATAGGTCAATTCAAAGTGTGAATAGCTACTTCTTGGCCGAATAAGTGCCCTGGAAAGTTAGGAGACAGCCACCATACATGCACTTAAGCCATTCATGCATTCTATCATCCCATGAATTTGATCCATTCATGGACTAGGCTTTAATGTCCATAAATGCATTCGACACATGCATGAATTTGTAGAAACCTTGCATCTAGTCTTACATGCACCAGCATTTAATACTTCTTCATTCATGAGTGTGGAATGCCCAAAAGAGATGTTTCTTCATCCATACATTGTACCGTCCAAAGGGATGTACCTACATGAAATAAACAAGTCATTAAGATATCTCATGAACACTCATAAATTCGGCATGATGTGAACACATTAATGTCATGCATTAATTCAGCTATGTGAACATAATCAATTTATGTAATGACTATGACATATTAATAACAAATATTAATATAAGACAAGTTTAATGCTTAAATAAATATGTGCAAATTTTTATTTAATGCATTAAAAACAAAACCGAGTTTAAACTAAAATGAGCTAAGATTTAGCTCGTGAGCTAAAGTTGAGCTGAGGCTAAACTCCTAAGCTGAAGTTGAGCTAAGGTTTAGCTCGTGAGTTGAAAGTGAGCTAGGAGTGAGCTCGGTTTAGCTCAGGTGATACGACCCACCCCCGGGAACGGCTATTGTTTCAGCCTACAAGCGAGGCTCGTCGTGTTTGCAAGCTGGACGTAGCTCAATCTTATTTTGTGGAGCTTCATTTAGCTCGTTTCCAGCTCCTTTCAAGCTCAATGAGCTCGAATCAGCTCAATTTCAGCTCAAATACTTACGATTCAGCTCAATATCAATTGGACATTAATTTAGTAGCTGAATAATTATTTTGAGTCAATTTAATTAGTTTATTACAGCTCAATTAATTTTAGTTGTTTGCATAATTTAAAATCTGGAGAAATTTAATTTTGCATCTTAATTGAGTTATTTTTACATGTCATTAGTTTGTCTTAATTTTTACAGCTTATTAATATGTTTTATGCATTTTTAATGAGTCAAATTTTATTACATGTTTTAATGTGTTTTGTCCAAACTAAATTATATGTGCAGATTTTTAGTGCCGAATTAATATGTTTAACTTGTCAAAGTTTTATTTTAATTATGTTCAGCCAATATTACATCAATTTGAGCTCATTCATGTTTTATGTAGGTTGGCCGAATGTGGATGGAGCATTTAAGCTTGGTGCATGCACAATAGATTCAATGAACCTGGAGATACATGCATCAAATTGGTGAGCTGAATTTGGCATTCCTAGGTGACTATTCAGTCAAGAGAGCTAATGTTTCCAACTCCAAAGCTGTCAATTAATCCTTTCACATTTGCTGGATGCATATTGGCTTTTCGGTTCCATGTGTTCACACTCCATGACTCTTCAATGTTGAGCTTTCACACTTGAATTGGCTGCTCATTACCCTCTTAATTGCTGGTCACTTTTCAGCCAAAAGTTGCAACATAAATGAGCTAATTTATGCCCATTGGCCGAACCTAGCTAACCATGCATCATCCAAGTTTTTCCAAGTCCAATGCTTCATCTAGAAGGTGTCTAATGGAGCTCCATGTTCAGCCGAATCTAGCTAGTTCATTTAAGTGATTCATTTGCTTAATTTTTAAGGAATGTAAGTGATCATTCGGCTAGCTTAAGTGTTGCTTATAAATAGCTGAAATTTTACTTTGTAAAGGACTTTTGACATTTTTAAGTAACGAATTGCTGCAAAATTTGTGAGGCATTTTCTCTCAAATTTCGTTCGGGACCCGTAAGACTTATCTAGCTTCTAGTGGCGTCTTTCCGAGTCTTTCTCTCGAACTTATCACTCCCTAAACCCGAGTGTGGCGTTCACCTTTGATACCTTTGGTTCATACTTTACTAAGTATCGGGTCAAGGTCCTTATCAACCATTTCCATCTCAATTTGGTCCTATAAGTTTCGGGTCGACACTTTTCTTTAGTGTTGGTTCACTCTTGACCTTTTTGAACCATTACCATTTCGTACTAAATCCCTTACCATTTCGTACCAATTCCCAAATACCAAAACGTACCAAAACCAAATACCATTTCTTAATTAATCCTAAACCGAACTCGACCATTCTAGTCATACCATTTCGACTTAAACCAAATCCATATCCAACTTTGCACGGACTTACTTTACTTCTTTGAACTCAAATATATTCTATCTTCTTCTGGTCTAATATACTTTTTCGTTTACGATCGGGAACTAAACGACTCGGGTTCAACTACTAAACCGAGGTCGTATCATCAGGCAAGATGGATTGAGCTCGAATAAGCTGGATTTGAGCTGGATGGAGCTCGTGGAGCTGGAAACGAGCTTGGATCAGCTTGCCAACATGTCATTGCTCAGCTTGACAGACTTGCTCGATAAAGTTCGCGGGGCGTGCTTGATGTGATCCGGCCCGATTAATTGAGTCGGGTTCACTTAAGATGCCCGATCATCGACGAGAAGCTCGTTCAAATTTGTAGATAGATGGAGTTTGAATGTTTTATAAACGGAAGGTAGGCAAAATGGGTTCAAAGGATGGGTTTTGGTTTGATGAAAGATAGGTTCGGTTTAACAAAGAATTAAGTTACAAAGATGATAAATAAATGGAAATGGATAAAGAACTCAAACTTTAAGAATGATTCAATACTAAAAAGTATTGCCCCGAGTCTTATATTGCTTAAGGTGAATTTTGATGAAGGATAGAAGCGGACCTTGACCCGTTACCTATATGGAGGTAAGAACCAAAGGTATAGGAAGATGGTTGAACGCCACACCGATTCGGTGATAAGTTCAATGGAGTTCGGATTGACACCACTAGCAAGCTAGATAAGTCACTTCGAGACTCGAACGAAAGAAGAGAGGAGGTAACCTCACAAGAACAAAAGTTCTATTAAGTTTAATTGATCAAATTCTGTAACCTTTTACAATAAACAAGTAAGCTATTTATAAGCCTAAAATGCCTATTGATATTCGGCATCTATGTTGTTCACACTAACTTAAATTCTGTTCACACAGGTATTTAACATGTTCACACAAATAGCATTAAAATCCAGTTCATGCTTGAAGATGGTACATGAATTGGCCGAACCATCATGATGCTTCACTTGATGCATTCATGCATCCTTAGCCTTGAAGAATCTCCATAATTCCATGAATGTGCAGCTCTTTAATGATCCTACATCTCCCTTGGCTGAATGAGGCATTAATGTGCCTAAAATACTTGAATGGTCATCTTGAAAATGCATGAATCATGCATGAAACGTCCCATGTATTTTCCCCCATAAATATGATCCATGAATCTTCAAATACATGAACTTTCAGCAACTCCCTCTTGCATGAACGTCCCAAATGCATGTGCTCCTTTAAATGCCATCCATTGAACCTCAATTGTGCATGCACACTCCCATACATTGCACCAATCCGTTCATGAACCTGCAGCAAATTAAATCAGCAAGTTAAATGCATTTCAAACACATTAAATTAGCAGCATATGAACTCAATAATTTGCACATTAAATTTGGCCATACATATTAACAATTTTAGACATATTTAAAACATCATAATTAATTAAGTATTTAATTTAGATATAATTAAAACACTTAATTAATTATTTGTCCAGATTTTAACAAATTAACTAACTTAAGATAAACAACTAATTTAACTAATGACAAATTAAATGGTTTATTTCAGCAAAATAAATGCAAGCTAAAGAAAGCTAAAAATAAGCTCATTGGGTTAAGATTGAGCTGAATTGAGCTTGAGTGAGTTGACTTGAGCTCGAGTGAGCTGGAAACGAGCTAAACGGAGCTTAACGAAATGAAATTGAACTAATTCAGCTCGCATGGATTTGCAAACAATGCTTAGGGAGCTGATCCAAAAGTGTGCCCGGGGCATGGTCGTATCAGTGCTCGTATCATTCCCCCCTCTTTTAGGCGACTTGTCCTGAAGTTGAGCTGTTTATCCATGGGAGAACTTTGACTCGTGCATGGTTTTCGTCGATCAAATGGGATGGAAGATGTCACACAAACCTGAAAAATTCTTACCACAGCCGGTAAAAAGAAACTCAAAGGAGTCAAATTCAAATGTGTTCGATAGTTCCTAAAATATTCATTCAATCGAACATATGCCAAAAATCTCAATTGGACAAAGCAAGCATACATAAATTTATCAAAGAGTTTCGTTAGACCACCGTTACTAATGTGATCCGGCTCGGTTGATTGAGTCGATTCACTTGATTGCCCGATCGTCGACGAGGAATAGTTGAGTTTTCGGAAATAGGATGAAATAAGGCTAAAGATGCGGAAGCTTTCAAATGGTTTTAAAGGTTGGCTAAGGTGATGGTAAATTTATAAGGGTAGTAGGCTCGATTTAAGTATAAAAATAAGAAAAATGGAAGTTGATAAATGAAGGCTCGGTTTTGTAAAAAGATATTATAGTTGGGTAAAATCTAGGATAGTCGGTGGAATGGATAAATGAGCTTAAACACCAGAAACGATTCAACACTAAAAGTGTCACCCCGATTTCTATTCGGTTCAAGGTGGGATTGCGGAATTGTAGAAGGTTGAACGCCACACCAAAGCAAGGTGATAAGTTCAAAAGAGAACGATAGACGCCACTAGCACGCTAGATAAGTCAGATCGAAACTCGTACGAATTTAGAGAGGAGAAAACTCACTCTTTGAACAAAGTTCATTCAAATGATCAAAAGTCAAAAGTCCTTTACAAATGAAAGAAAACAAATATTTATAGGCACATAGATGACCATTCAAATTCGGCATCTAGGTGTTCACACAATAATAAAAACGTTCACACTAATGTATTAAAATAGTTCATAAATTCGGCAGATTCATGCACTAGCTGAATGGACACTTTCTTCCCCCTTAGTTTGTGCATGAATGCTTAGTCATAAAGAAAGGCTTCAAGTGACTTTTATGTGCACCAAAAGGTTGCATTCATCTCCTTGGGACGTTCATGCACTTGTATGGACCATGTATCTTCATAATTAAACACTTTAATGGCATGTAAGTTCATAAATGGTAGCATGAACCTAGTAAATTCGTTCTCCCCTTTGTGCATGCACTTAATTCAATCCCCTTGGACGTTCTTGAACCCATCCATGCATGTGTAGTAGCCTATAGGTCAATTCAAAGTGTGAACATGTTCAAGGAGCTCTATGGTCAACATAGAATTAGTTAGCAGCTACTTCTTGGCCGAATAAGTGCCTTGGAAAGTTAAGAGACAGCCACCATACATGCACTTAAGCCATTCATGCATTCTATCATCCCATGCATTTGATCCATTCATGGACTAGCCTTTAATGTCCATACATGCATTCGACACATGCATGAATTTGTAGAAACATTGCATCTAGCCGTACATGCACCAGCATTTAATACTTCTTCATTCATGAGTGTGGAATGCCCAAAAGAGATGTTTCTTCATTCATACATTGTACCGTCCAAAGGAATGTACCTACATGAAATAAACAAGTCATTAAGACATCTCATGAACACTCATAAATTCGGCATGATGTGAACACATTAATGTCATGCATTAATTCGGCTATGTGAACATAATCAATTTATATAATGACAATGATATATTAATAACAAATATTAATATAAGACAAGTTTAATGCTTAAATGAATATGTGCAAATTTTATTTAATGTATTAAAGACAAAACCAAGTTTAAACTAAAATGAGCTAAGTTTTAGCTCGTGAGCTAAAGTTGAGCTGAGGCTAAACTCCTAAGCTGAAGTTGAGCTAAGGTTTAGCTCGTGAGCTAAATATGAGCTAGGAGTGAGCTCGGTTTAGCTCAATCAAGTTGGATCGAGCTTGAATAAGCTGGATTTGAGCTAGATGGAGCTCGTGGAGCTGGAAACAAGCTGGGATCAGCTTGCCAACATGTCGATGCTCGGCTTGACAGACTTGCTCGATGAAGTTCGCGGGGCGTGCTCGTATCATTCCCCCCTCTTTTAGGCGACTTGTCCTCAAGTCGAGCCGTTTGTCCATGGGAGAACTTTGACTCATGCATGGTTTTCCTCGGTCAAATGGGATGGAAGATGTCACACAAACCTGAAAAATTCTTACCACAGCCAATAAAAAGAAACTCAAAGAAGTCAAATTCAAATGTGTTCGATAGTTCATAAAATATTCATTCAATCGAACATATGCCAAAAATCTCAATTGGACAAAGCAAGCATACATAAATTTATCAAAGAGTTTCGTTAGACCATCGTTACAAACATGAAAACTAAGTTGGATCAAGGGATAATTGGTTAAAACGATGGTAGGCACTTAAACACATTATTCCTCATCCAAAACATTTTAATTTCTTTAATCGAATATAGTAACTCATTTGGTCCTTTGTCTTGCTCATGCAAGGTATGCCATGGCCAAAGGTATGCTAATTCTTCCTTTCGTTTTTGAACAACATGAGGGGAGTCTCCAAATTCCAACGTAATAATCACATCATCACAATTCCAAAAGGAAAAATCCATCACATCAAAGTATAAATAATTTCCAAACAACCAATCAATGGAATTTTCAACTTCAATCGAAGTGAGCAAAGTTATTTGAAAATTTTTAGATGACTTACCTTGACGAATATGAAGAGAAGAAAATTGAGGATTGGGTTTACCTTTCTCAGTCAAAATGAATCTTCTCTCTTTGGATAGATAACGTAAGACAAACCTATTACTTCGATAAATTTGAATAGGTGGTGACGCACTATGACATGTCTTGCTCCTCGAGGGGTGGAATTCACAAAAATAAGATGGGTTAGTATTATCGAAAACTATGGACTTAAATGGAAAAGGAAAGTTACCATGGAAATTTGATTCAATTCCAAAAACATAGGTTGGCCTTACCTTCTCGAAATGAAACGAAAATTTCAAATGTGGCCAAACAAGGTGATTAATAAATGAATCAAAATTGAAACCCAAATCATTGAATTTCACCTTCTTATCAAAAATTCAAACTTCAAGCAAACATAATTTCAATGTAAATGATGCAAAGCGCTTAATGTTTCCATAAAATGAATTCATGTAGCAAATACCAGGCTTGAACACACGAACTTGATTAGGAATTCCAACAAGCAACATATTAGAAGAAGATATAATCAACTCACCACATGAATGATATTTCACTAGTTTAAACACACATGTTGATTTGACAAAACCGAGCATACCAAAATGCAAAGGTTCATACTTCAAGAGTATTAATCGGGAATGCAAATCACTACATGGAAATATCGCACAAAAACTCAAAGATTGTTCATGAAGAACACAATTGCACATATCATGTGAAGATCTTTTAACATGGATGCCAAACAAAGAATTTTTAACGAACATGCAACTTTTCAAACAGGCAGATTTATCACAAATCAATTGAGCAGGCATATTTAAACATAAAGATTTAACACATGAGTTCAAAAAGTTTGCAGGGTCAAACACATGAGAATTTTTACGTGACAGACTTTGATCAAACATGTTCAAAATCTGCTCAGGGAAAACTAATCCAATGTTGTCAACAAATTTGCCAATGTAGTAATCGTCATAAAAAAAACTGTATATGGCACCTTTTAAAACAAAATCGTTAACAACAGTAAGTGAACAAAAATTATCCAAATCAAGTGACTTTGATTCGATAAACAAAGAATCCTTACCTTCCTTACCTTCAATCGCAAGTGGGTGGTAGTCATTCGCGAACTTACCTTTTTCGAACAACCTAAAACACCTCTCGTTTGGAAGGTAATGTAGATGGAATTGGTCGCACAAACTTCTAGGAACCTAAAAAGTTAACTCACAAGAAGATCGAACAGGTGGGTTAGTGGAAATAATCCTCACTTGCTCACTTGTTTTCTCACTCGATTCTTTTTCTTCTGGATCACTCGTTTCTTTTGTTTCAATTTCTTTTTCATCTTCTTTTTCACTCTCAAATTTCTTTTCATTCCCTTTTTCATTTTCTTTTTGCTTTTCAAAGGCTTTTTCAAGTTCTCTCAAGATTCGCTCATTTTCTCTCTTACTTGCCTCTTGCCTCTCTTTTCTTTTTATTTCTTTTTCTTTTTCTTCTCTTGCTTTTTCTTTTTCTTTTCTTTTCTTTGTTTTCTCTTTACAAGAATGTACAAAAGAACGATGAGAATACAAATCTTGTTCGAAAGATGAAGAACTATTTGCATATGATTCACAATCAAAACTTCGTGAAGAATACTCCGGGTAAGATTTCTTTGAAGATCTAGTAGGAGTATGTCTTTCTCTTCGAACGCCATCTTGGAATGAATCAAAATCGTAATCAGCTTCTCGTCTTCTCAAATTTCTTGATGAAAAGGACTTTCGATCGAAGTCACTTCTCGAATTCGTTGATGAATATGCGTCATAGTATAAATCTCTTTGTCTCGAACTAGATGGCGAAAAGGAATCACGATAGGAACTTTTTCTTAAGTAGTAGTCGGGGGTATATCTCCGTGGGGTTCTTGGTTCCGTTTTACGACATGAAGAAACTCGATCACTTTGGTCTCGTTTAGTCGCCATTCTTCGCTTTTCTTGAACCAAAT
Source organism: Gossypium hirsutum (assembly GCF_007990345.1). NCBI lineage: Eukaryota > Viridiplantae > Streptophyta > Magnoliopsida > Malvales > Malvaceae > Gossypium > Gossypium hirsutum. The sequence goes on from NC_053436.1 coordinate 35,421,173, forward strand.
ATTGGTATTTCGATTCGGTGAACTCTTCGTATGACATGATTTTTGTTGCTAAAAAGAAAATGTTAGATCACAAAACAAAATAAAAAAAAATGAAGTACCTCACCACAAACCTCACAATTTCGCTCGGAAAGAAAATTGGATAACACTCCACTCGTGTTTACACTTGTCTAATGGCTTTTGCTCGCTCTAATGTACTCACCACTCGTGCCTTTTTCCGCTCGTCTCACTCTCGTGAATCCGTATTTTGTTTCAAGAAGACTTATTGCGGCTTAGAGGGTCGGCTTCAAATGGGTTACAAGGGATAACGTCGGGTGTAGGGTAGGCTAAACAAAGAAAATAAAAATCAAAGTATGTGTGGCGTTTTGGGGGGTAGAGGGAATGGTAGAATGAATGGATGCTTGAAAGCAACAAGAAATAATAACAAAATAAAACTCACAAAACTTTTCACTCTTTTTTTTTTATACTTCGATTTTTCGATTTTTTTTTTAAATTTTTTTTCGATTTTTTTTAATTTTTTTTTCATTTATTTTACAATACCGTAATACCGATAACGTCGATCTTACTTCGATTCAGGTAGCTCTGATACCAAATGATGTGATTCGGCTCGGTTGATTGAGTCGATTCACTTGATTGCCCGATCGTCGACGAGGAATAGTTGAGTTTTCGGAAATAGGATGAAATAAGGCTAAAGATGCGGAAGCTTTCAAATGGTTTTAAAGGTTGGCTAAGGTGATGGTAAATTTATAAGGGTAGTAGGCTCGATTTAAGTATAAAAATAAGAAAAATGGAAGTTGATAAATGAAGGCTCGGTTTTGTAAAAAGATATTATAGTTGGGTAAAATCTAGGATAGTCGGTGGAATGGATAAATGAGCTTAAACACCAGAAACGATTCAACACTAAAAGTGTCACCCCGATTTCTATTCGGTTCAAGGTGGGATTGCGGAATTGTAGAAGGTTGAACGCCACACCAAAGCAAGGTGATAAGTTCAAAAGAGAACGATAGACGCCACTAGCACGCTAGATAAGTCAGATCGAAACTCGTACGAATTTAGAGAGGAGAAAACTCACTCTTTGAACAAAGTTCATTCAAATGATCAAAAGTCAAAAGTCCTTTACAAATGAAAGAAAACAAATATTTATAGGCACATAGATGACCATTCAAATTCGGCATCTAGGTGTTCACACAATAATAAAACGTTCACACTAATGTATTAAAATAGTTCATAAATTCGGCAGATTCATGCACTAGCTGAATGGACACTTTCTTCCCCCTTAGTTTGTGCATGAATGCTTAGTCATAAAGAAAGGCTTCAAGTGACTTGTATGTGCACCAAAAGGTTGCATTCATCTCCTTGGGACGTTCATGCACTTGTATGGACCATGTATCTTCATAATTAAACACTTTAATGGCATGTAAGTTCATAAATGTTAGCATGAACCTAGTAAATTCGTTTTCCCCTTTGTGCATGCACTTAATTCAATCAATGTGTTGAATTATTGAGTTAATTCCTTCCCTTGGACGTTCTTGAACCTATCCATGCATGTGTAGTAGCCTATAGGTCAATTCAAAGTGTGAACATGTTCAAGGAGCTCTATGGTCAACATAGAATTAGTTAGCAGCTACTTCTTGGCCGAATAAGTGCCTTGGAAAGTTAAGAGACAGCCACCATACATGCACTTAAGCCATTCATGCATTCTATCATCCCATGCATTTGATCCATTCATGGACTAGCCTTTAATGTCCATACATGCATTCGACACATGCATGAATTTGTAGAAACATTGCATCTAGCCGTACATGCACCAGCATTTAATACTTCTTCATTCATGAGTGTGGAATGCCCAAAAGAGATGTTTCTTCATTCATACATTGTACCGTCCAAAGGAATGTACCTACATGAAATAAACAAGTCATTAAGACATCTCATGAACACTCATAAATTCGGCATGATGTGAACACATTAATGTCATGCATTAATTCGGCTATGTGAACATAATCAATTTATATAATGACAATGATATATTAATAACAAATATTAATATAAGACAAGTTTAATGCTTAAATGAATATGTGCAAATTTTATTTAATGTATTAAAGACAAAACCAAGTTTAAACTAAAATGAGCTAAGTTTTAGCTCGTGAGCTAAAGTTGAGCTGAGGCTAAACTCCTAAGCTGAAGTTGAGCTAAGGTTTAGCTCGTGAGCTAAATATGAGCTAGGAGTGAGCTCGGTTTAGCTCAATCAAGTTGGATCGAGCTTGAATAAGCTGGATTTGAGCTAGATGGAGCTCGTGGAGCTGGAAACAAGCTGGGATCAGCTTGCCAACATGTCGATGCTCGGCTTGACAGACTTGCTCGATGAAGTTCGCGGGGCGTGCTCGTATCAGTTACAAACAAGAAAACTAAGTTAGATCAAGGGATAATTGGTTGAAAATGATGGTAGGCACTTAAACATATTATTTGATGTGATCCGGCTCGGTTGATTGAGTCGATTCACTTGATTGCCCGATCGTCGACGAGAAGTTTGTTCGATTTTGTAGATAGATGGAGTTAGATGATTTTTTATAGCGGAAGTTGAGAAAATGGATTCAAAAGATGGTTTGGATAGATGTTTGATAGGCTCGGTGAAATAAAGAAATATTGTTTATAATTTAATAGTTAAAATGGAATGGAAAAATAGAACTCAAGCGAAGAACGATTCAATACTATATGAAGTATTGCCCCGGGACTTATATTGCTCAAGGTGGATTAAATGGATTGTCGAAGATGGACCTTGACCCGTTACCTATAGAGAGGTAGGAACCAAAGGTATAAAAAGGTGGATGAACGCCACACAAGGATGGTGATAAGTTCAAGAAGTCGGGTTGACGCCACTAGCGAGCTAGATAAGTCAGAACGAGACTCGTACGAAATAGGATAGGAGGAAACCTCACAATCAAGTTTAATAATCAGAATTGTCTAACCTTTTTACAAAGAGAAAAGAACTATTTATAGATTACATTAGATAGCCAAATAGACTAAGTAAATTCGGCTTTAATTGAATTAAACTAATCTAGAAATGTATCTTTAAAGGCTATGTCCAAATTCGGCTGAATGGTACTTCAATGGGCAGCTTCATGGCTAAGGAAATGAACTTGAAGGCTTGGTGAATGTATGGGAGAGCAATGGACATGTCTAGGTTCGGCCAAGGTGTGAATGGACACTCCAATAGATGCCTTTTGGTCGAATAGGTACTTAGGAGATCAATGGACAGCAACCGATGCATGTAAGTGAATATTCATGCATTCTTCCATTCATTGTATTAAATCATTCATGCATCATCTTTAAGGCAACCATTCATTGTAGGTAGTCATGCATGTACCCGAACATACATTGAACCAGAAATGTTCATGAATCCTTATTAATTGTGTTCCCACATGTGGATGTACCTACAAAAGATATAAACAAATTAGACTCAAGGTACATTCAGCTTAAATTAAATAATATCAAGACATATTTAACAAATTAAAATAAAGACATAAATAAAATATAATTAATAATAAATTCAGCTAGCTCAATGATAGTCAAAATTCTTGATGAGCTGAATTGAGCTAGAAAATTCGGTTATGAGCTGTAGTAAAAATAATTAAAATAAAACTATCACTCAAATTATTCAAATAATAAAATTAACGAGCTGGAAAGAAGCTAAATTGAGCTCAAATAGGTGGAATTGAGCTCAAGTGAGCTGATTGAAGTTGAATTGAGCTAAGGGAGCTGGAATTTAGCTGAAATTAGCTTGCACTAAGGTGCATGGTTTCTTCAAGGAGTTGGATCGAGCTTCCCCATCTTCAACGAGCTGATTCTCCTTCCAAAACTTGAACAATAAAGCTAAAATAGCTTCATGAATTTGCTTGGACCTAACTCGAGTCATTGGTCCCTTTGGGAGCTCGAGGGAAACAAGATTCAAGCTTGGTGGTGCTTGGGACGTGGTCACATCATTCCCCCCTTCTTCAAAATGACTTGTCCTCAAGTCGAGCTGTTTGTTCTCTAGAAAATAATCCGTCTTATGCAACTCTCCTTGAATGAATGGAACAATTAGTCGTTCATAAGCCTTTGCAAAAGAACTCACAATATTCGGCATTAGAGATGGCAAATGAATCAATGAAAATAGACAACCATTAATCATCAAGAAATGATCAGAACAACTATGTGGATCATGCATGGTCATAACAAGACAAGTATGAGTTATGTAAAAAGGCAAACTTAAAACATCATTCTTACAATCATATGGACAAAACTCCTTCCATATCCATAACTCATCAAATGGTTGAGACAAAGACAAATATGTTTTTAAGCATTCGAACCTTTCAATTTGCTTCCACAAGTCATTGTTCAAGTAAATGGAATGCGAGTAATGGAACAAGAAATTTAAATCTTCATCACAAACACACAAATGAAAAGTTTCATATGATTCATGATTTCGCATGTTTGGCACTTGCAATTGTCGTTTGGTTATGTTCTCAACAATGAATTCATCACATTTTCCAAAGAGAAAAATCGTCTTATCATTACTCAAAATGGATTTATCATCATCAAGCAAAATCAAATAACTAACCACAACAGGATTCAAGCAATTTTTAGCAATCAAGGTGTCTTCAAAAATTTTAGTTACATTCGACTTAAGAAAAGATGGTCGCATAACATCAGAATTCATACCTGATTCACCTTTAGGAGTGGAAAATTGAGAATCAATTTTACCTTTTTCAATCAAAGTGAACCTTTTCTCCTTGAGAAGGTATTGAAGTCGAAGCTCATTACACAATCCTCGAAAAACCTGAAACGAAGGGTAAACACAAAGGCAACTTGCACTTTTCGAAGTGTTGGGTTCATAATGCTGAAAGAGGGTAATGTCTCCATAGACGTTGAACTCAAAGGAACAGGCTAAAACACTATTCACATATTGAACATATGTAACGATACCAGGTTCAAAAGCATGAGTTGATCTTACCTTTTCGAAATGAAAAATGAATTTCATGTACAGCCACATAAAATGATCAAAGAACAATTTTAAATTATAAACAGAGTCTTTAAATTTCAGAGGCCAAATATCAAACAGACATAAATTTGTCGCATAAAATTTAGGATGCTTGAGTTCCGCACATATCAACCTAAAACGATAAATTCCAGGTTTGAACACACGAGTTTGATTACTTACGCCAAAGTGTTTTAGTAAATCAAACATGTCAAACCAAAAGGGTTTTCGTGTCCATAGATACAAACATTCAAATCTCTTTATATTCATCAAATCAAACTTGCACAAATTCATGGATTTGTCACATGACAATAATGGATGCACAAAATTATCATATTTGAAAAATTGAATCGCTTTTCGTGAAAACCCGACATCATGCAAAACCAAATCTTTAGTTTGTCGTTCGTACCGAATAACATCAACCACATTCAAAGAATAGCAATTAATGGAATGAAAATAAGAGAATTTTTTTAAAACAGTCATTTTCAACAACTTTCAAACTTGGTGGCCATGACTCGGTTTTTAAAAATTCCTTACCTCGCTTACCTTCAAGCTTGTGTGGTTCGATTTCAACTTCATCCTTACCTTTTTCGGTCATGCAAAAACGTCGCTCGTTAGGAAGATATTGACGTTGATATTCGTCACTGAGATTTGTCGGAACCTGAAAAGAAGGAACAGAACAAAAACAAACATCACGGAGGTTAGTTAAAATTTCGTTCTCTTTTTCTTGTTCTCGCTCACTATCTTCATTTCTCTCATTTCTTCTTCAACATCTTTTCTTTTCAATTTTTTCTCAATCTCAATTTCTTTTCAATTTTCTTTTCTTCATTTTCTTTTCTCTCACTATTTTGATTTCTTTTTCTTTTTCATTACAATGTGCGGATGACACGAAAGAATCAAAGAGATAATCATTTGGCTCAAAGAAAGAGAAAATATTTTCATAAACTTCTCGTCCATTTCTTCGGGAACAATCCTTTGGGAAGGACTTCTTTGAAGCATATGAGGAATAGCTCGTCCTTTCTCGCTCATCTCAAGTGATTTTTGACTCGAAGTTTTCTTCTCGCGGTCTTGAAAGCCTTGTTGAATAGGAGTCTTGATATGTGTCTCTTCTCGAATAATATCGTCGTGATGAACTTGACTCTATTTCTCGACTCGGTGGAGTTTGCTTCTGTCGGGCTTTTTCCTCCACTCGGTCCAAACGTCTTTTTAATGGGCTTAGTTTTTCATCCAATATTCGGCCCATCTCGTTCACCAAGTATTGAAATTCATCGGTAGATAATTCTTCTTGAGACATGATTCAAGAAAATGTTCGAAAATCGAAAGATAGAATAAATAGTAAATGAACCTCACCAATTCAAAATCCTCACCAATCTCTCACAAAAAATAATGATTTCACTCGCACTCGTGTTTAGACTCAATTTTTGGCTTTTTCTTTTGATGTATTTCACTCTTGCCTTTTACCACTCGACCTCTTCTCTCAATTTCGTGATTTGTCTCGATAGACTTAATTTGCTGCTTGAGGGTCAGTTTCAAAATGGGTTACAAGGGATAATGTCAGGTGTAAGGTAGGTTGAACAAAGAGAAAAAAAAATTGGTTTAAAATGTGGCGTTGGGATGGGTAAATAATGGTAGGAAGGGAAACTTGATGATCGGAGTAATAAGTGATAATGATAAAAACTCGCAAGACTTTTCACTTTTTTTTATTTTTTTTCTTTTAACTCGATTTTTTTTGTCACTTCTTTTTTTTTTTTATTTTTTTTTTATTTTTTTTTCGAATTTCTTCTTCTTTTTTAAATCCAATACAACAGTAAACTAAATACAAGGAAGAAAAAAAATTAAATTAAATTCCAACAAAATTTTTTTTATTTTTTTTGACTTTTTTTACGTTACGAACCTACTCCGAGCTTGATACGAATGTCGGCACTCCTCGTTTTAGTAGCTCTGATACCAAATGATATGATCCGACTCGGTTGATTGAGTCGATTCACTTGATTGCCCGATCGTCGACGAGAAGTTTGTTCGATTTTGTAGATAGATGGAGTTAGATGATTTTTTATAGCGGAAGTTGAGAAAATGGGTTCAAAAGATGGTTTGGATAGATGTTTGATAGGCTCGGTGAAATAAAGAAATATTGTTTATAATTTAATAGTTAAAATGGAATGGAAAAATAGAACTCAAGCGAAGAACGATTCAATACTATATGAAGTATTGCCCCGGGACTTATATTGCTCAAGGTGGATTAAATGGATTGTCGAAGATGGACCTTGACCCATTACCTATAGAGAGGTAGGAACCGAATGTATAAAAAGGTGGATGAACGCCACACCAGGATGGTGATAAGTTCAAGAAGTCGGGTTGACGCCACTAGCGAGCTAGATAAGTCAGAACGAGACTCGTACGAAATAGGATAGGAGGAAACCTCACAATCAAGTTTAATAATCAGAATTGTCTAACCTTTTTACAAAGAGAAAAGAACTATTTATAGATTACATTAGATAGCCAAATAGACCAAGTAAATTCAGCTTTAATTGAATTAAACTAATCTAGAAATGTATCTTTAAAGGATATGTCCAAATTCGGCTGAATGATACTTCAACGGGCAGCTTCATGGCTAAGGAAATGAACTTGAAGGCTTGGTGAATGTATGGGAGAGCAATGGACATGTCTAGGTTCGGCCAAGGTGTGAATGGACACTCCAATAGATGCCTTTTGGTCGAATAGGTACTTAGGAGATCAATGGACAGCAACCGATGCATGTAAGTGAATATTCATGCATTCTTCCATTCATTGTATTAAATCATTCATGCATCATCTTTAAGGCAACCATTCGTTGTAGGTAGTCATGCATGTACCCAAACATACACTGAACCAGAAATGTTCATGAATCCTCATTAATTGTGTTCCCACATGTGGATGTACCTACAAAAGATATAAACAAATTAGATTCAAGGTACATTCAGCTTAAATTAAATAATATCAAGACATATTTAACAAATTAAAATAAAGACATAAATAAAATATAATTAATAATAAATTCGGCTAGCTCAATGATAGTCAAAATTCTTGATGAGCTGAATTGAGCTAGAAAATTCGGTTATGAGCTGTAGTAAAAATAATTAAAATAAAACTATCACTCAAATTATTCAAATAATAAAATTAACGAGCTGGAAAGAAGCTAAATTGAGCTCAAATAGGTGGAATTGAGCTCAAGTGAGCTGATTGAAGTCGAATTGAGCTAAGGGAGCTGGAATTGAGCTAAAATTAGCTTGCACTAAGGTGCATGGTTTCTTTAAGGAGTTGGATCGAGCTTCCCCATCTTCAACGAGCTGATTCTCCTTCCAAAACTTGAACAATAAAGCTAAAATAGCTTCATGAATTTGCTTGGACCTAACTCGAGTCATTGGTCCCTTTGGGAGCTCGAGGGAAACAAGATTCAAGCTTGGTGGTGCTTGGGACGTGGTCACATCATTATTCCTCATCCAAAACATTTTAATTTCTTTAATCGAATATAGTAACTCATTTGGTCTCTTGTCTTGCTCATGCAAGGTATGCCATGGCCAAAGGTATGCTAACTCTTCCTTTCGTTTTGAACAACATGAGGGGAGTCTCCAAATTCCAACGTAATAATCACATCATCACAATGCCAAAAGGAAAAATCCATCACATCAAAGTATAAATAACTTCCAAACAACCAATCAATGGAATTTTCAACTTCAATCGAATTGAGCAAAGATATTTGAAAATTTTCAGATGACTTACCTTGACGAATATGAAGAGAAGACAATTGAGGATTGGGTTTAACTTTCTCAGTCAAAATGAATCTTCTCTCTTTGGATAGATAACGTAAGACAAACCTATTACTCTGATATATTTGAATAGGTGGTGACGCACCATGACAGGTCTTGCTCTTCGAGGGGTGGAATTCACAAAAATAAGACTGGTTAGTATTATCGAAAACTATGGACTTAAATGGAAAAGGAAAGTTACCATGGAAATTTGATTCAATTCCAAAAACATAGGTTGGCCTTACCTTTTCGAAATGAAACGAAAATTTCAGATATGACCAAACAAGGTGATTAATAAATGAATCAAAACTGAAACCCAAATCATTGAATTTCACCTTCTTATCAAAAGTTTGAACATCAAGCAAACATATTTTGATTGCAAATGATGCAAAGTGCTTAATGTTTCCATAAAATGAATTCATTTAGCAAATACCAGGCTTGAACACACGAACTTGATCATTTGATTTAGCAGGAAACATGTTAAATAAGGAAAATATAATCGACTCATCGCATGATTCAAATTTCACTCGTTCAATCAGACTTGAAAAATTGGCACAACCAAGCATATTCATTTTATCACCAAAGAAACGATGCAACATGTTATCATGCAACTAAATCAAAGGAAACTTAAACATGCAAATACTCGAATAATCTTGCATCGTAATTTCTACTCGAACAGATAGATCAAAGCATGGAAATCTTGCACAAAATTTCAGAGATTTATCTTGAAGAACAAAGTCAAACAGATCAATTACTTCGTGCAAAAATCTTTTAACGCATATATCGAGCAAAGAAGTTGTGTTCATGCAACCTTTCAGAAATTCAAATCCATCACAAATCATTTGAATAGGCACGTTTAAATAGAAAGTTGAATTCAAAGAATTTTTATAATCAAACAAATCAAAACGTGAAAAACTGCTTTCACACACATTCACAATTTGCACAGGATGAACCAATCCAACAGAATCAACAGAATTGTCGTTATAAAACATGTCATAAGACGGAATCTTCATGTCATCTTTTGAAACAACATCATTGACATTAATATGTGAACAGTAATTAACCAAATCAAAAGATGGAAGATTTTCAAAAATAAGGCCATAAAAATCTATATGAGTAGTTTTGTATTCAAACGGCCTCGAATCAATAAATAAGGAATCCTTACCTTTCTTACCTTCAATTGCAAGGGGGTGGCTGTCATTCGTGAACTTACCTTTTTCAAACAACCTTAAACACCTCTCGTTTGGAAGGTAATGTAGATGGAATTGGTCGCACAAACTTTTAGGAACCTGAAAAGTTAATTCACAAGAAGATCGAACAGGTGGGTTAGTAGAAATAATCCTCACTTGCTTTCTTGTTTTCTCACTCGATTCTTTTTCTTCTGAATCACTCGTTTCTTTTGTTTCAATTTCTTTTTCATCTTCTTTTTTCTTTTCAAAGGCTTTTTCAAGTTCTCTCAAGATTCTCTCATTTTCTCTCTTACTTGCCTCTTGCCTCTCTTTTCTTTTTATTTCATTTTCTTTTTCTTCTTTTGCTTTCTCTTTTCTTTTCTTTATTTTCTCTTTACAAGAATGTACAAAAGAATAATGAGAATACAAATCTTGTTCAAAAGATGAAGAACTATTTGCGTATCATTCACAATCAAAACTTCGTGAAGAATACTCTGAGTAAGATTTCTTTGAAGATCTAGTAGGAGTATGTCTTTCTCTTCGAACGCCATCTTGGAACGAATCAAAATCGTAATCAGCTTCTCGTCTTCTCGAATTTCTTGATGAAAAGGACTTTCGATCGAAGTCACTTCTCAAATTCGCTGATAAATATGAGTCATAGTATGAATCTCTTTATCTCGAAGTAGATGACGAAAAGGAATCACAATTGGAACTTTTTTTCAGGTAGTAGTCGGGGGTATATCTCCGTGGGGTTCTTGGTTCCGTTTTACGACTTGAAGAAACTCGATCACTTTGGTCTTGTTTAGTCGCCATTCTTCGCATTTCTTCCACCAAGTATTGGTATTCCGATTCGGTGAACTCTTCGCGTGACATGATTTTTGTTGCTAAAAAGAAAATGTTAGATCACAAAAAGAATAAAAAAAATTAAGTACCTCACCACAAACCTCACAATTTCTGATATGAGCACGCCCCGCGAACTTCATCGAACAAGTCTGTCAAGCCGAGCATTGACATGTTGGGAAGCTGATCCCAGCTTGTTTCCAGCTCCACGAGCTCCGTCCAGCTCAAATCCAGCTTATTCAAGCTCGATCCAACTTGCTTGAGCTAAACCGAGCTCACTCCTAGCTCATATTTAGCTCACGAGCTAAACCTTAGCTCAACTTCAGCTTAGGAGTTTAACCTCAGCTCAACTTTAGCTCACGAGCTAAAGCTTAGCTCATTTTAGTTTAAACTCGGTTTTGTCTTTAATACATTAAATAAAAATTTGCACATATTCATTTAAGCATTAAACTTGTCTTATATTAATATTTGTTATTAATATGTCATTGTCATTATATAAATTGATTATGTTCACATAGCCGAATTAATGCATGACATTAATGTGTTCACATCATGCCGAATTTATGAGTGTTCATGAGATGTCTTAATGACTTGTTTATTTCATGTAGGTACATTCCTTTGGGCATTCCACACTCATGAATGAAGAAGTATTAAATGCTGGTGCATGTACGGCTAGATGCAATGTTCCTACAAATTCATGCATGTGTCGAATGCATGTATGGACATTAAAGGCTAGTCCATGAATGGATCAAATGCATGGGATGATAGAATGCATGAATGGCTTAAGTGCATGTATGGTGGCTGTCTCTTAACTTTCCAAGGCACTTATTGATACGACCTCGGTTTAGTAGTTGAGCCCAAGTCGTTTAGTTCCCGATCGTAAACGAAGAAGTATATTAGACAAGAAGAAGATAGAATATATTTGAGTTCAAAGAAGTAAAGTAAGTCCGTGCAAAGTTGGATATGGATTTGGTTTAAGTCGAAATGGTATGACTAGAATGGTCGAGTTCGGTTTAGGATTAATTAAGAAATGGTATTTGGTTTTGGTACGTTTTGGTATTTGGGAATTGGTACGAAATGGTATGGGATTTGGTACGAAATGGTAATGGTTCAAAAAGGTCAAGAGTGAACCAACACTAAAGAAAAGTGTTGACCCGAAACTTATAGGACCAAATTGAGTTGGAAATGGTTGATAAGGACCTTGACCCGATACTTAGTAAAGTATGAACCAAAGGTATCAAAGGTGAACGCCACACTCGGGTTTAAGGAGTGATAAGTTCGAAAGAAAGACTCGGAAAGACGCCACTAGAAGCTAGATAAGTCTTACGGGTCCCGAACGAAATTTGAGAGAAAATGCCTCACAAATTTGGCAGCAATTCGTTACTTAAAAATGTCAAAAGTCCTTTACAAAATGAAATTTCAGCTATTTATAATCAGCAACTAAGTTAGCCGAATAGTCACATACATTTTCTTAAAAATTAAGCTAATGAATTCTTCAATGGCTTGGCTAGGTTCGACTGAACTTGGAAAGCTTCTAGAATTCACATTGAACCTTGGACAACTTGAATGGTGCATGGATGAGCTAGATTCAGTCAATGTGCATAAATAAGCTCATTTAATTTGTAGCTTTTGCTGAAAAGTGACCAGCCATTAAGAGGGATTTGAATGGCCAAATGAAGTGTGAACACTCGGTTTCAAAGAGTCTTTGTGTGTGAACATTCCAAAACCGAAAAGCCAAGAGTGTGAACTTCATGTGTGAACGGCATTATGCTGGTTCTTGAATCATTTAAAATCAGCTGAACATTCCTCATGCATGTAACGCCACATTCATTGAACCTATGATGCATGCACCTAGCTTAAATGCTTCCACCCACATTCGGCCAACCTACACAACATGAACAAATGAATTTAGTTGATCATTATTCAGCTGAATCATATTAAAAACGAAATTTAGACAACATTAATCCAAATAATTAAAACAAAACTCAATTAATTAAACTAAGTCTAATTAATTCAGTTTGGACAAGACACATTAAAACATGTATTAAGACTTATTTATAAGCTGTAGGAATTTAATTTAACTTAATAACATGTAAGAAAAACACAATTAATCATGCATAATTAAATTTGACCAGATTTAAGACCAATTTAATAACGAAAATTAATTAAGCTTGTAAATAACTAATTTAATTAACTCAATTAATTATTTCAGCTACTATTAACTCAATTAATTATTTCAGCTACTATATTATTGACTAAGTTATTTTGAGCTAATTTTGAGCTGGTTTGAGCTCATTGAACTTGAAGGAGCTGGAAATGAGCTAAATGAAGCTCCACAAAAATAAAATTGAGCTACGTCCAGCTTGTAAAAATGACGAGCCTCGCTTGTAGGCTGAAACAATAGCCGTTCCCGGGGGCGGGTCGTATCACTTATTCGGCCAAGAAGTAGCTGCTAACTAATTCTATGTTGACCATAGAGCTCCTTGAACATGTTCACGCTTGGAATTGACCTATAGGCTACTACACATGCATGGATGGGTTCAAGAACGTCCAAGGGAAGGAATTAACTCAATAATTCAACACATTGATTGAATTAAGTGCATGCACAAAGGGGAGAACGAATTTACTAGGTTCATGCTGCCATTTATGAACTTACATGCAATTAAAGTGTTTAATTATGAAGATACATGTTCCATACAAGTGCATGAACGTCCCAAGGAGATGAATGCAACCTTTTGGTGCACATACAAGTCACTTGAAGCCTTTCTTTATGACTAAGCATTCATGCACAGACCAAGGGGGAAGAAAGTGTCCATTCAGCTAGTGCATGAATCTGCCGAATTTATGAACTATTTTAATACATTAGTGTGAACGTTTTTATTATTGTGTGAACACCTAGATGCCGAATTTGAATGGTCATCTATGTGCCTATAAATATTTGTTTTCTTTCATTTGTAAAGAACTTTTTGCCAAAATTGTTAATGAACATTTGTTCTTGTGAGGTTGTTTCCTCTCATATCTCGTACAAGTTTCGGAAGACTTATCTGGCTTGTGCTAGTGGCGTCAATCGTCTTGTTTGAACTTATCACCAATCTTGGTGTGGCGTTCACCTATCCATCTATCCATCTTTTCACCTTAACAAATAGGAACCGGGGTGACACTTCTTAGTGTTGAATCATTCCTGACGTTGAGTTCGTTTTTTCATTCCCCATCTTTCAACTTTTCCTTCTTGTAACCAAACTGACTCATTTATCCATCACCCATCTTTGGTACACATAACCGAACCTATTACTAAACTTACCCTTCTTGAAACCTTCCGCTTATTCTAATCCATTATTTTACTTTTATTACTAAAATTCGAGGCACGAACGACTCTCTCGAACTACGATCGGGCAACTACGTAAATTTGACTCATCTACCCGAGCCAGATCACATCATTTGGTATCAGAGCTTGTAAATCGAGAGGTGTCGACATTCGTAACAAGATCGAAATAGGTTCATAGTAAAAAAAATTGAATTAAAAAAATCAAGTTGTAATTTTCGTTCTGTCTCTTGTAATAGTGATATTGTGAAGTATTAAAAAAAAGAGACAAAAAAATACGAAATTAAAAAAAAAAGAAGGAAAGTGTGTGATCAAGATCTATTCTTTTGTTTACATTTTTGTTCCGACCTTCAATCTTTCTTTCCAGCAACTTTTACCACCCCCAAAACGCCACACTACACCAAAGACTATTTTTCTTTTAGCCTACCCGTACACCGTGACATTCTAACATTTGTAACCATCTTGAAACCGACCCCAAGGCACCAAGACAAGTCGAAAGAAACAAAATACGAGGTTACAAGAGTAAGCTTGAATGGTAAAAGGCTAAAGCGAGTGAGATCATTCGTGTGGAGGTAAAAGCCAAACGAGTGTAAACACGAGCGGGAGTGACAACTTTTTTTTTCTTCTTCTTTCCGAGAGAAATTGTGAGGTTTGTGGTGAGGTACTTAATTTTTTTATTTTGTTTTGTGATCTAACATTTTTTTTAGCAACAAAAATCATGTCACGCGAAGAGTTCACCGAATCAGAATACCAATACTTGGTTCAAGAAATGCGAAGAATGGCGACTAAACGAGACCAAAGTGATCGAGTTTCTTCAAGTCATAAAATGGAACCAAGAAACCCACGGAGATATACCCCCGACTACTACCTGAAAAAAAGTTCCAATCGTGATTCCTTTTCGCCATCTACGTCGAGACAAAGAGATACATACTATGACTCATATTCATCAACGAATTCGAGAAGTGACTTCGATCGAAAGTCCTTTTCATCAAGAAATTCAAGAAGACGAGAAGCCGATTACGATTTTGATTCGTTCCAAGATGGTGTTCGAAGAGAAAGACATACTCCTACTAGATCTTCAAAGAAATCTTACTTGGAGTATTCTTTACAAAGTTTTGATTGTGAATCATACGCAAACAGTTCTTCATCTTTTGAACAAGATTTGTATTCTCATTGTTCTTTTTTACATTCTTGTAAAGAGAAAATAAAGAAAAGAAAAGAAAAAGCAAAAGAAGAAAAAGAAAATGAAATAAAAGAAAAGAGAGGCAAGAGGCAAGTAAGAGAGAAAATGAGCGAATCTTGAGAGAACTTGAAAAAGCCTTTGAAAAGCAAAAAGAAAAGAAAAAGAAAATGAGATTGGAAAAGAGAACGAAAAGAAATTTGAGAGTGAAAAAGAAGATGAAAAAGAAATTGAAACAAAAGAAACGAGTGATTCAGAAGAAAAAGAATCGAGTGAGAAAACAAGTGAGCAAGTGAGGATTATTTCTACTAACCCACCTGTTCGATCTTCTTGTGAATTAACTTTTCAGGTTCCTAGAAGTTTGTGCAACCAATTCCATCTACATTGCCTTCCAAACGAGAGGTGTTTTAGGTTGTTCGAAAAAGGTAAGTTCACGAATGACTACCACTCACTTGCGATCGAAGGTAAGGAAGGTAAGGATTCTTTGTTTATTGAATCAAAGTCACTTGATTTGGATAATTCTTGTTCACTTACTGTTGTTAACGAATTTGTTTTAAAAGGTGCCATATACAGCTTTTCTTATGACAATTACTACATTGGCAAATTTGTTGACAACATTGGATTAGTTTGCTCTAAGCGAATTTTGAACATGTTTGATCAAAGTCTGTCACGTAAAAATTCTCATGTGTTTGACCCTGCAAACTTTTTGAACTCATGTGTTAAATCTTTATGTTTAAATATGCCTGCTCAATTGATTTGTGATAAATCTGCCTGTTTGAAAAGTTGCATGTTCGTTAAAATTCTTTGTTTGGCATCTATGTTAAAAGATCTTCACATGATATGTGCAATTGTGTTCTTCATGAACAATCTTTGAGTTTTTGTGCGAAATTTCCATGTAGTGATTTGCATTCCCGATTAATACTCTTGAAGTATGAACCTTTGCATTTTGGTATGCTCGGTTTTGTCAAATCAACATGTGTGTTTAAACTAATGAAATATAATTCGTATGGTGAGTTGATTATATCTTTTTCTAATATGTTGCTTGTTGGAATTCCTAAACAAGTTCGTGTGTTCAAGCCTGGTATTTGCTACATGAATTCATTTTATGGAAACATTAAGCACTTTGCATCATTTGCAATCAAAATATGTTTGCTTGATGTTCAAACTTTTGATAAGAAGGTGAAATTCAATGATTTGGGTTTCAATTTTGATTCATTTATTAATCACCTTGTTTGGCCACATCTGAAATTTTCATTTCATTTCGAGAAGGTAAGGACAACCTATGTTTTTAGAATTGAATCAAATTTCCATGGTAACTTTCCTTTTCCATTTAAGTCCATAGTTTTCGATAATACTAACCAGTCTTATTTTTGTGTGAATTCCACCCATCGAGGAGCAAGACATGTCATGGTGCGTCACCACCTATTCAAATTTATCGGAGTAATAGGTTTGTCTTACATTATCTATCCAAAGAGAGGAGATTCATTTTGACTGAGAAAGGTAAACCCAATCCTCAATTGTCTTCTCTTCATATTCATCAAGGTAAGTGATACGAGTCATAAAGGCCCAATCCAAGTTCAAGAACGTGATGGGCTCACATTGCCACAAGGCCCAATAACGAGATCAAAGGCCCGACAAATGCGGTCCAAACTAAATGGGACCATTCAAGAGCTTGTTAGCAAGGCCTTAGATGCATACACGAGAGAACAAGAAAATCAAGATTCACTTTCTTGTTTTCAAGAAAATCAAGAAATCGAATCTTGGCCCAATTTTGCTGTTCGAAGAGATTTCAAGAATCAAGAAAATTAAGATTTCAAATCTTGGAAATCTTGGTCCAAGAAACCAAATCTTGCAGCCAAAACGCATTGGATCTCCATTACGAGCGTCAACGACCCAATTTTGGTAGGAGATGGATCACGAGCCCAAATTCTTGAAGGCGAGGCCCAATAACCAAAATCCAGCCCAATCAAGAACTTTCTTCATACTTAGTTGAAAATCAGGCCAAAATGTCAAAGGGCCCAATTTGTAAACATCTTACTTGTTTAATTTAATTTTTTAATCTTTAGGAGCATTACATGTAAAATTCGGCCCAAAACAGCCCATATAAGTGCATGGCCGAATTTACCTTGTTATTTTATTAATTAGGTTTAATTTTTATTAGTTACTTGTGAGATTAAGATTTGTTGGAGGCCTATATAAGCATTGGCCAGCCACCCTTTGTAAAAAGATCTTATTATCATTCAATACATTAAATTTCAGTTTGTTAGAGTGCAGAATTTTCTTTGGGGTTTTCTCCAAGAATTCTCTCTTGAGCTTTCTTTAGAAGTTGTTTTAACAATCTTTTGATTGTGGGAGCCATCTTCAACCTTCTTCTTGCCATCGATATTCTTTGGAGGGAGATTAGAGCCGTTTGAAGAGATTTGTGAAATCTTTCGGGATTTCAAGGATCTTTAGGACTTATCCTTTAATTCTTGTTGTTTTCGATTTCTTTCTTTACTTTTCTTTGCTTATACTTGTGCCGATTTCTCATCTAATATTTTGCTGTTCTTGTTTGTTTTCCAGCATTGATTAAACTCAAGATCTCATCGTTTAAGTTGTTCTCCTATTGGCAGCACCCATTCGAACCCAAAAATCCCCAATTCCTAGGGTTTGGCCTATTGGATTTCTTTCAATTTGGGAATCAATTGTTTCCTGGAAATTGGGCATTCTTGGCCGAATCAATTCCTTGGCAGATTCGCATCTTTTCTTTCTTCTCAATTTCGTTTGATTCATCGATTCTATTTCTTTTCTTCTTGCTGCTCTTTTAATTGAATTTGGGAATTTTAAATTCAAATCTGATTCGGTTTAAATCTTGTTCTTTGTTTTTGATTTCAGATCTGTTCGTCTAGGATCTTTCGTAGGAGTTTCTCGTGACTTGGCCACTCGATCTTGGTCCGCGCGCATTCTTGTATCATTTGGTATCAGATTTTGGGCGTTTTGGGCGTTCTTGGTTGATTTCTAAACTGATCTCTATTTTTTAAAGCATAAACAGCAGTTTTACCCAGAAAAATTGTTCAAAAAAATTCATTTGAGTGGGTAAACGTTGTCCGATTGATCTGAAATTTTACATACATGTTTTTGGCACTATGATTGAATATAAAAAAATTATTCCCACAAAAAAATCAGTCAAAAAGTCAAAAAAATCAAAAAATACGAAATTCAATAAAAATTTAAAAAAAAAAGATTCAGCGGGTTGAATTTGGTGCCCAAAATTTCCAGATCAAAAATTCAATATATAAGGACACTCCAGATTTAATTTCGTGATTTTTAGAGATCGGGAACACCTCGAACGAAGTTGTCAAGTTACTCCGCAGTTTTTCGGGTTTTCTATTTTCAGCAATTTTTATTGATTCTTAGCTGTAGGTTTTCATTTGTTTACCTTTATTCTTCCTTTACGTTATCTAACACCTTCTTGGTTCTTGTGTTAGTAGGATTTAAACGTGTGCACAACTTCTTCCTCGGTGCAACACGAATCAATTGGTGTCTCGTCAGTTTTTGGCATCCTAGTGCAAATTAGGATTCTTTGGTAGTTTGGTTCTCACTCTCTAATTGGTTGATATAAACTCTGATAAAGAACTCACAAGATTGAATTCGACCTCATTGAGAATTTGATTTTTTCTTTTTGAGTGATTAACGGTGAGGTTTGATAACTTTTATTTTTGAGTGTTGAGTGTTTTGCAGGTTTTAAAAAAAATGTCTACAGGTGATAATAATAGTGACATATTTAAAAAATTCCAACAACAGTTGGATGAACAGGCTGCTGCTCTTCGAGCTTTGACTGCTACCATCAATGAGGTGCAATTGAATCAAGAACCTCAATATTGAAATCCAATCAAAGAAGATAGGGATAACCAACTGATACGGAGTTGCGCGCGGACCAAGATCGAGTTGCCAAGTCACGAGAAACTCCTACGAAAGATCCTAGACGAACAGATCTGAAATCAAAAATAAAGAATAAGATTAAAAACAAATCAGATCTGGAAATTAAGATCCCCAAAACAATCAAGAACAGCCAAGAATCAAAGATCTTATGAATAGATGTTTTCGGAATGCAAAAACACGAAATCAATCTCCAAGATTGATTTTCAACAAGCCGAATTTGTCCAAGAACAAAACCGATGAATAAAGCCCCAAATTCCAGCAACTTGATTTTTCCCAAAATTCCAGCAACCTAAAACAGTCAGTTTTGACAAGAAGAATTCAACAAGATTAATTGGAAAAGATAAGTTTAGTCGAATTTGGCTACCAAGAATGAGTACCGATCGATCTTTTTGAGTAATAAAGATGGCTGGAAATTCACAAGAAGAATAAACAAGTTAGATCAAAAGAATCGGCATAAACAGAATTTAAAAGAAAAGAATGAACAGCAAGAAAGTAAATTGAAGTCCTAAAGATCCTTGAAATCCCGAAAGATTTCACAAATCTCTTCAAACGGCTCTAATCTCCCCTCCAAAGAATATCGATGGCAAGAAGAAGGTTGAAGATGGCTCCCACAATCAAAAGATTGTTAAAACAACTTCTAAAGAAAACTCAAGAGAGAATTCTTGGAGAAAACCCCAAAGAAAATTCTGCACTCAACAAATCTGAAATTTGATAGAAAAAAATAATAATAAGATGTGTTTACAGAGGTGGCTGGCCAATGTTTATATAGGCCTCGAACAAATCCTAATCTCACAAGTAACTAATAAAAAATTAAACCTAATTAATAAAATAACAAGGTAAATTCGGCCATGCACTTATATGGGCTGTTTTGGGCCGAATTTTACATGTAATGCTCCTAAAGATTAAAAAATTAAATTAAACAAGTAAGATGTTTACAAATTGGGCCCTTTGACATTTTGGCCTGATTTTCAACTAAGTATGAAGAAATTTCTTGATTGGGCTGGATTTGCTTATTGGGCCTCCCCTTTAAAAATTTGGGCTTGTGATCCATCTCCTACCGAAATTGGGTCGTTGACGCTCGTAATGGAGATCCAACGCGCTTTGGCTGCAAGATTCGGTTTCTTGGACCAAGATTTCCAAGATTTGAAATCTTGATTTTCTTGATTCTTGAAATCGCTCCGAACAGCAAAATTGGGCCAAGATTCGATTTCTTGATTTTCTTGAAAACAAGAAAGTGAATCTTGATTTTCTTGATTTGAGCCCATCACCTTCTTAAGCTTGGGTTGGGCCTTTGTGACTCGTATCATTCCCCCCTTCCTCAAAAAGATTCGTCCTCGAATCTAAAAAAAATCAAATGAACTCGACTTTCCTCGATCGAACGGGACTAATGGCAATTGAGTCCACTGAAAAGAATAGCCATGAAATAGTAAATAGCAATGCAAACAAGCTTGTAGTCCAATTATAAGCATAATAGAACAGGTATAACGCATGTGAATGGACAGATTCAGATTACCATGCCTTAATCGACGGTCTATAGATTCACTCACACATGCATTATCAAAAACAAGAATCTTTTTATCAACCATCAAAATAGATTTATCATCAATAAATAAAATAGGACAGTCAAGCACGTTTCGATCTAAGTGTTCATCAACACGATCTTTGTCACTATCCGAGGAGTACAAAAGTGTTTCAAAGGTTTCAAGCATCTTACCTTGATAAGCAAAAGAATAAGGGTCGATTTTACCTTTTTCATTTAAAACAAACCTTCGCTCATCGGGGGCATAGTGTAGTCGAATCTCCGTTGTTGAGTTAACCTTTGTCAAATGGAACTCAAACTTCATGTACAACCACATAAACTGTTTAAGGTACGAATATAAATTGAAAACAAATTTGGAAAATTTCGTTACCTTATTCTCCAAAACAAATTTGGACAAATTCGAGGATTTTACACAAGGTAAATCAAGAGAATAACAAATCACGCTTCTTTTCATAATGACTTTATCAACCACAATCGAAGAGTAACAATTAATCGGATCAAAATGAGGGGATCTTTTAAGAACTAAGTCACCAAAAGTTTTATTAATAATTTTCAAATCTGCACTGGACTCGGTTTCTAAAATTTCCTTACCTCGCTTACCTTCGGGATCATGTAGTGTGATTTCATCTTTGCCTAAGTTGATCGTATGAAAGCGTCTTTCATTTGTGAGGTATTGAAGTTGAAAGTTATCTTTCGATCTTTCGGGAACCTGAAAAGTAGCAACACAAGAAAAATTCATATCTTGGTTAGTGGAAACATTCCTCACTAGCCTTTCCTCGTCTTTTTCTTTTGTTTCTTTTCTAACTCATTTTCTCTTCTTTCTTCAACTGCTTTTTCAATTTTCTTTTCTGTTTCGCATTCCTTTTCACTCTCAATC
Organism: Gossypium hirsutum; assembly: GCF_007990345.1. Lineage (NCBI taxonomy): Eukaryota > Viridiplantae > Streptophyta > Magnoliopsida > Malvales > Malvaceae > Gossypium > Gossypium hirsutum. Next base: position 35,442,818 of record NC_053436.1, read on the forward strand.
TCTTTTTGCTCTTTTTCATTCTCTTTTTCTTTTTCCTCACTTTTTTTAACAGAATTTCTCAGTTTGATTTGGTCCTCATGGACTTGTTCCGGAGTGAGCGGCACTAAGGTAAGTGATACGGGGTTGTGCGCGGACCAAGATCGAGTTGCCAAGTCACAGGAAACTCCTACGAAAACCCTAAACAATCAGATCTGAAACGAAACAGAAAATTAAAAGATTAGATTTTTGAATTTTCAGATCTGAAATAAAATCCCCAAATCAGCAAAGAATCAAATTGAGAATAGAAATAAGTGTTAGGGTTCTTGAAACCCTCAAGGAGATTGTGATTCTGCCCAATTGAACACCAAGATAGTTTTCCCCAAATTTCGACAATCTAATTTCACCCAAAAAGAGTATGGAAAAACCCTAGAAATTGGGGATTTTTGGGCTGATTCCTTAAGATAGAAAAAGGCTGAAAACACAATAAGAACAGAAAATAGATTAGATAATGATTCAGCACAAGTAGAAATAAAGAAAGAATTGACAGTAAGAAATTAAAAGATAAGTCCTAAGAAGCCTTTGAAATCTCGAAAGATCTCACAACTCCCTTCAAACGGCTCTAATCTCCCCTCCAAAGAATATCAATGGCAAGAAGAAGGTTGAAGATGGCTCCCACAATCAAAAAGATTGTTAAAACAACTTCTAAAGAAAACTCAAGAGAAAATCCTTGAAGAACTCAAAGAAAATTCTGCTCTCAACAAATCTAAAATTTTAATAATAATGATAAGTGTTTAACAAGGTGGACAGCCATGCCTTTAAATAGGCCTTATAACTAGTCCTAATCTAATTAGAAAACTAAAATAAAAAAACTCCTAATTATTTTAATATTGAAATTCGGTCAAAGGTCATTTTATCTGGGACTCTTGGACTGAATATTGACATAAAATTTAAACTAAGTAAATAAATAAATAAAAATAAAAATAAAACTTTACAACTTGGGCCACTTTGACAATTTGGCCTGATTTTCAACTAAGTATGGATGGATTTCTTGATTGGGCTGGGAATTTGCTTATTGGGCCTCGCCTTCAAGAATTTGGGCTTTTGTGACTCGTATCATTCCCCCCTTCCTCAAAAAGATTCATCCTCGAATCTGAAAAATCAAATAAACTCGACTTTCCTCTATCGAACGGGACTAATGGCAATTGAGTCCACTGAGAAGAATAGCCATGAGATAGTAAATAGCAACGGAAATAAGCTTGTAGTCCAATCATAAGCATAATAGAACATGTATAACGCATGTGAATGGACAGATTCAGATTACCATGCAAACAATCTAATTTACTCACCACTGCCTCGTCAAATATTTGAAACAAAGATGGACATGTTTTAAGGCATTCAGTCGTCTCACATTGTTCCCACAAACCATGAATAAATTGCGAGTAATAAATCAAATGGTAAACATAATCGTCACAAGTAGGTATTTGAAAAGATTCACATGGTTCACAGAGTTGCATAATCATACCATGCATTAATCGACGGTCTATAGATTCACTCACACATGCATTATCAAAAACAAGAATCTTTTTATCAACCATCAAAACAGATAGATCATCAATAAATAAAATAGGACAGTCAAGCACGTTTCGATCTAAGTGTTCATCAACACGATCTTTATCACTATCCGAGGAGTACAAAAGTGTTTCAAAGGTTTCAAGCATCTTACCTCGATAAGCAGAAGAATAAGGGTCGATTTTACCTTTTTCATTTAAAACAAACCTTCGCTCATCGGGGGCATAGTGTAGTCGAATTCCGTTGTTGAGTTAACCTTTGTCAAATGGAACTCAAACTTCATGTACAACCACATAAACTGTTTAAGGCACGAATATAAATTGAAAACAAATTTGGAAAATTTCGTTACCTTATTCTCCAAAACAGATTTGGACAAATTCGAGGATTTTACACAAGGTAAATCAAGAGAATAACAAATCACGCTTCTTTTCGTAATGACTTTATCAACCACAATCGAAGAGTAACAATTAATCGGATCAAAATGAGGGGATCTTTTAAGAACTAAGTCACCAAAAGTTTTATCAATAATTTTCAAATCTGCACTGGACTCGGTTTCTAAAATTTCCTTACCTCGCTTACCTTCGGGATCATGTAGTGTGATTTCATCTTTGCCTAAGTTGATCGTATGAAAGCGTCTTTCATTTGAGAGGTATTGAAGTTGAAAGTTATCTTTCGATCTTTCGGGAACCTGAAAAGTAGCAACACAAGAAAAATTCATATCTTGGTTAGTGGAAACATTCCTCACTACCCTTTCCACGTCTTTTTCTTTTGTTTCTTTTTCTAATTCATTTTCTCTTCTTTCTTCAATTTCTTTTTCACTCTCAATCTCTTTTTGCTCTTTTTCATTCTCTTTTTCTTTTTCCTCACTTGTTTTAACAGAATTTTTCAGTTTGATTTGGTCCTCATGGACTTGTTCCAGAGTGAGCGGCACTAAGGTGAGTTTCTTTCCTTGATGCTTGAAAGAATACCTATTGGTACGACCATCGTGAGTGACTTTTCGATCCAGTTGCCACGGTTCTCCTAGCAACAAATGGCAGGCTTGAACAGGCATTACGTCACACACAACTTCGTCTTGATACTTACCGATAGAAAAAGGCGATGCACACTTGTTGAGTGACCCTAAATTGGCCTTCGTTGCTAAGCCCTTGTAGTTGATAAGGTTGTGGATGCTTGGTAGTGGTTAAGCAAAGATTTTCCACCATCGTCGTGCTGGCTATGTTCGAGCAACTTTCACCATCAATAATAACTCTACAAAGCTTGCCTTGTATGTGGCAGCGAGTATGAAAGAGATGTTCTCGTTGCTGCTCGCTCTTTGGTTTTGCCAAAGATGATTGTCCATGATCATGACAATCATCATCCATTCTAGGGACACGTTGAGGGTTGCACCTATGGGGCTAGTTATCCCTATCTTCCTTAATTGGATCTCGATATTGATGTTTTTGATTCACTCGTACCTCATTCAAAGTAGTATTCAATGCTTGAAGTGTAGCATTTATTTGTGTGATTGTAGCAGTATGTCTGTCTAACTGTTGTTGGACTTTCATCAGTGCATCATTATTATCACCTTTAGACATCTTCAAAACCTGTAAAAAATAAACACTCAACACTCAAAAATAAAAGTTAGCAAACCTCACCATTAATCACTCAAAAAGAAAAATCAAATTCTCAATGAGGTCGAATTCAATCTTGTGAGTTCTTTATCAGAGTTTATATCAACCAATTAGAGAGTGTGAACCAAACTACCAAAGAATCCTAATTTGCACTAGGATGCCAAAAACTGACGAGACACCAAGTGATTCGTGTTGCACCGAGGAAGGATTGTGCACACGTGTAAATCCTACTAACACAAGAAACAAGAAGGTGTTAGATATTTTAAAAGGATAATAAAAAGCAAACAAATGAAAACCTATAGCTAAGAATCAATAAAAATTGCTGAAAACAGAAAACCCGAAAAACTGTGGAGTAACTTGACAACTTCGTTCGAGGTGTTCCCGATCTCAAAAAATCACAAAATTAAATCTCGAATGTCCTTAAATATTTAATTTTTGATCTGGAAAGTTTGGGCACCAAACTCAACCCGCTGAATTTTTTTAAAATTTTTATTGGATTTCATCTTTTTTTCGAATTTTTGACTTTTTTGACTATTTTTTTGCAGGAATAAATTTTTTATATTCAATCACAGTGCCACAAATATGTATGTAAAATTTCAGATCAATTTGACAACGTTTACCCACTCAAATAAAATTTTTTTGAAAGATTTTTCTGGGTAAAACTACTGTTTTTGCTTTAAAATATTGAGATCAGTTTAGAAATCAACCAAGAACACCCAAAACGCCCAAGCTCTGATACCAAATGATACGGGGTTGCGCGCGGACCAAGATCGAGTTGCCAAGTCACGGGAAACTCCTACGAAAACCCTAAACAATCAGATCCGAAACAAAACAGAAAATTAAAAGATTAGATTTTTGAATTTTCAGATCTGAAATAAAATCCCCAAATCAGCAAAGAATCAAATTGAGAATAGAAATAAGTGTTAGGGTTCTTGAAACCCTCAAGGAGATTGTGATTCTGCCCAATTGAACACCAAGATAGTTTTCCCTAAATTTCGACAATCTAATTTCACCCAAAAAGAGTATGGAAAAACCCTAGAAATTGGGGATTTTTGGGCTGATTCCTTAAGATAGAAAAAGGCTGAAAACACAATAAGAACAGAAAATAGATTAGATAATGATTCAGCACAAGTAGAAATAAAGAAAGAATTGACAGTAAGAAATTAAAAGATAAGTCCTAAGAAGCCTTGAAATCTCGAAAGATCTCACAACTCCCTTCAAATGGCTCTAATCTCCCCTCCAAAGAATATCAATGGCAAGAAGAAGGTTGAAGATGGCTCCCACAATCAAAAAGATTGTTAAAACAACTTCTAAAGAAAACTCAAGAGAAAATCCTTGAAGAACTCAAAGAAAATTCTGCTCTCAACAAATCTGAAATTTTAATAATAATGATAAGTGTTTAACAAGGTGGACAGCCATGCCTTTAAATAGGCCTTATAACTAGTCCTAATCTAATTAGAAAACTAAAATAAAAAAAACTCCTAATTATGTTAATATGGAAATTCGGTCAAAGGTCATTTTATCTGGGACTCTTGGACTGAATATTGACATAAAAATTTAAACTAAGTAAATAAATAAATAAATAAATAAATAAAAATAAAACTTTACAACTTGGGCCACTTTGACAATTTGGCCTGATTTTCAACTAAGTATGGATGGATTTCTTGATTGGGCTGGGAATTTGCTTATTGGGCCTCGCCTTCAAGAATTTGGGCTTTTGTGACTCGTATCAGTAAGTTTCTTTCCTTGATGCTTGAAAGAATACCTATTGGTACGACCATCGTGAGTGACTTTTCGATCCAGTTGCCATGGTTCTCCTAGCAACAAATGGCAGGCTTGAATAGGCATTACGTCGCACACAACTTCGTCTTGATACTTACCGATAGAAAAGGCAATGCGCACTTGTTGAGTGACCCTAAATTGGCCTTCGTTGCTAAGCCCTTGTAGTTGATAAGGTTGTGGATGCTTGGTAGTGGTTAAGCAAAGCTTTTCCACCATCGTCGTGCTGGCTATGTTCGAGCAACTTTCACCATCAATAATAACTCTACAAAGCTTACCTTGTACATGGAAGCGAGTATGAAAGAGATGTTCTCGTTGCTGCTCGCTCTTTGGTTTTGCCAAAGATGATTGTCCACGATCATGAAAATCATCATCCATTCTAGGGACACGTTGAGGGCTGCACCTATGGGGCTGGTTATCCCTATCTTCCTTAATTGGATCTCGATATTGATGTTTTTGATTCAATTGCACCTCATTGATGGTAGCAGTCAAAGCTCGAAGAGTAGCAGCCTGTTACTTAGATACTTGGGGATATGCTCAGATATTGTGTCTTAGAATTTCAAGGTAGTTGGGAGAAATATTTGTCGTTGGTAGTGTTTGCTTATAATAATAGTTACCAGTAGAGTCTGAAAATGGCACCTTATGAAGCTTTGTATGGACGTAAATGCCGTACACCTTTGTATTGGACAGAGCTTAAAGAAAATCAGATTTACAGGGTTGATTTAGTTAAAAAAACTGAAGAGAAATTGAAAGTTATCATAGATTGATTGAAAGCAGCTTCAGATAGACAGAAGTCTTATGCAGACTTCAAAAGAAAAGAGATTGACTATCAAGTTGGTGACAAAGTGTTCTTGAAAGTATCCCCGTGGAATAAAGTGATACGACCCGCCCCCGGGAACGGCTATTGTTTCAGCCTACAAGCGAGGCTCGTCGTGTTTGCAAGCAGGACGTAGCTCAATCTTATTTTGTGGAGCTTCATTTAGCTCGTTTCCAGCTCCTTTCAAGCTCAATGAGCTCGAATCAGCTCAATTTCAGCTCAAATACTTACGATTCAGCTCAATATCAATTGGACATTAATTTAGTAGCTGAATAATTATTTTGAGTCAATTTAATTAGTTTATTACAGCTCAATTAATTTTAGTTGTTTGCATAATTTAAAATCTGGAGAAATTTAATTTTGCATCTTAATTGAGTTATTTTTACATGTCATTAGTTTGTCTTAATTTTTACAGCTTATTAATATGTTTTATGCATTTTTAATGAGTCAAATTTTATTACATGTTTTAATGTGTTTTGTCCAAACTAAATTATATGTGCAGATTTTTAGTGCCGAATTAATATGTTTAACTTGTCAAAGTTTTATTTTAATTATGTTCAGCCAATATTACATCAATTTGAGCTCATTCATGTTTTATGTAGGTTGGCCGAATGTGGATGGAGCATTTAAGCTTGGTGCATGAACAATAGATTCAATGAACCTGGAGATACATGCATCAAATTGGTGAGCTGAATTTGGCATTCCTAGGTGACTATTCAGTCAAGAGAGCTAATGTTTCCAACTCCAAAGCTGTCAATTAATCCTTTCACATTTGCTGGATGCATATTGGCTTTTCGGTTCCATGTGTTCACACTCCATGACTCTTCAATGTTGAGCTTTCACACTTGAATTGGCTGCTCATTACCCTCTTAATTGCTGGTCACTTTTCAGCCAAAAGTTGCAACATAAATGAGCTAATTTATGCCTATTGGCCGAACCTAGCTATCCATGCATCATCCAAGTTTTTCCAAGTCCAATGCTTCATCTAGAAGGTGTCTAATGGAGCTCCATGTTCAGCCGAATCTAGCTAGTTCATTTAAGTGATTCATTTGCTTAATTTTTAAGGAATGTAAGTGACCATTCGGCTAGCTTAGGTGTTGCTTATAAATAGCTAAAATTTTACTTTGTAAAGGACTTTTGACATTTTTAAGTAACGAATTGCTGCCAAATTTGTGAGGCATTTTCTCTCAAATTTCGTTCGGGACCCGTAAGACTTATCTAGCTTCTAGTGGCGTCTTTTCGAGTCTTTCTTTCGAACTTATCACTCCCTAAACCCGAGTGTGGTGATCACCTTTGATACCTTTGGTTCATACTTTACTAAGTATCGGGTCAAGGTCCTTATCAACCATTTCCAACTCAATTTGGTCCTATAAGTTTCGGGTCGACACTTTTCTTTAGTGTTGGTTCACTCTTGACCTTTTTGAACCATTACCATTTCGTACCAAATCCCTTACCATTTCGTACCAATTCCCAAATACCAAAACGTACCAAAACCAAATACCATTTCTTAATTAATCCTAAACCGAACTCGACCATTCTAGTCATACCATTTCGACTTAAACCAAATCCATATCCAACTTTGCACGGACTTACTTTACTTCTTTGAACTCAAATATATTCTATCTTCTTCTGGTCTAATATACTTCTTCGTTTATGATCGGGAACTAAACGACTCGGGTTCGACTACTAAACCGAGGTCGTATCATTTGGTATCAGAGCTGGTAAAAACGAGAAGTACGAGCACTCGAAGTCAATTTGAAATAGGTACGTAAAAAAAAGAGTTCGAAAAAAAAAATTAAAAAAAATTGCATACGGTTTAGGTGCGGACGAAAAGAACGTGAAAGATCCGTAAAAAAAAAGAGTCTGGAGACACTTCAATAGAAATTTTTCCAAAATCTCATTCTACACTCTTTTATATCCCCCGTAGTGAAATTTCACGCAATTATAAAAAAAATTTTCGATATAAAAAAAAGTGTTTCGAGTTTGTAAGTTTGGCATTCTCTTCTATTCATCTTCTAAGCCACACTTAGCCTAAAGCCTTTCTTGTTTCTTTTAGCCTACCCGTAACCTAACATCAATCCCTTGTAAAGCCATTTGAAGCCGACCCACTGAACTAAGACTAAGTCACTACTAGTCGCTTACGAAATCACGAGAGGAAAGTGAGTGGTAAAAGGCACGAGAGTTGCATCAAGTTAAAAGCCGAAATTGAGTGAAACACGAGTGGAGTGTTTATTCTTTCTGTGAGAGATTTTGTGAGGTTTTTGCTGTGAGGTTTTTATTTACATGTCTCAAAGTCCTGAACGAAATATGGCGGAAGGAGGTGGAAGGCAACCAATCCGAAACATTGCGCCTGGAGGAGGTGGAGTGCCGGATTTGGCTCAACAAGCCTTGTTACGAGAAATCCAATGCATGATCCGAGGTGAGTTAGAATCTATTAACGAACGGTTGGATCGAGTTGAATTGGGAAATCAACGAGAGCGTACACCCCAAGGGCCGCAAAGAGGGCGAGACCAATTGGAAATCAATCAAGACGACCTATATGATCCGAATGAAGTCGAAAGTGATCAAGGATCAAACATAAGTGAAAAACGAAGAGGTCGAAGGAACCGAGGTAATCGGGATCAAAGACGTATGGATGACGACTTAAGGAACATTAAACTATCCATTCCATCCTTTCAAGGAAAGTCTGATCCGGAAGCTTACTTGGAGTGGGAAAAGAAGATTGAATTGGTCTTCGATTGTCACAACTATTCCGAGATCAAAAAGGTGAAGTTGGCGGCCATAGAATTCTCCGATTATGCTATGATATGGTGGGATCAACTCACTACGAGCCGAAGAAGGAATGGGGAACGACCAATATCCACTTGGGCCGAGATGAAGGCGTGATGCGACGTTGTTTCATTCCCTCCTACTATCATCGGGAACTCTATCAAAAGCTTCAAAATCTCACTCAAGGTTCAAAGAGTGTTGAGGATTATTTCAAAGAGATGGAGATCGTAATGATCCGAGCCGACGTCCAAGAAGATCGTGAAGCAACAATGGCGCGATTCCTTGCTTGTCTCAACCGAGATATCGCTAACATTGTGGAACTCCAACATTATGTTGAGATAGTGGACGTGGTACACATGGCCATTAAGGTGGAGAAGCAACTCAAGCGAAAGAGTACCACTCGAAGTTTTCCTACCCCAAGCACAACTAGATGGGGGCAAAGTTCGAGTAAAACTAATCTACCAATCCGTGCCAAAGAGCCAATGGTGCCTACCAAAGCAAACAAACCTATGGGCGATACGAGCAAAGGTAAGGCAACCGATTCATTTGCTAATAGTTCAAGAGATATTAAGTGTTTTAAGTGCCTGGGAAGGGGCCATATTGCGAGTCAATGTCCCAACCGCAATGTCATGGTGGTTCGAGCAAATGGAGAAATCGAATCGGAGGAGGAAGAACTTGAAGACGAGCCCAAAATCGTTTCTGAAAGCGATGAAGAAGTTGAACACGCTCTTGATGGAGAACTCCTTGTTGTTAAAAGAAGTCTAAGCATCCAAAGCATCGACGATGAACAACAACGAGAGAACATCTTCCATACTCGTTATCAAGTACAAGGAAAGCTATGTAGTGTCATCATCGATGGAGGAAGTTGTACGAACGTAGCAAGCACTCTCATGGTGGAAAAATTAAATCTACCAACCATCAAGCATCCAACTCTGTACAAACTTCAATGGCTCAACGATGGAGGAGAGTTAAAGGTGACAAAGCAAGTTCTAGTCTCCTTTTCCATTGGAAAATATTCCGATGAAGTGCTTTGCGATGTTGTTCCGATGCACGTGGGTCACTTGTTATTGGGCCGTCCATGGCAATTCGATTGTCGAGTTATGCACGATGGTTACTCAAATCGATATTCTTTCAAGCATCTGGGGAGAAATGTAACCTTAGCACCATTGACGCCAAAGCAAGTTTATGAGGATCAACTTAAGTTGAAAAATTCTGTAGATCAAATGAGAGAAAAAGAAAAGAGCGAAAATACAAAAGAAAAGAAAAATGAAAAAAGAAAAGAAAATTCAAAAAAAGAGAATGAAAAGAGAGCGATAAAAGAAAAAGAAGAAAAAGAAAAAGTGAGTGAAAAATTGAATGCCTTTGCAAAAGCAAGTGATGTTCGAAAAGCGTTTTTGGCAAAACAATCGATCCTTGTACTTATGTATAAGGAAAATTTGTTTAATACTAACGACTTATCCGGAGATCCCCCTTCTTCTATTTTGTCTCTCTTGCAGGATTTCAAAGACGTTTTTCCGGATGAAGTGCCAAGTGGTTTGCCACCACTTCGTGGGATTGAGCACCAAATCGATTTAATGCCCGGAGCTGTTATTCCTAATCGGCCAGCATACCGAACCAATCCCGAAGAAACCAAAGAGCTTCAACGTCAAATCAACGAACTCATGGAAAAGGGCTATATTCGAGAGAGCCTTAGCCCATGCGCTGTACCGGTTTTGTTGGTACCAAAGAAGGACGGAACATGGCGCATGTGCGTCGATTGCCGTGCCGTAAATAAAATCACCATCAAGTATAGGCATCTCATACCGCGTTTAGATGATATGCTCGATGAGTTAAGTGGTGCCAAGTTATTCTCAAAAATTGATCTCAAAAGCGGATACCATCAGATTCGAATGCGCGAAGGTGACGAGTGGAAAACCGCTTTTAAAACGAAACATGGTTTGTATGAATGGTTGGTAATGCCATTCGGCTTAACCAACGCCCCTAGCACTTTTATGAGACTTATGAACTATGTTTTACGAAATTTCATTGGTAAGTTTTGCGTTGTGTATTTTGATGATATCCTCATTTATAGCAAATCGATGGATGAGCATGTAATTCATTTGCGAGCTGTTTTGGAAGTTCTTAGAAAAGAGACTTTGTATGCTAATCTTAAAAAGTGTACCTTTTGTTCTGACAAAGTTATCTTTTTAGGTTTCGTGGTTAGCTCGGAGGGCCTCGAAGTAGATAGCGAAAAGATTAAGGCGATTCAAGAATGGCCGAGACCGACGAACATAAGCCAAGTGCGAAGCTTCCATGGCCTAGCAAGTTTCTATAGGCGATTTGTACCCAACTTTAGCACGTTGGCTGCACCGTTGACAAGCACTATCAAGAAGAATTCGACTTTTCATTGGGGCGAAGAGCAAGAAAATTCTTTTAATATTATTAAAGATTGTCTTACTAAAGCTCCATTGTTAGCACTGCCTGATTTTTCTAAAACATTTGAAATTGAGTGTGATGCCTCAGGTGTTGGAATAGGTGCCGTGTTAACTCAAGACGGGAGGCCGATCGCTTACTTTAGTGAAAAGTTGAATGGTGCCGTGCTAAACTACCCCGTTTATGACAAGGAGATGTATGCACTTATCCGCGCTCTCGAGACTTGGCAACACTATTTGTGGCCGAAGGAGTTCGTGATCCATTCGGATCATGAAGCGTTAAAGCACATTAAAGGACAACACAAATTAAACAAATGCCATGCTAAGTGGGTAGAGTATTTGGAGTCATTTCCCTATGTCATTAAGTATAAAAAGGGTAAGGAAAATATCGTAGCTGATGCTCTTTCAAGAAGGTATACCCTTTTGTCATATTTGGACTCTAAACTGCTTGGTTTTGCATTGTTAAAAGATTTATATCCTGCTGATGATGATTTTGGAGAAATATTTGTTGCTTGTGAAAGTGTTGCTATTGATAAGTTTTATAGGAGCGACGGATTCCTTTTTAGAGAAGGAAAATTATGTGTGCCGCGGAGTTCCATACGAGACCTATTAGTACATGAGGCGCATGGCGGAGGCCTTATGGGCCATTTTGGCGTTGGAAAAACCTTAGCAACCCTCCAAGAGCATTTTTATCGGCCGAAAATGAAAAGGGACGTTAAACGAGTGTGTGCACGATGTGTGACGTGCAAGAAGGCCAAATCCAAGATTAAGCCGCACGGGTTGTATACGCCGCTCCCTATACCCGACGCACCTTGGGAGGACATTTCCATGGATTTTGTCCTTGGATTGCCTAGGACTAAAACGGGGAAGGACTCTATTTTTGTTGTTGTTGATCGTTTTTCCAAAATGTCTCATTTTATTTCTTGTTCAAAAACTGATGATGCCATTCACATTGCTAATCTTTTCTTTAAGGAAATTGTTTGTTTGCATGGCATCCCGAGGACGATTGTTTCTGATCGAGATGCGAAGTTTTTGAGCAATTTTTGGAGATCGCTTTGGGGAAAGCTTGGAACTAAGTTGTTGTTCTCAACCACTTGCCACCCCCAAACAGATGGACAAACGGAAGTGGTCAACCGAGTGCTATCAACTTTGTTACGAGCCATCATACGGAAAAATCTTAAGTCGTGGGAGGAGTGTTTGCCACATGTAGAATTTGCGTATAATCGATCCGTTCACTCGGCAACCAAACACTCTCCTTTTGAAATTGTTTATGGATTTAATCCGTTAACTCCTTTAGATTTAGTATCTTTACCTAACGATCAACTTATTCATGCAGATGCTAAAAAGAAGGCCGAGTATGTAAAAGAGTTACATCGGAAAGTTCGAGCAAACATTGAAGCAAGAACCGAAAGTTATGCTAGGAAAGCGAACAAGGGTCGTAAAAGAATTATCTTCGAACCTGGTGATTGGGTTTGGGTTCACATGAGAAAGGAACGTTTTCCCGCCCAACGAAGGTCAAAGCTACTACCGCGTGGTGATGGCCCTTTTCAAGTCTTGGAACGAATCAACGAGAATTCTTATCGACTTGATCTACCAGGTGAGTATAACATAAGTGCAAGTTTTAATGTCTCTGATTTATCCCCTTTTGATGCAGATTCCGATTTGAGGGCAAATCGCTTTGAAGAGGGGGAGGATGATGCGGCCGCGCCTCAAGTCCTACCTAGTTCGAACAAGGAGCCTTTGGAGTTACCTCAAGGTCCTATCACCCGATCACGAGCCAAACAATTTAAAGAGGCAGTTTTGGCCTTAGTAGATCACGTTTGGGGCGAGACTTTAGTTGGACACATCGAAGAAGCTTGGACTAATCCGATGAGCTTTCCGTGCACTTTACTACGAGCTGAATTAAATTCCATTTCAGCTCAATGAGCTCGAATCAGCTCAATTTCAGCTCAAATACTTACGATTCAGCTCAATATCAATTGGACATTAATTTAGTAGCTGAATAATTATTTTGAGTCAATTTAATTAGTTTATTACAGCTCAATTAATTTTAGTTGTTTGCATAATTTAAAATCTGGAGAAATTTAATTTTGCATCTTAATTGAGTTATTTTTACATGTCATTAGTTTGTCTTAATTTTTACAGCTTATTAATATGTTTTATGCATTTTTAATGAGTCAAATTTCATTACATGTTTTAATGTGTCTTGTCCAAACTAAATTATATGTGCAGATTTTTAGTGCCGAATTAATGTGTTTAACTTGTCAAAGTTTTATTTTAATTATGTTCGGCTAATATTACATTAATTTGAGCTCATTCATGTTTTATGTAGGTTGGCCGAATGTGGATGGAGCATTTAAGCTTGGTGCATGCACAATAGATTCAATGAACCTGGAGATACATGCATCAAATTGGTGAGCTGAATTTGGCATTCCTAGGTGACTATTCAGTCAAGAGAGCTAATGTTTCCAACTCCAAAGCTGTCAATTAATCCTTTCACAATTGCTGGATGCATATTGGCTTTTCGGTTCCATGTGTTCACACTCCATGACTCTTCAATGTTGAGCTTTCACACTTGAATTGGTTGCTCATTACCCTCTTAATTGCTGGTCACTTTTCAGCCAAAAGTTGCAACATAAATGAGCTAATTTATGCCCATTGGCCGAACCTAGCTATCCATGCATCATCCAAGTTTTTTCCAAGTCCAATGCTTCATCTAGAAGGTGTCTAATGGAGTTCCATGTTCAGCCGAATCTAGCTAGTTCATTTAAGTGATTCATTTGCTTAATTTTTAAGGAATGTAAGTGACCATTCGGCTAGCTTAGGTGTTGCTTATAAATAGCTGAAATTTTACTTTGTAAAGGACTTTTGACATTTTTAAGTAACGAATTGCTGCCAAATTTGTGAGGCATTTTCTCTCAAATTTCGTTCGGGACCCGTAAGACTTATCTAGCTTCTAGTGGCGTCTTTCCGAGTCTTTCTTTCGAACTTATCACTCCCTAAACCCGAGTGTGGCATTCACCTTTGATACCTTTGGTTCATACTTTACTAAGTATCGGGTCAAGGTCCTTATCAACCATTTCCAACTCAATTTGGTCCTATAAGTTTCGGGTCGACACTTTTCTTTAGTGTTGGTTCACTCTTGACCTTTTTGAACCCTTACCATTTCGTACCAAATCCATTACCATTTCGTACCAATTCCCAAATACCAAAACGTACCAAAACCAAATACCATTTATTAATTAATCCGAAACCGAACTCGACCATTCTAGTCATACCATTTCGACTTAAACCAAATCCATATCCAACTTTGCACGGACTTACTTTACTTCTTTGAACTCAAATATATTCTATCTTCTTCTGGTCTAATATACTTCTTCGTTTATGATCGGGAACTAAACAACTCGGGTTCAACTACTAAACCGAGGTCGTATCAACTTACATGCCATTAAAGTGTTTAATTATGAAGATACATGTTCCATACAAGTGCATGAACGTCCCAAGGAGATGAATGCAACCTTTTGGTGCACATACAAGTCACTTGAAGCCTTTCTTTATGGCTAAGCATTCATGCACAAACCAAGGGGGAAGAAAGTGTCCATTCAGCTAGTGCATGAATCTGCCGAATTTATGAACTATTTTAATACATTAGTGTGAACATTTTTATTATTGTGTGAACACCTAGATGCCGAATTTGAATGGTCATCTATGTGCCTATAAATATTTGTTTTCTTTCATTTGTAAAGAACTTTTTGCCAAAATTGTTAATGAACATTTGTTCTTGTGAGGTTGCTTCCTCTCATATCTCGTACAAGTTTCGGAAGACTTATCTAGCTTGTGCTAGTGGCGTCAATCGTCTTGTTTGAACTTATCACCAATCTTGGTGTGGCGTTCACCTATCCATCTATCCATCTTTTCACCTTAACAAATAGGAACCGGGGTGACACTTCTTAGTGTTGAATCATTCCTGACGTTGAGTTCGTTTTTCCATTCCCCATCTTTCAACTTTTCCTTCTTGTAACCAAACCGACTCATTTATCCATCACTCATCTTTGGTACACATAACCGAACCTATTACTAAACTTACCCTTCTTGAAACCTTCCGCTTATTCTAATCCATTATTTTACTTTTATTACTAAAATCCGAGGCACGAACGACTCTCTCGAACTACGATCGGGCAACTACGTGAATTCGACTCATCTACTTGAGCCGGATCACATCAATTTCGCTCGGAAAGAAAAATAAGAAAAAGGTGTCACTCCCGCTCGTGTTTACACTCGTTTGGCTTTTACCTCCACTCAAATGATCTCACTCGCTCATGCCTTTTTCCGCTTCTTTCTCCTCTTATAACCTTATAACTTGATCTCTAGTATTGTGGGTCGGTTTCAAATGGTTTTACAAAGGATAACATATGAGGGGTTACGGGTTGGCTAAAAGAAAAGGAAATTGGGTAAAAAAAAGTGTGGCGTGGATGAGATTAGAATAGAAGATGAATCAGGAACGATATGATACGATCACGGCTTCCTATAAGCCAAGTCCAAGCCGAGATCCGATGGTGCTACCTCAAGGGCCGATCACAAGGGCTCGTCCCAAACAATTTAAAGAAGCTGTTATAGCTTTAGTTCAGCATGTGTGGGATGATGTCAATGCTAGACCTATCGAACCAGTTAGTGGCCATTTTGGAAATCCATGCCGAACTTTTCTACAAGTTCATTTCAGCTCACCAAGCTCACCTTCAGTTCAAGTTAGCTCCCATGTAGCTCCACACCAGCTCATTAGCTCGGGACCAGCTCATTATCAGCTCACGAGTTTAGGCCCAGCTCGAGTTTAACTCATGAATTAACCATCAGCTCATGGAGTTCACTTTGAATTCATTTTACTACTATTGACTTTTTAAGTTCAATAATTAGTTAATTAATATCCTACATATTAAATTTAGTTCACATTAGTTATATTAAGTATGTCTTAAAAGTGTTTATTGATGATAATTAAATTTGTCATAACCGAATTTAATGTTGATATTTGTGTTCACATTATTTTGAATTAATTATGTTCACATTTCTTGTAGGAACGCAATGGACATATGGAGATTAAAAGCAAGCATGAATTTTGAAGGTGCATGGACAGTTGGGGGGCTTGAATCTCTTAGGTGCATGTTCGGCCAAGTGCATGTATGACCATATTCAATGTCTTTAAGGTTCATGAATGTTTCCATTCATGTATGGTGTGCTATCTCTTCATTCTCCAAGGTGACCATTCGGCCAAAGGGCACTCACACATGCATGAAGATAGCTTGGCCAATTAGCTTCCCCATGACTCTCTTAATTCATTCACACCTATGTTCACATGGCAAGACCATTCGGTTCACCTTGTTCACACTAGAAGACTCTTCAACATTCAGTTTCACACACATGATGGCCCTTGGAGTGTCCACAATTAATTCATACTTTTTGGCCAAACATTGCTTCATTTAACAAGGTTGGCCGAATCTACAAGTGACCATTGGATATCATGCATTCACTTTGAGTTTTCTTAAGCATGAAGATGCATTCATCCACCATTCCCAAAACCGAATCTGGTCATGCATATTAAGAGTTATTTTTCTAGAATTTTCTTTTAATTAATGTGTAAGTATGAAAGGCCATTCGGCTACCTAGACTTAGGCTTATAAATACTTGTTCAATTTCCATGTAAAGGACTTTTGAAACTTTTGTTAATGTTATGCTGCCAAAATCGTGAGGCAAACTTTTCTTATATTTCATTCAAAGATTCGTTTGGCGTTCCTAGCGTTCTAGTTGTGTCAACCGTGTTCTTTGTCGTACTCGAACTTATCACTAATCGTAGTGTGGCGTTCAACATACCGAGGTTCCTATCTTGTTAGATAGTGGGTCGAGGTTTCCCTTACCAAACCTATAACTGAACTCAAAAGGCTAAATCAATGGGTCGATACCATTTTCAGTATTTGGTTCTTGAAAGTATCGTTCAGTTTGGAGAAAAGGATGTATTTGGCTATTTGGTGATACGAACCGTCTCGGGAAGAGTCGAGTCGTATGTAAATTGCCCGATCGTCTACGAGAAGTTACGTTAGGTTTAGTTGAGTTGAAGGTATGGTCAAAGTAGAAGAGGGGTACGAATGGAATGGTAGGAATGAAAGGGTAGGAACAAAAGGATATGAACAAATTGGTCGGTTTAGGTTCGGTTAGGTAAAGAAGAGAACGGGTTTGAACTACTAAAGGTACTTTCAAGAACCAATACCAAAATGGTATCGACCCGTTGATTAAGACTTTTGAGTTCGGTTATAGGTTTGGTAAGGGAAAACCTCGACCCACTATCTAACAAGATAGGAACCTCGGTATGTTGAACGCCACACTAAGAATAGTGATAAATTCGGGTATGACAGAGAACACGATTGACACAACTAGAACGCTAGGAACGCCAAACGAATCTTTGAACGAAATATAAGAAAAGTTTGCCTCACAATTTCGGCAGCATAACATTAACATAAGTTTCAAAAGTCCTTTACATGGAAATTGAACAAGTATTTATAAGCCTAAGTCTAGGTAGCCGAATGGCCTTTCATACTTACACATTAATTAAAAGAAAATTCTAGAAAAATAACTCTTAATATGCATGACCAGATTCGGTTTTGGGAATGGTGGATGAATGCATCTTCATGCTTAAGAAAACTCAAAGTGAATGCATGATATCCAATGGTCACTTGTAGATTCGGCCAACCTTGTTAAATGAAGCAAAGTTTGGCCAAAAAGTATGAATTAATTGTGGACACTCCAAGGGCCATCATGTGTGTGAAACCGAATGTTGAAGAGTCTTCTAGTGTGAACAAGGTGAACCGAATGGTCTTGCCATGTGAACATAGGTGTGAACGAATTAAGGAGAGTCATGGGGAAGCTAATTGGCCAAGCTATCTTCATGCATGTGTGAGTGCCCGTTGGCCGAATGGTCACCTTGGAGAATGAAGAGATAGCACACCATACATGAATGGAAACATTCATGAGCCTTAAAGACATTGAATATGGTCATACATGCACTTGGCCGAACAGGCACCTAAGAGATTCAAGCCCCCCAACCGTCCATGCACCTTCAAAATTCATGCTTGTTTTTAATCTCCATATGTCCATTGCGTTCCTACAAGAAATGTGAACATAATTAATTCAAACTAATGTGAACACAAATATCAACATTAAATTCGGTTATGACAAATTTAATTATCATCAATAAACACTTTTAAGACATACTTAATATAACTAATGTGAACTAAATTTAATATGTAGGATATTAATTAACTAATTATTGAACTTATTAATTAAAAAGTCAATAGTAGTAAAATGAATTCAAAGTGAACTCCATGAGCTGATGGTTAATTCATGAGTTAAACCCGAGCTGGGCCTAAACTCGTGAGCTGATAATGAGCTGGTCCTGAGCTAATGAGCTGGTGTGGAGCTACATGGAAGCTAACTTGAACTGAAGGTGAGCTTCGTGAGCTGAAATGAACTTGTAGAAAAGTTCGGCATGGATTTCCAAAGTGGCCACTAACTGGTTCGATAGGTCTAGCATTGACATCATCCCACACATGCTGAACTAAAGCTATAACAGCTTCTTTAAATTGTTTTGCACGAGCCCTTGTGATCGGCCCTTGAGGTAGCACCATTAGATCTCTGCTTGGACTTGGCTTATGGGAAGCCGTGATCGTATCACGTGTGCTAGATGTTAAAGTGCCTATTTGAGTTGGCTTTCTAAAGTAAGGGTCCTTATGTTGTTATTTTTCCATTGGGAATGTTAATGAACTAAAACAACCATTCATTAAAAGGTTTTATAATTGTTTATAAAAGGGCAAAATGGAAAAATGTTTATTAAGTAATTAAAATAAAACAAAAGCATGAAATTAGCCATTTGTTCATGCTATTCCACCGAAAATACAAAGAAAAAGAAAAGCAAAAGCTCACTTAGGGTTCACACTTTGAATTGGTGATTACTTATATGTTTTGCTCAGTTTTTTTAATAATTTCTATGTTTTTGTAATCGTTGCTTCGTATACTATCGAACCCATGCTTCAATTTACGATTTTGGTGATGATTTTGAAATGTGCCATTGATGAAAATGTGAGCTTTGTGATGTTAGTTGATAAATTATGGAAGCTTGATGTTGGGTTTAAATGTTTTGTTTTTGGATTTTTGATGAAATTGAGTAATTTGGGCTAAATTGTGAAAATATTATTTTGAGGGATTAAAATGTGAAATAAATGAAATGTGTAGACTAGTATGAGTACTAGGAGAATTCGGCTAAGTTGTGTATATGCAAATTATGTGTATTTTGTGATTTTGTGAAATAGGGACTAAAGTGTCGAATGTGAAAATGTGAGGGCGTTTGCAAAATGCCCTAATTGTGAACATATGGATTGTTTTGAATTATTTGGTGAATAAAAGGGTTAATTTTTAATACATATAGATCAAGAAAAGAGGAATTCAGACTTAGACCGAGGGAAATCGAAGATTGTAGAATAAACAGTCCGAGTTGACAAATTTTGAGTACGAGGTAAGTTCGTACTTAAAATATAATGTTAAGTAAGTCTTGATGCCTTTATTATACATGGGTTGTAAATAATTAAATTGGATGATATAATGATGAATTGAAAGCATTGGCACTAAGTGTGCGATTTAAACTAGTTTCGGCTATTAAAGGCATTAAGTGTGCGATACCGACTTAGTTTCAGCTAGTTGAGATGGCACTAAGTGTGTGGAATCATTTTAGCTTCAGCTAACCATTACAGCACTAAGTGTGCGGATGTTAAAGTATGAATAATTTACGCAAAGTCTTGAAATACTCAAACAAGAGGTGAGAATGAAAGTGAATAAGTATGGGAAGAACTAGGTATGTATGATACCTTTGTGGTAGATGATATTATCTAGGTGAAGTTCATTGAATTGTTATGAACATATGGATTGGGTTGGTATAGATTAGATAGATAATTGAGAATTTGTAAATACTTATGTGTTGATGTTTTATGTTTTATATACTATTGATGACTATAATACGAGCTTACTAAGCTTTTGAAAGCTTACTTTGTGTGTGTTTACATTGTTTTATAGATATCGAAGCTACTACAATCTCAGGGACCATCAAGGATCATCACCATATTATCGAACTCATTTTGGTACCTTGAAAGTGTAAATATTTTTAAGTATGGCATGTATAGGCTAGAATATCTATGTATTTAAGCTTTGATGCGCATATATGTTATGCCATGAGAGTTGGCTATCAATTGGTATGTTTGTGCTTAGTTTTGGTAATTGAATTGTGTTGCCAAATTGTGTGTGCTTGTAATGGTTATATGGCCTTGTATGTGGTGGTCATTTTGAAATATGCCAAGTTGAGGAAATGGTAAGTTTAAGCATGAGTTAAAAAGGTGTCATAAGTGAGTTATAAAATGAGCATTTTGGCATGTTGTTGTAATAAGATTTTTAATGCATTTGGTATGGATTTGAATAAGTTATTGAATGATGATGATTAGTTATAATGAAACATGCTTTTAGCATGGAATTGGCTGAAAATTTTAGTATAGATGTTTTTTAATATTGCTTGTAGGAATGACCCAAAAAGGGGTGGCAAGTTGGCTTAAACCAAGCCTGCATTGTGCCACACGGTCAGTGAACATGGGCGTGCCTTATACCCGTGGGCTTAAGTCAGTAGCTAGCTAATTATCACATGGCCATGGCACACGACCGTGTCTATTGGCCATGTGCAAAAGTCAGTATATATACTCTGTTACGGCATAGCTGGATCACATGGGCGTGTTTGGTGCCCGTGTAAGGCACACGGCTAGGTCACAAGGGCGTCTGACCTCAACATAATTGGAAAATTTTTTCTAAGTTCTAAAAATTTTGAATGTGTTCGGTTTAGTCCCAACCTCTTCTAAAAGTATGTCTTAGGTCTTGGAGACCTCCATAAGAGATGAATTGTTGTTTTGCTTATGCATTAATATTATGTGATTCTCTGATTCTGTATTGATCTGTAATGTTCTGTGTGTATGGTAAGGCCCCTTTCCTATTTCGGCATCGGTTACGGGATAGGGGTGTTATAGAAATGGTTGATATTGTTATGATATGAATGATGAATGTTTTGGCATAAAAACTGGCTGAAATGGTGGTGCATATATGCTTGTTTCGTTGCTTGTAGGTTGACCCAAATTGGGGTGGCAAGTTGGCTATTTAAATAGCCTATTTTTGTCCACATGGGTAGAAACATGGGCGTGTGTCTCAGCCATGTGAGACACACGGCTTTGTTACACGGCCGTGTGTCCCCTAGGGTACCCTACAATTGTAAGTCAGGCTTAAACACGGCCAAAGTACACGGGCGTGTGGCTAACCGTATGGCCCAAGTCAGGCTCGACCATAGCCAAGGCACAGGGGAGTGTCTTGTAGCCGTGTTAACAAGTCAATAGCTATGCCCTATTTTGACACGGCTTAGACACACGGGCGTGTCTAAGGCCATGTGAAGCACATGGCCTATTCACACGGGCGTGTGACCTTTGAAAAGTTGAAAATTTTTATAAGTTCTGAAACTTTTATATGTTATCAATTTAGTTCCGAATGCACATTTAAGTATTGTATGCTTGATTTTGTATTCTTAATGAATGTAAATGAATGACATTTACTGTAATGATTTGATATTTGATATACGAATATTTTGAATTGTGTTGTGGGTTAAGTAATGCCTCCTAACCTATTCCGGCGATGGTTACAAGTTAGGGGTGTTACATTTTATTGGTATCAAAGCTATTGTTTAGTCGGTTCTAGACCTACCATAGCGTTTGTGAGTCTAGCTATACATGCCATATTTGTGAACTGCGATAGTGTGATGAATCCTGGCATTGAAATGTTCTTTTATATAGAAAATGGATCCCAAAAGAGCCGTAACAGGCGATGTTGAAAGCAATGCACCTACTCTCGCGTAAGGACGGTGCAAGCTAATTCTCGACCAACTACGAGTAGTCGTGATGGGGAGGCGAAGCAAGCTTTCTATCAGATGACGAATGATTGGTTCACTCAATACATTAGAACCAATCCGGCTGAACAACCACCTCCACCCCCGGTTAATGTAACATCCCAAATAGGGCCTAAACGGAACAGTGGTTGCGAAACCACGAATCTGAGATAGAAAAATTTATTTTGATTAATTTTTATAATTTACCAAGTGATTAGATGCATGTGTTAGAGTATCGATGGAAAACTTTATAGATATCATGCTTAATTTGCCTAGTAGGGGTTAATTGCAAAAGTTGATAAATATGAGTTTTAGATACTAAGCGATTAAAATTGGAGAGTATAATTGAAGTAGAGGTCCTTAAATGACAATTAGACCATTAGGTTTTCATAGAAAAAAATGGACATACATAGATAAAAATAACTAAAGTTTTAATGAAGGGTATTCTAGTCATTTGGTAATTAAAAGATTAAAAAGGGAAAAAGATTGCAAAATGTGCCTATCTTCTTCATTAGGCCGAAATTTCAAGGGTTCTTCATAGCTAGGGTTTTTTCAAGCTTCCAAGCTTCATAGAAAGTGATATCAAGCCCTGTTTTTAATGTTCTTTACGTTTTTGAAGTCCTGCTAACTTGATTTAGCTTATTCTAGCAATAATTTAACCTAGGATTCATATTTGAAAAAAATACCCATAGGTGAAATGTGTTTATCTTGATGTTTTATGGTAGAAAATGAAGCTTGAAATTATGTAAAACGACTTGAGCTAAGCGATTTTAAGTGAAAACGAGTAAAACGACATAATCGGTAAAAATACCTAATGGTCATAAGTACATGTTAAAGTGGGAATTTGATGTTCCCAGAGCTAAATAAATGATCAATATGTCATAAAACATAAGAATTAGGGATAAAGTTTCATTTCCGAGCCTTGGGGAAAAAGTGTAAATATGCAAAAGTTTAAGGGCAAAATTATAATTTTTCCAAAGTTAGAGTTAAGGACTGTTTTGATAAATGTGAATATTAAATAAGTTAAATTTGCTATTATAGATCAAGAAGAACGAAATTAGGGGTTAGACCGAGGAAAGTAAAAGGTTGAGGACTAAATCAAAATATTTGATCGTATTTTGCATCGAGGTAAGTTTGCGGTAAATAAATGCAATGTTTTATTATTTATAATTAATTATGTTATTTTGCAGCATCTATATATTTATTTTGTAAATTTATTCCTTGATGATTCAAGCAAGAATTGACGGAGAAATGATACTTAAAAGTCCCTGTTGAACATTAGGAATGTGTAGGATACAAATGTCATGACATTAGGGTTTAAGGATACCAAGTAAGACCATGCCAAGGCATGGCATTGGTAAGTTTTACAAGGCAAGGAAATCATGTAAGACCATGTCAAGACATGTCATTGATAAACTACTATAAGGCAAAGATCCCATGTAAGACCATGCCAAGGCATGACAATGGTGAGTTCATAAGGCAAGGATACCACGTAAGACCATGTCAAGACATAGCAATGGTAAGTTTAAAAAGGAAAGGTACCCGTGTATCCTTAGTATTCCAAATAGTTCAACAGAAAATTCAAAAGAGTGTACCAAAGGGAAGGTAAGATAAGTCTATGTTCGAAAGGTTCAGGTTATCTTGATAATTCATTTAGAATGTTGTTATTTATTTACATTCAAACTTACTAAGATTTATGCTTACTCCCTTTCTTTTCTCTCTTTTTCATAGTGGCACAAATCCAACTCAAAAAATCGTAAGGATGTCGGAGATCGCCTCACACTATCAACGAGTTATCTCGGTATTTTGTGACTAGAAATAATTTAAGTTATGGCATGTATAGAGACT
The DNA here is from genome assembly GCF_007990345.1 of Gossypium hirsutum. NCBI lineage: Eukaryota > Viridiplantae > Streptophyta > Magnoliopsida > Malvales > Malvaceae > Gossypium > Gossypium hirsutum. Next base: position 35,466,602 of record NC_053436.1, read on the forward strand.
TGGCTATTTTGTGTGTATGTCCGTATGATACGATTAATGAATGCCATGTGAATATTTGGTAATTATTAGCTTATGATATAGCTAAATAAGAACATGTTTTGGTATTATGTATGCCTAAATGAGGTTTGATGCAAAGAAACTATGAAAGAGTAAGAGTTGGCAATGGAATAGTTAGGAAACAACATCAGTGATGTGGTTTTGAAAAATCACTAAAAATTTTAGAAATGGAATTAAATGGTGAATGAGATATAGAATTAAATCTTATTTAGTCTATTTTCATAGGAAAGAAATAGAGCAAGCAAAGGAAGTCTATATTCTGATATATTTAAATTTCCATAAGACTAGTTCAGAGTGACTCTGTGATCCCCTGTTCCAAATTTAGAAAATCACTAGAAATTGTAAAAAAAGATTTATAAGTCAAATTTTATATTTATATATATTTCTTAATGAGTCTATTTTCATTAGAAATAAATGGAAACATTATCCGATTTCTGTATAATTAGATAATCGATTTTTAGTGAAGAGAGGTTAGGTCCGCTGAACTGCAAAACAGGGGAATATTTAATGAATAAAATGTATTAATTGGCCAAACTAAAAATTTTGGAAAATTTATGGTAAGAAGATATATGAGTCTACTTTTAGGAAAAATTTATAGATTTAAATTTTGAGTTTCATAACAATTTATAATTAATTTAGTGACTATTACGTAGATGGATAGTTTTATTATGAATAGTGAAATAAATTGTTTTTGATTTGTGTAAGAAATTGAAAAATTTATGATTTTCCCGGTTTGGTCCCGAACCATTCTAATTGCACGTTTTAGGGCCTCGAGGTCCCTTTTTAGGGATTTATTGGATGAATGTGAGTGAATTAAAATTTTTTAAAAGTAATTTTTTTATGCCCCGAACAAGTAAGATAAGTCTGGTAACGCCTCGTGCTCGACTCTGGTGAAGGTCTCGGGTAAGGGGTGTTACATTTATTGGTATCAGAGCAAGAGTTTAGTTAGTTCTCAGAATATTCAGTATGAGTAAGAGTCTAGCTACACATGCCATATTTATATTTTGATAGTGTGACGACTCCTAACGATTTTAAAATGTTTTTCTTTTATAGTTATGGATCCCGAACGAGTTGGTGCAGATGATGTAGAAAGTAACACTCCCACTCCCCTATAAGGGACGGTGCCACCAAATAGTAGTGAAAGCCCCGTTACAGTTAGTCAGGGAGGAGGGGCTCGAGAAGCCTTCTTCCAAGCTATGAATGAATGGTTTGCCGAGTTCGTTCATACAAATCTGGCCGTTAGACCTCCACTCCCTCATGATCCTCAGGCTACCCATGTAGCTTCCCCAGTCACAGATACAGTCAGAAGAGAGAAGCCACCAGTTGATAAAATTAGAAAACAAGGAGCCGAAGAGTTTCGGGCTACTAAAGATGACGATGCAGAGAAAGCTAAATTTTGGCTCGAGAATACTATCAGGGTCTTTGATGAGTTATCCTGCACACTTGAAGAGTGCATGAAGTGTGTTGTATCACTTTTATGAGACTTGGCCTACCATTGGTAGAAAACACTTGTGTCAACAGTACCGAAAGAAAGGGTTACTTGGGATTTCTTTCAGGAGGAGTTCCGTAAGAAATACATTAGTCAGAGGTTCATCGACCATAAAAGAAAAGAATTCCTTGAACTAAAGCAGGTAAGATGACAGTGACTGAATATGAACGTGAATTTGTCAGACTCAGTAATTATACTCAAGAGTGTGTGTCTACTGAAGCTATTATGTGCAAGAGATTTGAAGATGGGCTCAATGATGATATTCAACTGCCAGTTGGTGGTTTAGAAATAAAAGATTTCATCATTTTAGTTGAAAGATCTTGTAAGGCAGAGGAGCTGCTAAAAGGAAAGGGTAAAGCTAAAATTGGGATGCAAGACACGAAGAAAAGACAGATGAGTAAGTCATTTTAGTCTACATCCAAGAGGCCTAGAGAGTTCTCTACGAGATCTAATTTTTCAACAGGGTATTCTAGCCGAAACAGAGGTAGAAGATTTATGGGTCAGAAAGCTCAGACCACTTCAATTGCGAGTGTTGGCAGTATTCAGCCTGATAGACCTGAGTGTCCTCAATGTGGCAGACCTCATCCAGGTTAATGTCGAGCAACTGAGACTGGTTGTTTCCAATGTGGTGCATCAGAACATTTCATTCGGGAGTGTCTTAAGATGGTTAAAAGAGAAGTAATACCGAGTGTAATATCAGGCAATGCCCCCATTAGAGGCAGACCTCAGAGAAGTTCAGGAATAGGGGCAGGTAGAGGTGCATCTAGAGATTCAGCAATGAGACCAGATGTTTGAGCACCTGCAAGGACCTATGCTATCTGTGCTCCTGAAGAGGCATTCTCCCCCAATGTAATTACGGGTACATTTTCTCTTCATGAAGTTAATGTTATTGCTTTGATTGATCCGGGTTCGTCCTATTCCTGTGTTTACATGAAATTGATGCCTAGTATGAACATGTCCATAGAGTCTACAGGATTCATGATTAAAGTATTGAATCAATTGGATTAGTATGTATTAGTAGACAAAGTATGTAAAAATTCCCCTTTGATGAGTAGAGGTTACTGTTTTTCGACTGATCTCATGCTATTGCCATTTGATGAGTTTGATGTGATTCTTGGTATGGATTGGTTAATTTAGATGAATCAGATAGTTCAATTTCCATGATTTTTGTTATGTCTGCTCAGAAATGCTTGAGAAAAGGATATGAAACTTATCTTACTTTTGGGTTGAATACTAAAGATCTAGAGTTGAAAATTGAATCAGTGCCTATGGTATGTGAGTTTCCTGATGTGTTTCCGGAAGAACTACCAGGTTTGCCTCCTATCAAAGAAGTTGAGTTTGGTATTGAATTGGTTTCGGGTACAACACCCATTTCTATTGCTCCTTATAGAATGGCTCCAATGGAATTGAGAGAATTGAAAGTTCAGTTGTAGAAACTAACAGAAAAAGGCTTTGCAAGACCTAGTTGTTCACTATAGGGTGCACCAGTACTCTTTGTAAAAAAGAAAGATGGTTCGATGAGATTGTGCATAGATTATCGACAGCTTAACAAGGTGACCATTAAGAACAAGTATCCACTGCCTAGAATTGACGATTTTTTTGATCAATTGAAGGGAGCTACTATGTTCTCCAAGATAGATTTGAGATCCAGATATTATCAGTTGCAAGTTAAAGAGTCAGATGTTCCGAAGACTCCTTTCCGGACTAGGTATGGCCACTATGAGTTCCTTGTGATGCCATTTGGCTTGACTAATGCTCCTGTCATTTTCATGGATTTAATAAATCAAAATTTCAGACCTTACTTGGATAAAATTGTAGTTGTATTCATTGATGATATCTTGATTTATTCTCATGATAAGCCTGAGCATTCAGAGCACTTGAGAACAGTTTTACAGACTTTGAGAGATAATCAGCTTCATGCCAAGTTTAGCAAAAATGAGTTCTGGTTACGGGAAGTTGGTTTTCTTGGACATATAGTCTCAGGTGAAGGTATTTGTGTTGATCCAAGCAAGATTTCAGCCATTGTTGATTGGAAGCCTCCCAGGAATGTATCAGAGGTCAGAAGTTTTCTTGGTCTCGCTGGTTATTATAGACAATTTGTAGAGGGATATTCCATGATAGCTACTTCATTGACAAGATTTCTACAGAAAGATGTCAAGTTTGAATGGACTAGGCTGTGTACTTATGCAGGAGGGAAGGGTAATTGCTTATGCCTCTAGACAGCTAAAGTCATACAAGAAAAATTATCTGATGAATGATTTAGAACTAGCTGCCATTGTATTTGCGTTAAAAATCTGGAGATATCACTTGTATGGTGAGAAGTGTCGAATATTTATTGATCATAAAAGTTTGAAATACTTGATAACTCAGAATGATTTGAACTTGGGGTAAAGAAGATAGCTAGAGTTGATTAAAGATTGTGAACTAGTGATCGATTATCACCCGAGTAAGTAAAAGTAGTTGCTGATGCTTTGAGTAGAAAATCTTTATTTGTATTAAGAGCTATGAACACTAGTTTAATCTTATCGAATGATGGTTCTATCTTAGCCAAATTAAGAGCTAAGCCAATGTTTCTTGAAGAAATTTGTGAAGTTCAGAAAGATGACAGTGAGTTACAAGCCAAAAGAGCTCAGTGTAAGTCGGGTATAAAGTCAGATTTTTAGATCAGGTCTAACGATTGTTTAATGTTCAGAAATTGCATATGTGTACCAAAGAATGATGAGCTTATTCAAAAGATTATAGAGGAAGCACATAGCAGTTCTTTGTCTATTCATCCAGGTAGTACAAAGATGTATAATGATTTGAAGAAAATGTATTGGTGGGTAGGAATGAAGAGAGATATCTCAAAGTTTGTTTCTAGATGCTTGATTTGTCAGCATGTAAAAGTCGAACATCAGGTACCTTTAGGTTTATTGCAGCCTGTGTTAGTTCCTAGTGGAAATGGGACCGAGTTGCCATGGATTTTGTGACAGGATTGCCGTTGACACCGAGAAAGAAAGATGCAGTATGGGTTGTGATTGATAAGCTAATAAAGTTAGCTCATTTCATTCCAGTTCGTTTGGATTATTCACTTGACAAGTTGGCCGAGTTATATATTTCAGAGATAGTCAGACTACATGGAGTACCGTTATCAATTATTTCAGATAGAGACCCGAGATTCACTTCGCGATTTGGGAAGAAGTTACAGGAAGCTTTGGGTACAAAGTTGAGTGTTAGTACAGCTTTCCATCCTTTGACCGAAGACAGTCAGAGAGAGTTATTCAGATACTTAAGGATATGCTCAGATGTTGTGTCTTAGAATTTCAAGGTAATTGGGAAAAATATTTGCCATTGGTAGAGTTTGCTTATAATAATAGTTACTATTCGAGTTTGAAAATGGCACCTTATGATAATAATACGACTCGACTCTTCCCGAGACGGTTCGTATCACTAAACTTTCCAAAAATTCCATCCATGTCCAATTTTTGTCCATAACTTAGAAATTGGTCAAATTGCTATTTAAGACCTCCTAATTAATATTTCAAATCAATTTCATACTTACATACCGAGGTTCCTATCTTGTTAGATAGTGGGTCGAGGTTTCCCTTACCAAACCTATAACCGAACTCAAAAGGCTAAATCAACGGGTCGATACCATTTCGGTATTTGGTTCTTGAAAGTACCTTTAGTAGTTCAAACCCGTTCTTTCTTCTTTACCTAATCGAACCTAAACCGACCAATTTGTTCATACCATTTTGTTCCTACCCTTTCGTTCCTACCATTCCATTCGTACCCCTCTTTCTACTCTGACTATACCTTCAACTCAACTAATCCTAACGTAACTTCTCGTAGACGATCGGGCAACCTACATACGACTCGACTCTTCCCGAGACGGTTCGTATCATTTAGTAGTAAGGGTATTTTGGTCATTTAGGGGTAAAATGAATTAAAATACAAAATTAAAAGCCAATTTTGCTCATCTTCTTCACCATGGACATGTATACCAAGGGAGACTCCATGTCTAGGGTTTTCAAGCTTCCCAAGCTCAATTGTAAGTCCGTTCTAACCCCGTTCTTTACGTTTTTGGAGTCCCGGTAACTTGATTTAGCTTATGCTAGCAATAATTCAACCTAGGTTTCATATTTGGAAAAATACCCATAGGTAAAATTTGTGTATTCTGGTGTTTTATGATACAATATGAGGTTTTAAGTTATGTTAGACAACTTGTGCTACTCGGTTTTAAGTGAAAACGAGCAAAAGGGCTTAATCGGTAAAAATACCTAATAGTCATAAGTATATGTTAGCGTGAGAATTTGATGTTGCCATAGAAGAGAAAAGTGATCATCATGTCATAAAACATAAGAATAAGGGATGAAGTTTAATTCCCGAGCCTAGGGGCAAAAGTGTAAATATGCAAAGTTTAGGGGCAAAATTGTAATTTTTCTAAAGTTTGAGTTAAGGACTGTTTTGAATATTACATTAATTAAATAAGTAAAATATGATGTTTTAGATCCCGGAAAATGAGATTTGAACCTAGAATGAGAGAAAAATCGAAAATTGGGAAAGTTGGTAAAATAACCGTTTTAATATCAAGGTAAGTTCATATGTATAATAAGCATTAATTTATGCATGTTTCAATGTAAAATTGATATATTTACTGATACGAGTCATAAAGGCCCAATCCAAGTTCAAGAACGTGATGGGCTCACTGATGTGAGCTTGCCTACGAACCAAATGGAGAACGAACAAGAAGCTATTAAGCTGCCCATTGGTCCAATAACGCGAGCTAGAGCTAAATGATTTAAAGTTGCTATTTTAGCATTGGTGGAACGGATTGAGGAAAATGAAAGCAAAGAGCTTAAAGACGAGCTGAATATTTTCAACTTCTTTGAAGTTGAAATTCGTTCTAGCTAATTAAATTGCTGCTGGATTTTAAACCATTTAAATAAGCATTTAATTAAGTCTTATTACAGCTTATTAATATGTTTTTATTTAATATAAGTGTTTAATATGTCTTAATTTAGTTACATTAAAGATGTCTTGATTTCATTTAGTTTGTCTAAATTATTACATGTCTTAAATCTGTTCAACCGAATTTGTGTCATGCTTTATTAATATTTAAGTTGTTTCAATGTTAAATTAGGATGTTCACATTATGTATTTACTTAGTTCAGCTTAATTTGATTGAAATTAATTAAGTTCATGTGTGTTTTTAGGTACAGCCGAATTTGAAGATTCATTGGGCAGATTCATGCATGAAGATTCAATGGATGTGAAGATGCATGCATGTTGGGTTCAATGCACCAAATGATACATGCATGGACTATATTAAAGATGGTGTGCTGATTGTTGAAGTTCTCTAAGTGACCATTCGGCCAAAAGAGATGATTTTCCATTCTCCAAAGCTGCCATTTATTTCCTTCACATTGCTGGGTACATTGTGGCTATTCGGTTCATGATGTTCACACCTTATGGTCATTCAAAACCGTCCATTCACACTTCCAAATGACTGTTCAAGTTGCTAATTAATGATGGTAATTTTTCAGCAAGAGTTGCTTCATTATTGACCTTATTAAACTCCATTGGCCGAATGTAGCTGCTGCCAATTTTCCAAGTTCGTTGAAGCTCTTCCTTGGTCTATATTCAGCCGAACATTGATTCAAGACCATTCATGGATCTTAGCTCAAAATTAGTTCAATGTTTACTTAGTTTTTAAGTATTGAACTTGACTATTCGGCTACTAGTCACTTAAGCTATAAATAGTTCTTGAATTTCTTGTAAAAGGACTTTTTGCCAAATTTCTGAATGAAATATAATTTTAGTGAGAAATTCACTCTCTTTATTCTCCAAAGCTCAAATTGACTTATCTTCAACGAGTGGCGTCAATCTGACTTTGTTCGAACTTATCACCCATTGGTGTGGCATTCTTCATACCGTAGGTTCCTATTTTGCTAAATAGAGGGTCTCGGTTTTTATCCTATTTCCATTTCTTTCTTTGAAACCTTAAGCCCGGGTCCTTATTTGATAATAAGGGTTCGATCTTGTTTCATCGAATTACCCAGCAAACAACAACCCATCAAACTCCTTTGTTCCTAAAGCCATCCAACTTCAAACACCAAGACTTGAATTTGATTCAATTCCGACACTACCTAATTTCGATCGGGAAAGATTACAACTCGTCTTTACATCCGAAACGAGCTCGTATCACTCACATTGCCACAAGGTCCAATAACGAGATCAAAGGCCCGACAAATGCGGTCCAAACTAAATGGGACCATTCAAGAGCTTGTTAGCAAGTCCTTAGATGCATACACGAGAGAACAAGAAAATCAAGATTCACTTTCTTGTTTTCAGGAAAATCAAGAAACCGAATCTTGGCCCAATTTTGCTGTTCGAAGAGATTTCAAGAATCAAGAAAATCAAGATTTCAAATCTTGGAAATCTTGGTCCAAGAAACCAAATCTTGCAGCCAAAACGCATTGGATCTCCATTACGAGCGTCAACGACCCAATTTTGGTAGGAGATGGATCACGAGCCCAAATTCTTGAAGGCGAGGCCCAATAACCAAAATCCAGCCCAATCAAGAAATTTCTTCATACTTAGTTGAAAATCAGGCCAAAATGTCAAAGGGCCCAATTTGTAAACATCTTACTTGTTTAATTTAATTTTTTAATCTTTAGGAGCATTACATGTAAAATTCGGCCCAAAACAGCCCATATAAGTGCATGGCCGAATTTACCTTGTTATTATATTAATTAGGTTTAATTTTTATTAGTTACTTGTGAGATTAGGATTTGTTGGAGGCCTATATAAGCATTGGCCAGGTACCCTTTCTAAAAACATCTTATTATTATTTTTTCTATCAAATTTCAGATTTGTTGAGTGCAGAATTTTCTTTGGGGTTTTCTCCAAGAATTCTCTCTTGAGTTTTCTTTAGAAGTTGTTTTAACAATCTTTGGATTGTGGGAGCCATCTTCAACCTTCTTCTTGCCATCGATATTCTTTGGAGGGGAGATTAGAGCCGTTTGAAGAGATTTGTGAAATCTTTTGGGATTTCAAGGATCTTTAGGACTTATCCTTTAATTTTTGCTGTTCAATTTCTTTTATTTAATTCTACTTGTGCCGAATCTCAATTCTAATCTATTTGCTGTTTTATTTGTGTTTCCAGCCCTCGTTTATCTTAAAGAATTGATCAATTTCACTTTTTGCTGGAGTTCGACAATCAGCCTTAAATCCCCAAGTTCTAGGGTTCTTGCCGAATGCACACTTATTCTTCTTGGGTGAATTTGGTTGTGGAAACTTAGGGGAAACTTTCATGGTGGTCAATTGAGCAGATCGCCCTCGCTTTCTCAGCCTCAATAGCCGTTTTATGCCTTCAATTTCTTTCTTTCTCATTGACGTATAAACCCTAATTTGTTTCAAGAAATTCTGGTCGATCTAATTTGCTTGCTGATTTGGTGTTCTTTGACAGATTCGGCTTGTGGGAGCTCATTCTTGGGAATCAATTTCGTGTTCTTGGTTTCAAGAAACCTCTTTCATAAGTGTTTCGTTCCTTGATTAGATCTTGCTGATTTTTAGGGTTCTTATTCCAGATTTTAATTTTCCAGATTTAATCTCGTTCTTTGTTTGATTTCAGATCTGATCGTTTAGAGCTTTCGTAGGAGTTTCCCGTGACTTGGCAACTCGATCTTGGTCCGCGCGCAACCTCTATCATTTGGTATCAGATCTTTGTTTGATTTATTTACTTTTCTTTGCTTATACTTGTGCCGATTTCTCATCTAATATTTTGCTGTTCTTGTTTGTTTTCCAGCATTGATTAAACTCAAGATCTCATCGTTTAAGTTGTTCTCCTATTGGCAACACCCATTCGAACCCAAAAATCCCCAATTCCTAGGGTTTGGCCGATTGGATTTCTTTCAATTTGGGAATCAATTGATTGCTGGAAATTGGGCATTCTTGGCCGAATCAATTCCTTCGCAGATTCGCATCTTTTCTTTCTTCTCAATTTCGTTTGATTCACCGATTCTGTTTCTTTTCTTCTTGCTGCTCTTTTAATTGAATTTGGGAATTTTAAATTCAAATCTGATTCGGTTTAATCTTAATCTTTGTTTTTGATTTCAGATCTGTTCGATTAGAGCTTTCGTAGGAGTTTCCCGTGACTTGGCAACTCGATCTTGGTCTGCGCGTGCCTCCGTATCATTTGGTATCAGATTTTGGGCGTTTTTGGTGTTCTTGGTTGATTTCTAAACTGATCTCTATTTTTTAAAGCATAAACAGCAGTTTTATCCAGAAAAATTGTTCAAAAAAATTCATTTGAGTGGGTAAAACGTTGTCCGATTGATCTGAAATTTTGCATACATGTTTTTGGCACTGTGATTGAATATAAAAAAATTATTCCCGCAAAAAAATCAGTCAAAAAAGTCAAAAAAATCAAAAAGACGAAATTCAATAAAAATTTAAAAAAAGATTCAGAGGGTTGAATTTGGTGCCCAAAATTTCCAGATCAAAAATTCAATATATAAGGACACTCCAGATTTAATTTTGTGATTTTTGGAGATCGGGAACACCTCGAACAAAGTTGTCAAGTTACTCCGCAGTTTTTCGGGTTTTCTGTTTTCAGCAATTTTTATTGATTCTTAGCTGTAGGTTTTCATTTGTTTGCCTTTATTTTTCCTTTACACTATCTAACACCTTCTTGTTTCTTGTGTTAGTAGGATTTTTAAAGTGTGCACAATTCTTCCTCGGTGCAACACAAATCAGTTGGTGTCTCGTCAGTTTTTGGCATCCTAGTGCAAATTAGGATTCTTTGGTAGTTTGGTTCACACTCTCTAATTGGTTGATACAAACTCTGATAAAGAACTCATAAGATTGAATCCGACCTCATTGAGAATTTGATTTTTTCTTTTTGAGTGATTAACGGTGAGGTTTGATAACTTTTATTTTTGAGTGTTGAGTGTTTTGCAGGTTTTAAAAAAAAATGTCTACAGGTGATAATAATAGTGACATATTTAAAAAATTCCAACAACAGTTGGACGAACAGGCTGCTGCACTTAGAGCGTTGACTGCTACTATCAATGAGGTGCGGTTGAATCAAGAGCCTCAATATCGAGATCAAATTAAAGACGATGTGGATAACCAGCCTCCTGCTCATAGGCGCGCTCCTCGACGTGTCCCTAGAACTGATTATGATCTTCATGATCGTGGACAACCCTCTTTGGCAAAACCAAAGAGCGAGCAGCAACGAGAACATCTCTTTCATACTCGCTGCCATGTACAAGGTAAGCTTTGTAGAGTTATTATTGATGGTGAAAGTTGCTCGAATGTAGCCAGCACGACGATGGTGGAAAAGCTTTGCTTAACCACTACCAAGCATCCACGACCTTATCAACTACAAGGGCTTAGCAACGAAAGCCAATTTAAGGTCACTCAACAAGTGCGCATCGCCTTTTCTATCGGTAAGTATCAAGACGAAGTCGTGTGCGACGTAGTACCTATTCAAGCCTGCCATTTGTTGCTAGGAGAACCATGGCAACTAGATCGAAAGGTCACTCACGATGGTCGTACCAATAGGTATTCTTTCAAGTATCAAGGAAGGAATATCACCTTAGTGCCGCTCACTCCAGAACAAATCCATGAGGACCAAATCAAACTAAAAAATTCTGTTGTTAAAACAAGTGAGGAAAAAGAAAAAGAGAATGAAAAAGAGCAAAAAGAGATTGAGAGTGAAAAGGAATGTGAAACAGAAAAGAAAATTGAAAAAGAAGTTGAAGAAAGAAGAGAAAATGAGTTAGAAAAAGAAACAAAAGAAAAAGACGAGGAAAGGCTAGTGAGGAATGTTTTCACTAACCAAGATATGAATTTTTCTTGTGTTGCTACTTTTCAGGTTCCCGAAGGACCGAAAGATAACTTTCAACTTCAATACCTCTCAAATGAAAGACGCTTTCATACGATCAACTTAGGCAAAGATGAAATCACACTACATGATCTCGAAGGTAAGCGAGGTAAGGAAATTTTAGAAACCGAGTCCAGTGCAGATTTGAAAATTATTGATAAAACTTTTGGTGACTTAGTTCTTAAAAGATCCCCTCATTTTGATCCGATTAATTGTTACTCTTCGATTGTGGTTGATAAAGTCATTACGAAAAGAAGCGTGATTTGTTATTCTCTTGATTTACCTTGTGTAAAATCCTCGAATTTGTCCAAATCTGTTTTGGAGAATAAGGTAACGAAATTTTCCAAATTTGTTTTCAATTTATATTCGTGCCTTAAACAGTTTATGTGGTTGTACATGAAGTTTGAGTTCCATTTGACAAAGGTTAACTCAACAACGGAGATTCGACTACACTATGCCCCCGATGAGCGAAGGTTTGTTTTAAATGAAAAAGGTAAAATCGACCCTTATTCTTTTGCTTACCAAGGTAAGATGCTTGAAACCTTTGAAACACTTTTGTACTCCTCGGATAGCGACAAAGATCGTGTTGATGAACACTTAGATCGAAAAGTGCTTGACTGTCCTATTTTATTTATTGATGATAAATCTATTTTGATGGTTGATAAAAAGATTCTTGTTTTTGATAATGCATGTGTGAGTGAATCTATAGACCGTCGATTAAGGCATGGTAATCTAAATCTATCCATTCACATGCGTTATACCTGTTCTATTATGCTTATAATTGGACTACAAGCTTGTTTGCGTTGCTATTTACTATTTCATGGCTATTCTTTTCAGTGGACTCAATTGCCATTAGTCCCATTCGATTGAGGAAAGTCGAGTTCATTTGATTTTTTTAGATTCGAGGATGAATCTTTTTGAGGAAGGGGGGAATGATACGAGTCATAAAGGCCCAATCCAAGTTCAAGAACGTGATGGGCTCACATTGCCACAAGGCCCAATAACGAGATCAAAGGCCCGAAAAATGTGGTCCAAACTAAATGGGACCATTCAAGAGCTTGTTAGCAAGGCCTTAGATGCATACACGAGAGAACAAGAAAATCAAGATTCACTTTCTTGTTTTCAAGAAAATCAAGAAACCGAATCTTGGCCCAATTTTGTTGTTCGAAGAGATTTCAAGAATCAAGAAAATCAAGATTTCAAATCTTGGAAATCTTGGTCCAAGAAACCAAATCTTGCAGCCAAAACGCATTGGATCTCCATTACAAGCGTCAACGACCCAATTTTGGTAGGAGATGGATCACGAGCCCAAATTCTTGAAGGCGAGGCCCAATAACCAAAATCCAGCCCAATCAAGAAATTTCTTCATACTTAGTTGAAAATCAGGCCAAAATGTCAAAGGGCCCAATTTGTAAACATCTTACTTGTTTAATTTAATTTTTTAATCTTTAGGAGCATTACATGTAAAATTCGGCCCAAAACAGCCCATATAAGTGCATGGCCGAATTTACCTTGTTATTTTATTAATTAGGTTTAATTTTTATTAGTTACTTGTGAGATTAGGATTTGTTGGAGGCCTATATAAGCATTGGCCAGCCACCCTTTGTAAAAGCATCTTATTATTATTTTTTCTATCAAATTTCAGATTTGTTGAGTGCAGAATTTTCTTTGGGGTTTTCTCCAAGAATTCTCTCTTGAGTTTTCTTTAGAAGTTGTTTTAACAATCTTTGGATTGTGGGAGCCATCTTCAGCCTTCTTCTTGCCATCGATATTCTTTGGAGGGGAGATTAGAGCCGTTTGAAGATATTTGTGAAATCTTTTGGGATTTCAAGGATCTTTAGGACTTATCCTTTAATTTTTGCTGTTTAATTTCTTTTATTTAATTCTACTTGTGCCGAATCTCAATTCTAATCTATTTGCTGTTTTATTTGTGTTTCCAGCCCTCGTTTATCTTAAAGAATTGATCAATTTCACTTTTTGCTGGAGTTCGACAATCAGCCCTAAATCCCCAAATTCTAGGGTTCTTGCCGAATGCACACTTATTCTTCTTGGGTGAATTTGGTTGTGGAAACTTAGGGGAAACTTTCGTGGTGGTCAATTGAGCAGATCGCCCTCGCTTTCTCAGCCTCAATAGTCGTTTTATGCCTTCAATTTCTTTCTTTCTCATTGACGCATAAACCCTAATTTGTTTCAAGAAATTCTGGTCGATCTAATTTGCTTGCTGATTTGGTGTTCTTTGACAGATTCGGCTTGTGGGAGTTCATTCTTGGGAATCAATTTCGTGTTCTTGGTTTCAAGAAACCTCTTTTGATACGAGTCACAGAAGCCCAAATTCTTGAAGGCGAGGCCCAATAAGCAAATTCCCAGCCCAATCAAGAAATCCATCCATACTTAGTTGAAAATCAGGCCAAATTGTTAAAGTGGCCCAAGTTGTAAAGTTTTATTTTTATTTATTTATTTATTTACTTAGTTTAAATTTTTATGTCAATATTCAGTCCAAGAGTCCCAGATAAAATGACCTTTGACCGAATTTCCATATTAAAATAATTAGGAGTTTTTTTTATTTTAGTTTTCTAATTAGATTAGGACTAGTTATAAGGCCTATTTAAAGGCATGGCTGTCCACCTTGTTAAACACTTATGATTATTATTAAAATTTCAGATTTGTTGAGAGCAGAATTTTCTTTGAGTTTTCTCCAAGATTTCTCTCTTGAGTTTTCTTTAGAAGTTGTTTTAACAATATTTTGATTGTGGGAGCCATCTTCAACCTTCTTCTTGCCATTGATATTCTTTGGAGGGGAGATTAGAGCCGTTTGAAGGGATTTGTGAAATCTTTCGGGATTTCAAGGATCTTTAGGACTTTCTTTATTTCTTGCTGTTTCGTTTTATTTCTTTATTCCTACTTATGCCGATTCTTTATCTCATTTGTTTGCTGTTCTTCTTGTGTCTTTCCAGCCATTTCAACTCAAAGAATCGAATTAAATCATCATTCATTGGCAGCAAAGAGTCGTTCTCAAAAAACCCCCAATTCCTAGGGTTTGGCCGATTGGATCTCTTTCAATTTGGGAATCAATTGATTGCTGGAAATTGGGCATTCTTGGCCGAATCAATTCCTTGGCAGATTCGCATCTTTTCTTTCTTCTCAATTTCGTTTGATTCATCGATTCTATACTTTTCTTCTTGCTGCTCTTTTAATTGAATTTGGGAATTTTAAATTCAAATCTGATTTGGTTTAATCTTAATCTTTGTTTCTATTTTCAGATCTATTTGTCTAGGACCTTTCGTAGGAGTTTCTCGTGACTTGGCAACTCCATCTTGGTCCGCGCGCATTCTTGTATCATTTGGTATCAGATTTTGGGCGTTTTGGGTGTTCTTGGTTGATTTCTAAACTGATCTCTATTTTTTAAAGCATAAACAGCAGTTTTACCTAGAAAAATTGTTCAAAAAAAATTCATTTGAGTGGGTAAACGTTGTCCGATTGATCTGAAATTTTACATAAATGTTTTGGCACTGTGATTGAATATAAAAAAATTATTCCCGCAAAAAAATCAGTCAAAAAGTCAAAAAAATCAAAAAAGACGAAATTCAATAAAAATTTAAAAAAAAGATTCAGCGGGTTGAATTTGGTGCCCAAAATTTTTAGATCAAAAATTCAATATATAAGGACACTCCAGATTTAATTTCGTGATTTTTGGAGATCGGGAACACCTCGAACGAAGTTGTCAAGTTACTCCCCAGTTTTTCGGGTTTTCTGTTTTTAGCAATTTTTATTGATTCTTAGCTGTAGGTTTTCATTTGTTTACCTTTATTCTTCCTTTACATTATCTAACACCTTCTTGGTTCTTGTGTTAGTAGGATTTAAACGTGTGCACAACTTCTTCCTCGGTGCAACACGAATCAATTGGTGTCTCGTCAGTTTTTGGCATCCTAGTGCAAATTAGGATTCTTTGGTAGTTTGGTTCACACTCTCTAATTGGTTGATATAAACTCTGATAAAGAACTCACAAGATTGAATTCGACCTTATTGAGAATTTGATTTTTTCTTTTTGAGTGATTAACGGTGAGGTTTGATAACTTTTATTTTTGAGTGTTGAGTGTTTTGCAGGTTTTAAAAAAAATGTCTACAGGTGATAATAATAGTGACATATTTAAAAAATTCCAACAACAGTTGGATGAACAGGCTGCTGCTCTTCGGGCTTTGACTGCTACCATCAATGAGGTGCAATTGAATCAAGAACCTCAATATCGAAATCCAATCAAAGAAGATAGGGATAACCAACCCCAGAGGCGCGGCCCTCGACGTGTCACTAGAATGGATGATGATTTTCATGATTGTGGACAATCATCTTTGGCAAAACCAAAGAGCGAGCAGCAACGAGAACATCTCTTTCATACTCGCTGCTATGTACAAGGTAAGCTTTGTAGAGTTATTATTGATGGTGAAAGTTGCTCGAACATAGCCAGCACGACGATGGTGGAAAAGCTTTGCTTAACCACTACCAAGCATCCACAACCTTATCAACTACAAGGGCTTAGCAACAAAGGCCAATTTAGGGTCACTCAACAAGTGCGCATCGCCTTTTCTATCGGTAAGTATCAAGACGAAGTTGTGTGCGACGTAATGCCTATTCAAGCCTGCCATTTGTTGTTAGGAGAACCATGGCAACTGGATCGAAAAGTCACTCACGATGGTCGTACCAATAGGTATTCTTTCAAGCATCAAGGAAAGAAACTCACCTTAGTGCCGCTCACTCCGGAACAAGTCCATGAGGACCAAATCAAACTGAAAAATTCTGTTAAAACAAGTGAGGAAAAAGAAAAAGAGAATGAAAAAGAGCAAAAAGAGATTGAGAGTGAAAAAGAAATTGAAGAAAGAAGAGAAAATGAATTAGAAAAAGAAACAAAAGAAAAAGACGTGGAAAGGGTAGTGAGGAATGTTTCCACTAAGCAAGATATGAATTTTTCTTGTGTTGCTACTTTTCAGGTTCCCGAAAGATCGAAAGATAACTTTCAACTTCAATACCTCTCAAATGAAAGACGCTTTCATACGATCAACTTAGGCAAAGATGAAATCACACTACATGATCCCGAAGGTAAGCGAGGTAAGGAAATTTTAGAAACCGAGTCCAGTGCAGATTTGAAAATTATTGATAAAACTTTTGGTGACTTAGTTCTTAAAAGATCCCCTCATTTTGATCCGATTAATTGTTACTCTTCGATTGTGGTTGATAAAGTCATTACGAAAAGAAGCGTGATTTGTTATTTTCTTGATTTACCTTGTGTAAAATCCTCGAATTTGTCCAAATCTATTTTGGAGAATAAGGTAACGAAATTTTCCAAATTTGTTTTCAATTTATATTCGTGCCTTAAACAGTTTATGTGGTTGTACATGAAGTTTGAGTTCCATTTGACAAAGGTTAACTCAACAACGGAGATTCGACTACACTATGCCCCCGATAAGCGAAGGTTTGTTTTAAATGAAAAAGGTAAAATCGACCCTTATTCTTCTTCTTATCGAGGGAAAATGCTTGAAACCTTTGAAACACTTTTGTACTCCTCGGATAGTGATAAAGATCGTGTTGATGAACACTTAGATCGAAACGTGCTTGACTGTCCTATTTTATTTATTGATGATCTATCTGTTTTGATGGTTGATAAAAAGATTCTTGTTTTTGATAATGCATGCGTGAGTGAATCTATAGACCGTCGATTAATGCATGGTATGATTATGCAACTCTGTGAACCATGTGAATCTTTTCAAATACCTACTTGTGAAGATTATGTTTACCATTTGATTTATTACTCGCAATTTATTCATGGTTTGTGGGAACAATGTGAGACGACTGAATGCCTTAAAACATGTCCATCTTTGTTTCAAATATTTGACGAGGCAGTGGTGAGTAAATTAGATTGTTTGCATGGTAATCTGAATCTGTCCATTCACATGCGTTATACCTGTTCTGTTATGCTTATGATTGGACTACAAGCTTGTTTCCGTTGCTATTTACTATCTCATGGCTATTCTTTTCAGTGGACTCAATTGCCATTAGTCCCGTTCGATAGAGGAAAGTCGAGTTCATTTGATTTTTTAGATTCGAGGACGAATCTTTTTGAGGAAGGGGGGAATGATACGAGTCACAAAAGCCCAAATTCTTGAAGGCGAGGCCCAATAAGCAAATTCCCAGCCCAATCAAGAAATCCATCCATACTTAGTTGAAAATCAGGCCAAATTGTCAAAGTGGCCCAAGTTGTAAAGTTTTATTTTTATTTATTTATTTATTTATTTACTTAGTTTAAATTTTTATGTCAATATTCAGTCCAAGAGTCCCAGATAAAATGACCTTTGACCGAATTTCCATATTAAAATAATTAGGAGTTTTTTTATTTTAGTTTTCTAATTAGATTAGGACTAGTTATAAGGCCTATTTAAAGGCATGGCTATCCACCTTGTTAAACACTTATGATTATTATTAAAATTTCAGATTTGTTGAGAGCAGAATTTTCTTTGAGTTTTCTCCAAGATTTCTCTCTTGAGTTTTCTTTAGAAGTTGTTTTAACAATATTTTGATTGTGGGAGCCATCTTCAACCTTCTTCTTGCCATTGATATTCTTTGGAGGGGAGATTAGAGCCGTTTGAAGGGATTTGTGAAATCTTTCGGGATTTCAAGGATCTTTAGGACTTTCTTTATTTCTTGCTGTTTCGTTTTATTTCTTTATTCCTACTTATGCCGATTCTTTATCTCATTTGTTTGCTGTTCTTCTTGTGTCTTTCCAGCCATATTCAACTCAAAGAATCGAATTAAATCATCATTCATTGGCAGCAAAGAGTCGTTCTCAAAAAACCCCCAATTCCTAGGGTTTGGCCGATTGGATCTCTTTCAATTTGGGAATCAATTGATTGCTGGAAATTGGGCATTCTTGGCCGAATCAATTCCTTGGCAGATTCGCATCTTTTCTTTCTTCTCAATTTCTTTTGATTCATCGATTCTATTTCTTTTCTTCCTGCTGCTCTTTTAATTGAATTTGGGAATTTTAAATTCAAATCTGATTTGGTTTAATCTTAATCTTTGTTTCTGTTTTCAGATCTATTTGTCTAGGACCTTTCGTAGGAGTTTCTCGTGACTTGGCAACTCGATCTTGGTCCGCGCGCATTCTTGTATCATCTTTCATAAGTGTTTCGTTCCTTGATTAGATCTTGCTGATTTTTAGGGTTCTTATTCCAGATTTTAATTTTCCAGATTTAATCTCGTTCTTTGTTTGATTTCAGATCTGTTCGTTTAGAGCTTTCGTAGGAGTTTCCCGTGACTTGGCAACTCGATCTTGGTCCGCGCACAACCTCTATCATTTACTATGATCTTCGAGGTGTTGAAAGTATGTAAGTTGGTATGATAATAATACAACAATAATGCTGTAATTTATATTTGAAAGTTAAATTTAGTGAATTAATTGAATTATGTTAAATTAAACGATTATGGTGCCAAGTTTATGAATTGATTTAAAAATATGTCTATGGTACATGAAGTGCATTGAATTATCATACATAAATGTGATTTCTATGATTATGGATATTATGGGAAATTGTAAGTTCATATGATTTTTAATAAGACAATGTGTAATTTAATGTTATTGCGTTGATATTAAATGAGATGTAAGTTTATATGTAAGTAATACATCACTATTACTTGTATTATGATATTTTATAAAAATATTGGAAATATGTTTGTGGATAATTACTTGATTGGTGAAATTATTGGAAAAGAGAGAGAAATCCCGGTTGAACCTTCGGAAAGATTAGATGATACAGATGGTATGTAGCTAGATCACATGTATAGTGCTGAGTGCACATCATGTGTACAAGAGAGCTACAAGACATTATGATGTAGCTAGGTCGCATGGGTGATACTATGTGTACACCATGTAGACAAGAGAGCTAAGGGATATATGTAGCTAGGTCGCATGCGTGGTTCCAAGTGAAGGACACCATGTAGACAAGAGAGCTATGAGATAAACTGGCTAGGTCACATGGGTGGTACTAAGTGTTCACCATGTGTACAAGAGAGCTGAACTATATGATGGGTGGAGCTATGTGCTGAAACCACCAAGTATCGAGGATTGATCCGAAGTGTTCAACGGGAGACTCTCTATGTATTGCTTAGTGAGTTTTGTGATGAATAAGTGCAGGAACTTGGTTATGTGAATGATGTGTTCATTAAGTGACCAGGATGTGGTAAGGTTATATAAACAAGTAAGTTATACATGAGGATGATTTTATGATGACCTTGTGATCATGGGCCTATACTTGTGATGTATGAAATGTGGTGAAAATGATTTGTGATATGTATGTTAAAATGAGGTTAATACAAAGAAAGTGTGAAAGAGTGAATTAGCAATAAAACTGTTTTGGACAGTAGCAGTGACGTGATTTTGAAAAATCACCAAAAATAGTATAAATTGAATCAGAGACTGAATGAGATATCAAATTAAATCTTAATGAGTCTATTTTCGTATAAAAGAAACATAAAAAGCAAAGTAGTTCTATATTTTGAGATATTTATGTTTTTGTGAGACTGATTCAGAATGATTACGTGATCCCCTGTTCTGACTTTGGAAAATCACAAAAATTTGGAGAAAAATAATTAGAGACTCAAAATTATATTTTTAAAATCCATAATGAGTCTATTTTCAAGATAAATCAACAATAACATCATCCGGGTTCTGTACTGTGAGATAATTATTTTTTTAGTGAAGAGAGGTCAGAACTGTCAGAAAGTAAAATAGGGGAAATTTTAATGAATAAACTGTACTAATTGGCTAAACCAAAAATTATGAAAATTTTATGGTGGAAATATATGTGAGTGTAGTTTTAGGGGAAATTTACGGATCTTAATTTGGAGCTCTGTAGATCAAATTATAAATAATTAAGTGACTATGACTTGTGTGATAGATTGATGTGAACATTTATTAGTAAATTGTGAAATCGTACTTACAAGAATGCTATATACATTAAGGATGTGGAATGGAGAGGAGGAGGAGGAAAATAAATATATGTGGAATACATGGAAACTATGGTATATGAAATATTGATATAATGAAATAAATGATATGTGTTTATAAGAAAACAAAAAGAGAATGTTATGTATCATGACATGTATATATATATGACTAGTCTCAATGTAATGTTTGTTGGGTATGGAATTGAATTGAAATGTTTCAGGCAAACATGTTATTCTGCGCATCTGAATCGTGGTATTTTATAAAGATATGATCTAGCTTTAAATATGAATGCTTGATGATTAAGCTGAAGATATTTGGTAAGATGATAATCTTGGTATAAATGTATAAGTGGTACTATAATAAACAAGGTAAAATGAGTATGAGAGACACATGTATGATGACATACAAATGCTATGTTTGTGGTTTAATTGAGGATGTTTAATCATTAAATGAATACCATGTTATATGCTTTTGATTTTGTATAAGTGTGTAAGAGATCAAGGTTGACCAAAGCTTGGAAAATAGCCAAGGTATATTCCACATAGGCAGAGACACGACCATGTGTCTCAGTCGTGTATGGAACACGACTTTGGGACACGGGCGTGTGGAGCCTTAAAGCATGAAATTTCCAAGATTTTCGTAAGTTCTCGGTTTAGTCCCAAACCCTTTTTAAAGTATGTTTTGGGCTCCGTAGACTCAAATAAGGGACTATGTGTAAGAGAATGAACGCTTTGAAATATGAATGAAATTTTATGGCTCGTATTTTAGTTTAATGTTTGTATGTTTGTCTAGTAACGCCTCGTACCTTAGCCCGGCCTCGGATACGGGTAAAGGATGTTACAAAAATCCCTAAAGAGAAGAGACATCCCAAAATAGGGCCTAAACGGAATAGTGGTTGCGAAACCACTAATCTGAGATAGAAAAGTTTATTCTGATTAATTTTTATAATTTACCTAGAGATTAGATGCATGTGTTAAGAGTGTTGATGGAAAATTTTATAGATAGCATGCTTAATTTGCCTACTAGGGCTTTATTGCAAAAGTTGATAAAAATGAGTTTTAGATGCTAAAGGATTAAATTGAAGAGTATAATTGAAGTAGAGGTCCTTAAATGGTAATTAGACCATTAGGTTTTCATGGAAAAAAATGGACATACATAGATAAAAATAACTAAAGTTTTAATGAAGGGTATTTTAGTCATTTGGTAATTAAAAGATTAAAAATGGAAAAAAGATGGGAAAATGTGCCCATCTTCTTCATTAGACCGAAATTTCAAGGGTTCTTCATAGTTAGGGTTTTTTCAAGCTTCCAAGCTTCATAGTAAGTGATTCCAAGCCCCGTTTTTAATGTTCTTTACGTTTTTGAAGTCCCGGTAACTTGATTTAGCTTATTCTAGCAATAACTTAACCTAGGATTCATATTTGGAAAAAATACCCATAGGTGAAATGTGTTTATTTTGATGTTTTATAGTAGAATATGAAGCTTGAAATTATGTTAAACGACTTGAGCTAAGCGATTTTAAGCGAAAACGAGTAAAACGACATAATCAGTAAAAATACCTAATGGTCATAAGTACATGTTAGAGTGGGAATTTGATGTTTCCATAGGTAAATAAATGATCAGCATGTCATAAAAAATAAGAATTAGGGATAATTTCGAGCCTTGGGGTAAAAGTGTAAATATGAAAAAGTTTAGGGCAAAATCATAATTTTGCCAAAGTTAGAGTTAAGGACTGTTTTGATAAATGTGAATATTAAATAAGTTAAATTTGCTATTATAGATCAAGAAGAATGAAATTTGGGGTTAGACCGAGGAAAGAAAAAGGTTAAGGACTAAATCAAAATATTTGATCATATTTTGTATCGAGGTAAGTTTGCGGTAAATAAATGCAATGTTTTATTATTTATAATTAATGATGTTATTTTTCAGCATCTGTATATTTATTTTGTAAATTTATTCCTTGATGATTCAAGCAAGAATTGACGGAGAAACGATACTTAAAAGTTCCGATTGAACCTTAGAAATGTGTAGGATACAAATGTCATGATATTAGGGTTTAAGGACACCAAGTAAGACCATGCCAAGGCATGGCATCGGTGAGTTTTACAAGGCAAGGAAACCATGTAAGACCATGTCAAGACATGGCATTGATAAACTACGATAAGGCAAAGATCCCATGTAAGACCATGCCAAGGCATGGCAATGGTGAGTTCATAAGGCAAGGATACCACGTAAGACCATGTCAAGACATGGCAATGGTAAGTTTAAAAAGGAAAGGTACCCGTGTATCCTTAGTATTCCAAGTGGTTCAACGAAAAATTCAAAGAGTGTACCAAAGGGAAGGTAAGATAAGTGCATGCTCGAAAGGTTTAGGTTATCTTGATAATTCATTTAGAATGTTGTTATTTATTTACATTCAAACTTACTAAGATTTATGTGTATTGCCTTTCTTTTCTCTCTTTTTTATAGTATCGCAAAAGCCAACTCAGAAAATCGTAAGGACGTCGGAGATCGCCTCACACTATCAACGAGTTATCTCTATATTTTGTGACTAGAAATACTTTAAGTTGTGGCATGTATAGGGACTTGGCTATTGTGTGTATATGTCCTTATGATATGATTAAAGAATGGCATGTGAATACTTGGTAATGATTAGCTCATGATATAGCTAAATAAGAACATTTTTGGTATTATGTATGCCTAAATGAGGTTTGATGCAAAGAAACTATGAAAGAGTAAGAGTTGGTCATGGAATAGTTAGGAAACAGCAGCAGTGACATGGTTTTGAAAAATCACTAAAAATTGTAGAAATGAAATTAAATGGTGAATAAGATATAGAATTAAATCTTATTGAGTTTATGAGCAAGCAAAGGAAGTCTATATTCTGAGATATTTAAATTTCTGTAAGACTGGTTCAAAGTGACTTCGTGATCCCCTATTCGAACTTTTGAAAATCACTAGAAGTTGTACAAAAAGAATTATAAGTCAAAGTTTATATTTCTAGATTCCTTAGTGAGTTTATTTTTATTAGAAACAAACAGAAACATTATCTGATTTCTTTATAATGAGATACTCAATTTTTAGTGAAGAGAGGTCAGGTCCACTAGACTGCAAAATAGGGGAAAATTTAATGAATAAACTTTACTAATTGGCCAAACCAAAAAATTTGGAAACATTATGGTAAGAATATATATGAGTTTAGTTTTAGTGAAAATTTACAGATTTAAATTTTGAGTTTCATAACTTGAGTTATAATTAATTTAGTGATTGTTACGCAGATGGACAGTTTTATTATGAACAGTGAAATAAATTGTTTTGATTTGTGTAAGTAATCGGAAAATTGTTAATATTCTCGATTTGGTCCCGAACTGTTCCAATTGCACTTTTAGGGCTTGGAGGGATCTTTTTTGGGATTTATTGGATGAATGTGAGTGAATTAATATTTTTTAAAAGGTAATTTTTTTATGCCCCGAACAAGTAAGATAAGTATGGTAACGCCTCGTGCTCGACTCTGGCGACAGTCTCGAGTAAGGGGTGTTACAGTAAGGGGAAGAGTGTATGACTGTGTGATATGTGGTATTATACCACCATTCGACTAAAGGTAACCAATTGACCTAGTCACTAGGTCTCTCACATGTCGTGCACCATAAATAGCCTTCCAAACATCTATTTATTACCTCTGTTTGACCATCCATTTATGGGTGGTATGCAATGGAGAGATGCAAGTTGGTCCCCATATGTTGAAACAAATCCTACCAAAAGGTACTAATGAAAATTTTGTCTCGGTCAGACACAATAGACTCAAGGGCTCCTTGTAGTTTGTAAATGTGACAAAGAAATTCTTTGGGAATAATGACTGCAGTGAATGGGGAGCTAGTGATATGAAGTGTCCATACTTAGTCAGTCGGTCAACCACGACCAATATTGTGTTCTTCCCTTTGGATGTTGGAAATCCCTCAATGAAGTCCATGCTAATGGTAGACCAAGCCCAATCAGGGATAGGCAAAGGTTGAAGGAGACCAGAGGAGGTTGCGACGTCTGCTTTGCATCTTTGGCAAGTTAAACATTCCTGCACCCAGTTTTTAACATCCTTAGATAGACCCTTTCAGTAAAGTAAATTGGAGATGTGGTGCCGTGTGGCACGTATTCCAGAGTGGCCCCCCAATGGACTATCATGGAAATAGTGGAAAAGATCACTCCTAAGATCTATATTGCTACCAACAACCACCTTTCCCTTTATTCACAATAATGTTCCATTCCAGCTATATTTAGAGTGAGCATGGGTGATACAAGGTTGCGCGCGGACCAAGATCGAGTTGCCAAGTCACGAGAAACTCCTACGAAAACCCTAAACAATTAGATCTGAAACGAAACAGAAAATTAAAAGATTAGATTTTTGAATTTTCAGATCTGAAATAAAATCCCCAAATCAGCAAAGAATCAAATTGAGAATAGAAATAAGTGTTAGGGTTCTTGAAACCCTCAAGGAGATTGTGATTCTGCCCAATTGAACACCAAGATAGTTTTCCCCAAATTTCGACAATCTAATTTCACCCAAAAAGAGTATGGAAAAACCCTAGAAATTGGGGATTTTTGGGCTGATTTCTTAAGATAGAAAAAGGCTGAAAACACAATAAGAACAGAAAATAGATTAGATAATGATTCAGCACAAGTAGAAATAAAGAAAGAATTGACAATAAGAAATTAAAAGATAAGTCCTAAGAAGCCTTGAAATCTCGAAAGATCTCACAACTCCCTTCAAACGGCTCTAATCTCCCCTCCAAAGAATATCAATGGCAAGAAGAAGGTTGAAGATGGCTCCCACAATCAAAAGATTGTTAAAACAACTTCTAAAGAAAACTCAAGAGAGAAATCTTGGAGAAAACTCAAAGAAAATTCTGCTCTCAACAAATCTGAAATTTTAATAATAATGATAAGTGTTTAACAAGGTGGACAGCCATGCCTTTAAATAGGCCTTATAACTAGTCCTAATCTAATTAGAAAACTAAAATAAAAATAAACTCCTAATTATTTTAATATGGAAATTTGGTCAAAGGTCATTTTATCTGGGACTCTTGGACTGAATATTGACATAAAAATTTAAACTAAGTAAATAAATAAATAAAAATAAAAATAAAACTTTACAACTTGGGCCACTTTGACAATTTGGCCTGATTTTCAACTAAGTATGGATGGATTTCTTGATTGGGCTGGGAATTTGCTTATTGGGCCTCGCCTTCAAGAATTTGGGATTTTTTGACTCGTATCATTCCCCCCTTCCTCAAAAAGATTCGTCCTCGAATCTGAAAAATCAAATGAACTCGACTTTCCTCTATCGAACGGGACTAATGGCAATTGAGTCCACTGAGAAGAATAGCCATGAGATAGTAAATAGCAACGGAAATAAGCTTGTAGTCCAATCATAAGCATAATAGAACAGGTATAACGCATGTGAATGGATAGATTCAGATTACCATGCAAACAATCTAATTTACTCACCACTGCCTCGTCAAATATTTGAAACAAAGATGGACATGTTTTAAGGCATTCAGTCGTCTCACATTGTTCCCACAAACCATGAATAAATTGCGAGTAATAAATCAAATGGTAAACATAATCGTCACAAGTAGGTATTTGAAAAGATTCACATGGTTCACAGAGTTGCATAATCATACCATGCATTAATCGACAGTCTATAGATTCACTCACACATGCATTATCAAAAACAAGAATCTTTTTATCAACCATCAAAACAGATAGATCATCAATAAATAAAATAGGACAGTCAAGCACGTTTCGATCTAAGTGTTCATCAACACGATCTTTATCACTATCCGAGGAGTACAAAAGTGTTTCAAAGGTTTCAAGCATCTTACCTCGATAAGCAGAAGAATAAGGGTCGATTTTACCTTTTTCATTTAAAACAAACCTTTGCTCATCGGGGGCATAGTGTAGTCGAATCTTCGTTGTTGAGTTAACGTTTGTCAAATGGAACTCAAACTTCATGTACAACCACATAAACTGTTTAAGGCACGAATATAAATTGAAAATAAATTTGGAAAATTTCGTTACCTTATTCTCCAAAACAGATTTGGACAAATTCAAGGATTTTACACAAGGTAAATCAAGAGAATAAAAAATCACGCTTCTTTTCGTAATGACTTTATCAACCACAATCGAAGAGTAACAATTAATCGGATCAAAATGAGGGGATCTTTTAAGAACTAAGTCACCAAAAGTTTTATCAATAATTTTCAATCTGCACTGGACTCGGTTTCTAAAATTTCCTTACCTCGCTTACCTTCGGGATCATGTAGTGTGATTTCATCTTTGCTTAAGTTGATCGTATGAAAGCGTCTTTCATTTGAGAGGTATTGAAGTTGAAAGTTATCTTTCGATCTTTCGGGAACCTGAAAAGTAGCAACACAAGAAAATTCATATCTTGGTTAGTGGAAACATTCCTCACTACCCTTTCCACGTCTTTTTCTTTTGTTTCTTTTTCTAATTCATTTTCTCTTCTTTCTTCAATTTCTTTTTCACTCTCAATCTCTTTTTGCTCTTTTTCATTCTCTTTTTCTTTTTCCTCACTTGTTTTAACAGAATTTTTCAGTTTGATTTGGTCCTCATGGACTTGTTCCAGAGTGAGCGGCACTAAGGTGAGTTTCTTTCCTTGATGCTTGAAAGAATACGTATTGGTACGACCATCGTGAGTGACTTTTCGATCCAGTTGCCACGGTTCTCCTAGCAACAAATGGCAGGCTTGAATAGGCATTACGTCGCACACAACGTCGTCTTGATACTTACCGATAGAAAAGGCGATGCGCACTTGTTGAGTGACCCTAAATTGGCCTTCGTTGCTAAGCCCTTGTAGTTGATAAGGTTGTGGATGCTTGGTAGTGGTTAAGCAAAGCTTTTCCACCATCGTCGTGCTGGCTATGTTCGAGCAACTTTCACCATCAATAATAACTCTACAAAGCTTACCTTGTACGTGGCAGCGAGTATGAAAGAGATGTTCTCGTTGCTGCTCGCTCTTTGGTTTTGCCAAAGATGATTGTCCACGATCATGAAAATCATCATCCATTCTAGTGACACGTCGAGGGCCGTGCCTTTGGGGTTGGTTATCCCTATCTTCTTTGATTGGATTTCGATATTGAGGTTCTTGATTCAATTGCACCTCATTGATGGTAGCAATCAAAGCTCGAAGAGCAGCAGCCTGTTCATCCAACTGTTGTTGGAATTTTTTAAATATGTCACTATTATTATCACCTGTAGACATTTTTTTTAAAACCTGCAAAACACTCAACACTCAAAAATAAAAGTTATCAAACCTCGCCGTTAATCACTCAAAAAGAAAAAATCAAATTCTCAATGAGGTCGAATTCAATCTTGTGAGTTCTTTATCAGAGTTTATATCAACCAATTAGAGAGTGTGAACCAAACTACCAAAGAATCCTAATTTGCACTAGGATGCCAAAAACTGACGAGACACCAATTGATTCGTGTTGCACCGAGGAAGAAGTTGTGCACACGTTTAAATCCTACTAACACAAGAACCAAGAAGGTGTTAGATAACGTAAAGGAAGAATAAAGGTAAACAAATGAAAACCTACAGCTAAGAATCAATAAAAATTGCTGAAAACAGAAAACCCGAAAAACTGCGGAGTAACTTGACAACTTTGTTCGAGGTGTTCCCGATCTCCAAAAATCACGAAATTAAATCTGGAGTGTCCTTATATATTGAATTTTTGATCTGGAAATTTTGGGCACCAAATTCAACCCGCTGAATCTTTTTTTTTAAATTTTTATTGAATTTCGTCTTTTTTGATTTTTTTGACTTTTTGACTGATTTTTTTGCGGGAATAATTTTTTTATATTCAATCACAGTGCCAAAAACATGTATGTAAAATTTCAGATCAATCAGACAACGTTTACCCACTCAAATGAAATTTTTTGAACAATTTTTCTGGGTAAAACTGCTGTTTATGCTTTAAAAAATAGAGATCAGTTTAGAAATCAACCAAGAACACCCAAAACGCCCAAAATCTGATACCAAATGATACAGGGTTGTGCGCGGACCAAGATCGAGTTGCCAAGTCACGAGAAACTCCTACGAAAACCCTAAACAATTAGATCTGAAACGAAACAGAAAATTAAAAGATTAGATTTTTGAATTTTCAGATCTGAAATAAAATCCCCAAATCAGCAAAGAATCAAATTGAGAATAGAAATAAGTGTTAGGGTTCTTGAAACCCTCAAGGAGATTGTGATTCTGCCCAATTGAACACCAAGATAGTTTTCCCCAAATTTCGACAATCTAATTTCACCCAAAAAGAGTATGGAAAAACCCTAGAAATTGGGGATTTTTGGGCTGATTCCTTAAGATAGAAAAAGGCTGAAAACACAATAATAACAGAAAATAGATTAGATAATGATTCAGCATAAGTAAAAATAAAGAAAGAATTGACAGTAAGAAATTAAAAGATAAGTCCTAAGAAGCCTTGAAATCTCGAAAGATCTCACAACTCCCTTCAAACGGCTCTAATCTCCCCTCCAAAGAATATCAATGGCAAGAAGAAGGTTGAAGATGGCTCCCACAATCAAAAGATTGTTAAAACAACTTCTAAAGAAAACTCAAGAGAGAAATCTTGGAGAAAACTCAAAGAAAATTCTGCTCTCAACAAATCTGAAATTTTAATAATAATGATAAGTGTTTAACAAGGTGGACAGCCATGCCTTTAAATTTGCATTATAACTAGTCCTAATCTAATTAGAAAACAAAAATAAAAATAAACTCCTAATTATTTTAATATGGAAATTTGGTCAAAGGTCATTTTATCTGGGACTCTTGGACTGAATATTGACATAAAAATTTAAACTAAGTAAATAAATAAATAAATAAATAAAATAAAAATAAAACTTTACAACTTGGGCCACTTTGACAATTTGGCCTGATTTTCAACTAAGTATGGATGGATTTCTTGATTGGGCTGGGAATTTGCTTATTGGGCCTCGCCTTCAAGAATTTGGGCTTTTGTGACTCGTATCAATGGGATTGCTATTGTAGCTCATGAATTAATTGTTGTAGTTTTTGGGTCACCAAGACCCCCTGTGGCATAGAAAAAATTATTTCGATGATCCAAACCAAGAACCCATGCAAAAGGAACAAATCAGAAAGAAAAGGTTTGAAAAATATACATTTCATACTCTGAAAAATAGGAAGGAACCACTACTGTTTTAATCCCCTTCGAACACTATTCATCCAAAGCTACAATAGAATCCTCTCGACCTCTACGTAGTCCACCTTATTGCGAATGAACGTACAAAAACTCTCACTTAACATTTCAGTGAGTTTTTTCCGAAAAAGAAATGCAGTTGTTAGACCTAGGTTCTTTTCTTTTTGTAGTGAATGTTAGTTAAACACTCTTCTACACCCTAGGGTTTTATTTTATGATTCCTTTCTTATTATTTTATATTCCTTAAATAATAAAATGGAATCCCCTTTTTGGTGCCATAATATATGAAAATATCACAGTGTAATATCCTTTCCAAAAGGATATTAATTTCCATATTTATATTATGTTTGACCGAAATTAATTATTATAATACTTTATTTTAATAAATTCAATAAACAAATCATAATTAATATTTTATATGAATCAAATTCATACATTTATTTTAATTATGTTCTCTATTATTGTACAACAAATTTGTACATATATTGTGTTTATTATTTAACTGTCAAATTAAATTAATTTAATAATTAATATAATTCTCATGACAGTTAAATTTAATACCAACTGTGTTTAGATTTTGTTTGTTTCAACCATAGGGTGTGACCCTGAAGGATCTTGTAACATTGGTAGTAATACTAGAACACTTCTAACGTTACAAGCAATGAGTGGCATCTAGCAATGATCATCGCTACCCAAGTTACAAGAAGTCG
Source organism: Gossypium hirsutum (assembly GCF_007990345.1). Lineage (NCBI taxonomy): Eukaryota > Viridiplantae > Streptophyta > Magnoliopsida > Malvales > Malvaceae > Gossypium > Gossypium hirsutum. The sequence goes on from NC_053436.1 coordinate 35,496,954, forward strand.
TGGTTCAACATAACCTTTCCGTGATAAATTTTCATGTATTATATCCTTTTGTCTTTTTTATCTCGATTGGACACAAATCATGGAATAGTCACACTTGTAAAGTCCAATCTCACGTTTCTTGATACTCGAAGTGGACTATAATAAACAAATAAGTGTAATATCCCATATTAACTTACTTGAGCATGGTCATACATTTCTAGTCTCACTTCATCAAGTGGCCTAAAATATTTCTCCCATTATGTAGGAGGGATAAATCCTATCTTGATCAATCATATCCCACTACATAGATTGTGACATACCAACATCAATCTTTATAGTGCAACCTTTTACAATAGACGTTTGACTATATCAAAAAATATGACTCACTATGTTGGGACAATGGTGATTTAAATTCTATGGATCATATACATAGTTATCACTATGAGTAATGTTGTGACTATTATATAATAATCCAAGAAACATACTCATAGTAGGTCAGTCCAATATGTCGCTCTCTAACATATACTCATGTATTGATTTTGACATCCCTATGTCAATGAAAAATTGTTATCCAAGCCCACAATAATACTCGACTAATGAACTTTTAAGAATAATCATATTCTTATTAGGACATTATTATAAAAATAATACATAGAAAAGAAACTGAAATAATAATGACAATGCCTTATGTTAATAAACGAGGTAAAACAAGTATGTTAGTACAATCATCTCATGATTGGTCTTTGGGTATACTCAAACAATATTCCATTAGTACTAATACTAATCACTCATATATCTAATACCAAGTGACTTAGTGTGATGATCATGCTTCTGCTGTGTCAGAGGCTTTGTCAGTGGATCAACAATGTTATCATTTATTGGTACTCTGCAAATTTCCACATCTCCTCAATCAATGCTTTCTTGAATGGGATGAAAGCGCCTAAGTATATGTTTGGATCACTGGTGAGATATGGGTTCCTTTGCCTGTGCAATGGCTCCATTGTTTTCATAATGAAGTTCTATAGCATTTGATATGCTAAGCACAACCCCTAGTTCAGTATGAACTTCTTAATCCAAACAAGCCTCTTTTGTAGCTTCACTAGCTGCAATATACTCAGCCACTATTGTAGAATCAACAATTGTACCTTGCTTTGAACTTTTCTAGCTCACAGCGCCACTATTAAGGCAAAACAAAAAACCTGATTGCACTCGTGAATCATCCTTGTCGGTTTGGAAGCTAGCATTAGTGTAACCTTTTACACTTAACTCTTTCTCACCTCCATATATAAGGAATCTATCCTTAGTCCTTCTCAAGTACTTAAGGATATTTTCAACTACTACTCAATGACCTTTACCAGGATCTACTTAATACCGACTTATCATGTTTAAGCATACGATACATTTGGATGAGTACTTAACATGGCATACATGATAGACCCAATAGTCGAAGAATATGGAATCTTACTCATTCACTCTCTCTTTTTTGGAGTTGAAGGACACATTTCCTTTGAAAGTGATATACCATGTCTTATAGGTAAGAATCCTTTCTTAGATTCTTTCATACTGAACATTTTCAGTACTTTATCAATGTATGCACTTTAACTTAAACCTACGAGTCGCCTTAATCTATCTCTATAGATTTTGACTCCTAAATTGTTGGTGGCCTCACCTAAGTCCTTAATAGAAAAACAACGTCCTAGCCAAGTCTTAACTGACTGTAGGGTAGGTATGTCATTCCCTATGATAAGTATGTCACCTACATACATTACTAATGTGCGTGATAAGTTTTATATGTATGATTGATCATACTTGAAAACTAACTATTATCACGATAAAGGCAAGCGCACCTATCGAACAGTAGTATAGCTTATAGCAAGATCGGAATGTCGAACCAATAGGAACTAAAGTATTAACCTTCTTTTTATTATCTAGCCTAAAAATAAGGGGATTTGCTTTATCTAAACTAATTAACTAAACTAAGAATGCACAGGAAGTAAATTGGGGAAATACTTTTGGGAAAACTGATTGATTTAGACAATACCCAAGGAAGAATCCACTTAGACTTCACTTGTTATTTGACTCTGAACTAGACGATTTATTCATTTGACTCGATCCGTAGAATTCCCTAATTTATATTATTATCTCTCTCGAGACTAACAACGTCTAACCCTAGGTTGATTAATTGAAATATCTTTCTAATTAAAAGCCCTAGTGTTGCATTAACTCGATCTATAGATTCCCTTATTAGGTTTGACCTTAATCCTTCAGATTTATGTCGCCCTATATCTAAGGGTGCAATCAACTCCACTTAATTATGCTAGATCTACTCTTAGACAGAGATTACTGCTCCTATGAATAAGCACTTAATACTTGAATTAATATCCTGGAATATTAAAGCAAGAATTAAGAACACATGATTAAGAACAAATCAAGCATTTATCATATAATTTAGAAAATAGCAACAAGATCTACCTTAGGTTTCATCCCCCTTAGGTATTTAGGGGATTTAGTTCATATGTGTAAAAGAAAACATCTCAGAAGAATAATAATAACAAAACATAAATAAACTCAAAATCCACTGAAGGAAATTGAAGGGAGATCTTCAGTCTTGAAGGAGAATCTGGCTTCTGAGATGGATCAATCGGCTTTATTCGAGTAATTCCTTACCTCCCCCTTCGTGTGTTCTTCTAAGTGTCTCATTGGGTGTTTATATAGGCTTTAGAATGCTTCAAAACCCTCAAAAATGGCCTTTTTCAAGTAGAACTAGACTTGGGCTCGAGAGGGACACGGCTGTGTGCCACGCCCGTGTGGGGTGGCTTAGCCGTGTTAAAGTCTTCTAAATAGGCACGGGCGTGTGGTCTACCCGTGTGAGGAAGTCCAAGCCGTGTTGATTTCCCATGTTGACCCATTTTCTCCGTTTTTGGCCCGTTTCTCGCTCTTTTTGCTCTCCTATGCTCACCTAAGTATAAAACATGAAATTAAAGGATTAGGAGCATCAAATTCAGAAATCTAATGATAATTCATCCAAAAATGTGCTAAGTATGGGATAAAAATATGTATAAATTACGACTTATCAAATACCCCCACACTTAAGCGTTTGCTTGTCCTCAAGCAAAATCCTCAATTCAAAATTAAGAATTCATTTTTCTCAACTTATAATTCCTATCAATAATATCTCAAAATAATCCATAAGTAATCATACATTGAGAGTTCAACTATAAGAACATCAAAGTTTCAAACATTCCAAGTTGAGCATTTTATCACGAAAAAATAGGTGTCTCCCCTCATCTAAGTAATCGCCTTTGCTTCAAAATATTACAGAGTTTAACATCCTCACTAAAGATCACTCAAATCACTTGAGGTGTTTAAGGACAACAAATTTAGCACTCAACAATATCCTCATCTGTTTGATTTAGGTAAAATTTCGAGGATGAAATTTCTTTAAGGAGGGTAGAGTTGTAACGCCCCAATTTTCGGGTTTTCTGTGTTTCTGTGATTTTTAAAATTTGTGTGTTCTAGTTGGTGAAAATATATATTTTAGTAGGTTAGTGGGCCTTTGGAAGGCCCAAACTTAAGTTAAATCCGCGGTAGTCTTCAAAATTTTAATTTTAATTTTATGAATAGGTGATGCAATTGGCGTTTGGGCTTTTAAGAGTAAAGGGGTAAAAGATGACACAGAAAGGAGTGTGGTGTAGTGGCAAGGTGGCACCACTTAGGGGACAAGGAAGTGACGGCATAGAAGAAGCAAGGGGTCCAAGGTTCAAGTCTTGGCTCTTGTAATATATTTTGGTTTTTCTTTTCAATAAATCTGGAAGCAAGTAGGTGCGCTTTAAAATTTAACGTGTTGGATTTATGACATAAACGAGTTGATGGCTTAGTGGTGGTGGCATGAGTTGGCATGTGTGAGGACTTTGGTTCAAATCCCTTGGCACGCAAAGGTTGATTATTTTGCTATGTTGGGACGGTAAGAGTTGGAGGGATCCCACATTAGGAAGCTAACATAAGAGTAGATGGAGAGCTGGCTTTAAATAGAGCAAACCATGAGGAGAGTAGGCATACCCTTTTTAGCTGATCCCTTTCGCTTTGTGACGTGTTCGTTTGGGTTGGGCGTCAGCTAAGAGTGTTTGGAGCATGGATTAACTACAGTCTCCTAACAGGTGTGTATTTCTCATTACTCTAGCAGTAGGACGGCTATTTCGGGTCGCGATAGGCTGAAATGGGCCATGTGGTCCCAATGGGTCCATAGGCCTAAGTGGATAAGTTGTAGAATTACCGAAATACCCCTGTAGGATAGAATTACCGAAATACCCTTGTAGGGTAGAATTACCGAAATACCCCTGTAGGGTAGAATTACCGCGATACCCTTGTGGGGTAAAATTACCATTTTGCCCCTCGTGCGTGAATGACGAACTTGTGTGATGATTGGGTTAGTTGACATGGATTTATGTTAGTTATCATTAATTCGTAAGTCTAATGTGTTAGTGACCGATTATAGGATTATCGCATGGGAGATATCGTCATCAATCGTCATCAACCAGGTGTGTAAACGACACCCTTCTTTAGACTGAATCGGTAAAAGCCGAAATACCGAAACGTTGGTATTTTATGAACTCGCGAGCGTGTGAGCGCTCGTGAGATAGTTGTTAATGAATATGGTGCATTTGGATGATTAGAGTGCAGAGTGTGCATTTTCGTGCACAACAGTATTTTTGGGCTTAATGGGCCAAAAACGGGCCAATGGACCAACGGGCCCACTTTAGTAAAAGGACGAGGTAAGTACTTCTGATTACTTGGTAAACGTTAGAATGAGCATGAAACCTTAGCAATAGGTAATAATTACTGAAATACCCTTATGCATGCAAAATTACGATTTTAGCCCTAGGGTTATTTTTTCTGAAAAGCATGATGTTCTGTTTCGGTATACGTATGCCATGACATATTATTTCTGTTGCATGGGACATGGGTTTATATTGATGGAGGAAGCGTTCTGGCAGCCTCGCTACAATCTGGTGGCCTCGCCACATATATCTCTTCTGGTGACTTCGTCACAATATCTGGCAGCCTCGCTGCAATCTGGTGGCTTCGCCACATATATATATCTGTTCTAGTGGCTTAGTCACAATATCTGTATCTGGTGACTTCGTCACAATATCTGGCAGCTTCGCTGCAATTTCTGTGGTGTGTAGCGGTTGGGTGGGTCGAGTAGTCTCCCCACATGGTGTAAGGCTGGTATGGGGGTGTTATGGATGGATCTGGGTTGGGATTTCTGCATTCATGATATATTTGTTCTGTATCTGCTATGGGCCTATGGGTTTCATTCTGATATCTGTACTGGGCCAAGGCCCAGATAAGTCTGACTTTGAGGTTTGATCTGTTTTGGGCTATGGTTGGGTTATGTTACGCACTGAGTTTACCGAACTCACCCTTTATTTTCATCTCTGCAGGAAATCCCCAACCATAGTGGGCTTGGAGCTGTGAGGGATTCGGAGTGGCCACATCATCTGCAAAGTTGGTTTTCCTAAGTTAGTTTATTTTTATTATTTTATATTCTGATTTAATTTTGGGTTTTAAGTTGTAATAAGGCCACTATTTAAATTTCTTTTTCCGCTATGGTTTTATTTTCTGATTATATTTATACTATGTCAAAACTGCTAGTGTTAGGCTGCGCGGGTTTTCAAAATTAATGAACGTTTTCCAAGACTCAACAAGCACAACAAATGGATAGCCTAAAGATTGATAAACTGGCTTTTCATTCAACCGCTGTTTTTACAAAGACCACCCCCAATCACTTAAACCAACGAATGCATACTAAGTTGTAAGTCCATGTGACACGTCAGATCTGGCGGTAACGTCTGGGCTGAGTTTGGGGTGTTACAATAGGCTTGCGTGAAAATCAAATTTCCACCACTATATATTGAGATGATACATCAATCAAAAGGTCTTTAGAGGGTTGTAACGTGGCTTTGGTTAGGGGCGTGGTCACAAGTTGAAAGAGAAGGTTAGAATCGAGATTGAATTGAAAAATTACCTGACTAGAAAAATACTAAAACTGGCAAATTACATTCCTAATTAGATGATCCTAGAATTGAGCTTTTCTTCATGGATAACATCGTTTTAATCCAAGCATTACATAATTTCGTAATATGTTAGACGACAAATCTCAATTGCAGTAACTTTGATTTTTTTTAAGAACAAATCAAGTAACATAGAGCTTTGTAACTATCAAAAACAAAACATAGCTAAGCAATTTATTCAAATCAAATCTTGACAAAAATAGGGATCAAATTAATTGAGGGGATTTCAACAAAAATGAGTTATGGGTTAATATTGAGGGTAAATCAACAAATGGCTTGTTAGGCTCAAGGGGGTTCACTAAGGGTTAATTATGAAGGTAGACTTTTATGGAGTGAGTGGGTTAAACCTAAGTGCCTTTATCATCTTGACATATCAAATCAATGGTGTGGTCTTGACATGCATAATCGAAGCAAGTTCTAGAATAACAAATCAATATTGACGCACTCATAGCAACAATAAAAGTGAGCATGAAAGAAATAATATATGCTCTAACGGCTCAAGATCTCACAAAAATTTTGGCTTTTTGATGTTAATCCTGTGAATTTTGAATTCAAGATAATACCTAAACTTGGGGAAATAACCTAGCAATTTTTTTAATTCTCAAAAATCAACTTATCATGCTTGATTCTCTAATTACTTAAAGTTTAAACAATCAATGCATAAATGCCTATGTTTTAATTCAAGACATATCAATAAAAATCATAAATTAATCCAAATTCATTCTAATAGTGATATGAGTGAGTCACATGAGAATAAGACAAAATTCAGGGATTTTTCTGATAATGATATAAATAACCCCCTACACTTAAGATGTACATCGTCCTCAATGTACAAAGATAGATTTACTGAAAAATATAGATATAAGATCATAAGATAGGGAGAGAAGTGCAACTTCTTAAATGTTAAATGGAATCCTTGAATTGGAGTCATGGAAAGTAATCGGCTAAGGCAAGGGTGAGATTGGAGGAGGATACTCCGGTGGTGGTAGAGGTTATTAGTCCACAAGTGCTGTGCCAAAAGAATATTATAACTAGTGGTAGCTATGGTCGTGGTCGAGCAGGGCATGGTAGTCGTGGAGGACCTTTTCCAGTGGAATTGTAAATTCCTAAGTAATAGTGATCTTTTGAGCTCTTCATAACTACGATAGAATCAATATCTCTTTAGGAAATATAAAGTAGCATGATTACTCGTAAAGAAATGGCTAAAAACATAAATTGCTTAATATAAATTGGAAAACCTTAAAGATGAAGTAAAAATAGTATTAAAGAGAAATAAAATAAAAAGTAATTTAAAAAGATAAATAAAGATAAAAGTAAAAAAATAATAAATAATAAATAAAAGTCTTCAAAAATCCTCACCACCAGATGGTTCGCGATGTGGAGGTGGCGATGAGATGTGAAGGTGCTGACAAATCTGATGTAAGTTTGCATCAATGTGATCAAAGTGCTGAAAACATTGCTGCTCAAATCGAGTGAAGCAGCCGCATGAACTGGATGATGAATAGGTGGTGGCTGAGATGGTGGTTCCTCGTGAAGTGGAGGGACATCATCAGTAATGTCTTATGGGTCCTCCATCTAGGTTGACTGGACGAGGCGGTACTGAGGAGGATCAAATAGACATCGTCGCTCAATATCCTCATATGGAGCATACTCGAGATGCCCTGAGGGGTCATCTGACCGATGAGGGTGAGGGAGGATGATTGCGCCCCGTGCTGAGGAGACCGAAGTACTACGCTAGGCGAGTCACATAAGGGCTGGTGGAAAGGACTCCCTTCCTATGCCGCTCTATCTGATGATCAATGGCGAGGGCGATAAAATAAGTGATGTCGAATACGTGCCCATGTGCCATGCTCCATAAAAAATAAGCGTCATTAGTGTTGACGACGTCGGTACTCTCTCGGCGTCCTATCAGGGTGTGGGCTAGGATGGCATGTAAATATCTCAGTGATGCAGCGAGAGTCGATGCCTTGGAGTGGCTAGGGTCATAAGTGGCCGAAGCAGGGACCAGGGCCTTCCAACAATTTGAAGAAGAATAGTGGATGTGGCGATGGAGACTGCCGAAGTCGTCATCGTTATGAACTCCTCCGTATATAGTCCTAAACTGGCGAACTAAACTGCCGAGACAGAACTGGACCATTCTGGGATCATTGAACTCTATCATAACAGTTTGAAGGTGGAAGGTTGAATAGAGTTCTGATGTGAGCTCGAGATAGGCTTGACAATCTCGAAAAAGAGCCCCCATGGGTCAGTAGTCAGGAGAGTCTGGACTGTGTCAGCAAGTAGGATCTGCTCTAGAGCGGTCCAATCAATACATCGGCCTACACTGATGGGTCTCGCACGGAGTATCTGAAAAATTTTCTCTTGGGATCCCAAGGGAAACTGTAGGAAGGGGTGGTGCACTTCGGCAGATGCGCTTGCTGATGTGGCTCCAGGTCCCTTTCATTTTTTTGAAGTAGGGACGACAATTTTCTTACCACGTGGATTTGACATAGTATACCTACAAGAAGAACGGTTATCATGTCTTAATGAATGGAGAAGATAACATATGCTAAAAAATCCAAAAAAGAATTAACCATAATATAATTAAACTAACAAATTCAACCAAAAACTAATGACACTAACAAGACTCAAACAAAAGCAATCGAACTTCTTAACATAAATCAATTGACGACAGAAATTTTATGGCAAATGGCATAGTAATAGCAGGACTAAATTCAACATGAAATAGATGAAAGTAACTAATAATGGTAAGACAATGGTACAAAATACGTGAAATAGGTCCTAAGAATGAGGATTATATGATAACCAATTAATAAACAAAATGTAAGTAATAGGGGAAAATTAAGATCATCATGATAGTGAGCATCAAAAGAAGGTAAAAGAGAATAGAAAACCGATACTGGAGGACTGCTGGCTGGAGGAGCGATGGCGCGATGGTGGGGGTTGTAGTGTGGAGAAAGAGAGAAGAAGGAAGGAATGTGTAGGGAAGGGAGGACAAGAGAGAAGATTTTGATGCGTATGGAGGAAAAGGGAGGAGAAAGGGTGGATTTTAGGGTGATGGTCGGAGCTTAGGTGGTGACGGCGGCAGAGAGAGCGGTGGCTAGGGTTAAGGTATTGGGGAAGGGGATGATGAATAGTGGAGGTTTATATAGATATTGAGGCACACGGGCGTCCCCTATTTCAGCCTGTGTTTCATGGTTTTTAAATTCGGGTGCGTCTAGAATTCGGCTCACGCCCGTGTTCTTTGGGCGTGTTGGTGAACACGGCCATGTCACACAGTCGTGTCTTACTTTGTTTGCTTCTCCCACGCCCGTGTATATATGTGCACGCCCGTCTTATTTTGACAGATTCAACCACGGGTGGTGGGCACGAGCGTGTCGCACGCCCATGTTATTTTGACAATTTTGACCACGGGTGGTTGGCACGGGTGTGTCACACGCACGTGTTATTTTGGCAAGATTGCCCACCGCCATGTCACACAACCGTGGCAACGTATTGAATCCCGTGTTTTGGGAAAAAATTTGCTCTGTTTTCACACGGCCTTATCCACGGCCGTGTCGCTACCCGTGGTATGAGCACAGCCTAAGGCAAGCCCCATGTGCCTGGCTGTGTGGATTTGGAAAACATGTGTTCAAGGACTCAGTTAATGATTTAGATGTTAAAAACTAAAATTTAAAAAAAATCAACACCGTTAGTGCTCGAGTTGCCTCCCGAGAAGCGCTTATTTAGAGTCTAAGCTCGACTCTACCTGTGGGTATATTCAGGGAAGTTCGTGGAGCCGTAGCTCCTCTCTATCATCTTTAAAATTCTCAATGATGATATTTGACTGCCAATCAGTAGTTTAGAAATAAAAGATTTCGTCATTTTAGTTGAAAGATCTTGTAAGGCAGAGGAGCTGCTGAAAGGAAAGGGTAAAGCTGAAATTGAGATGCAAGACACGAAGAAAAGATAGATGAGCAAGTCGTTTCAGTCTACATCCAAGAGGCCTAGAGAGTTCTCTACGAGATCTAATTTTTCAATAGGGTATTCTGGCCGAAACAGAGGTAGAAGATTTATGGGTCAGAAAGCTCAGACCACTTCAATTGTGAGTGTTGGCAGTATTCAGCCTGATAGACCTGGGTGTCCTCAATGTGGTCGACGTCATCCAGGTTAAAGTCGAGCAACTGAGACTGGTTGTTTCCAATGTGGTGCATTAGATTCGAAAGTGTCCTGAGATGGTTAAAAGAGAAGTAATATCGAGTGTAAGATCAGGCAATGCCCCCGTTAGAGGCAGACCTTAGAGAAGTTTGAGAATAGGGGTAGATAGAGGTGCATCTAGAGATTCAGCAGCGAAACCAGATGTTAGAGCACCTGCAAGGACCTATGCTATCCGTGCTCCTGAAGAGGCATCCTCCCTCGATGTAATTACGGGTACATTTTCTCTTCATGATGTTAATGTTATTGCTTTGATTGATCCGGGTTTGACCCATTCCTATGTTTGCATGAAATTGATGCCTAGTATGAACATGTCCATAGAGTCTACGAGATTTGTGATTAAAGTATCGAATCCATTGGGTCAGTATGTATTAGTAGACAAAGTATGTAAAAATTGCCCTTTGATGATTAGAGGTTACTATTTTCTAGCCGATCTCATGCTATTTCCATTTGATGAGTTTGATGTGATTCTTGGTATGGATTGGTTGACTGCGCATGATGTGATAGTAAATTGTGGAAAGAAATTCATTGAGTTGAAATGTGATAATGGTGAAATTCTTCGGGTTAATTCAAATGAGTTAGATAGTTCAATTGCCATGATTTTTGTTATATCTGCTCATAATTTCTTGAGAAAAGGATATGAAGCTTATCTTGCTTTTGTGTTGAATACTAAAGATCTAGAGTTGAAAATTGAATTAGTGCCTATGGTATGTGAGTTTCCTGATGTGTTTCTGGAAGAACTACAAGGTTTGCCTCTTGTCAGAGAAGTTGAGTTTGGTATTGAATTGGTTCCGGGTACAACACCCATTTCCATTGCTCCTTATAGAATGGCTTCAATGGAATTGAGAGAATTGAAAGTTCAGTTGCAGAAACTAACAGAGAAAGGCTTTACAGGACCTAGTTGTTCACCATGGGGTGCACCTGCTCTTTGTGAAAAAGAAAGATGGTTCGATGAGATTATGCATAGATTATCGGTAGCTTAACAAGGTGACTATTAAGAACAAGTATCCACTGCCTAGAATTGATGATTTGTTTGATCAATTGAAGGGAGCTACTGTGTTCTCCAAGATAGATTTAAGATCCGGATATTATCAGTTGCGAGTTAAAGAGTCAGATTCTCCGAAAACTACTTTCTGGACTAGGTATGGCCATTATGAGTTCCATGTGATGCCATTTGGCTTGACTAATGCTCCTGCCATTTTCATGGACTTAATGAATCAAATTTTCAGACCTTACTTGGATAAATTTGTAGTTGTGTTCATTAATGATATCTTGATTTATTCTCATGATAAGACTGAGCATTTAGAGAATTTGAGAATAGTTTTACAGACTTTGAGAGATAATCAACTTTATGCCAAGTTTAGAAAAAGTGAGTTTTGGTTACGGGAAGTTGGTTTTCTTGGACATATAGTCTCAGGTGAAGGTCTTAGAGTTGATCCGAGCAACATTTTAGCCATTGTTGATTGGAAGCCTCCCAGGAATGTATCAGAGGTCAGAAGTTTTCTTGGTCTTATCAGTTATTATAGACGATTTGTAGAGGGATTTTCCATGATAGCTACTCCATTGACAAGATTGCTACAGAAAGATGTCAAGTTTGAATGGACTGAAAAGTGTCAACAAAGTTTTGACAAGTTAAAGGCATTGTTGACTAAAGCTCCTATCTTAGTACAACCAGAACCGGATAAAGAGTTTGTGATTTATAGTGATACGTCCTTGAATGGACTAGGCTGTGTACTTATGTAGAAAGGAAAGGTAATTGCTTATGCCTCTAGACAACAAAAGCCACACGAGAAAAATTATCCGATACATGATTTAGAACCAGCTACCATTGTATTTGTGTTGAAAATCTAGGGACATCACTTGTATGGTGAGAAGTGTCAAATATTTACTAATCATAAAAGTTAGAAATACTTGATGACTCAGAAATATTTGAACTTGAGGCAAAGAAGATGGCTAGAGTTGATTAAAGATTATGAACTAGTGATCGATTATCACCCGGGTAAGGCAAACGTAGTTGCTAATGCTTTGAGTAGAAAATATTTATTTGCATTAAGAGCTTTGAACAGTAGTTTAACCATATCAGATGATGGTTCTATCTTAGCCGAATTAAGAGCTAAGCCAATGTTTCTTGAAGAAATTTGTGAAGTTTAGAAAGATGACAGTGAGTTGCAAGTCAAAAGAGCTCAGTTTGAGTCGGGTATAGAGTCAGATTTTCAGATCAGTTCTGACAGTTGTTTAATGTTCAGAAAGCAGATATGTGTTGTAACATCCTGATTTTTGGGTTTTTTGTGATTCTCGAGATTTTGGTAAAGTTTTTTTTTAAATTTGATATTTGGTTGTGAAATTCATAATGGGAGTGTGTAAATGGGCTTACGGAAGGCCCATGTGATGGCCAAAACCCGGTAGAATTTTTGAATTTTGGACTTAAGAAGTTAAGGGCATTGGATAGGTGGCCTTATTAGAAATTGTGGGTAAAAAGTATCACAAAAGAGCCTCTGGTAAAGTGGCTAAGTGACGTCACTAAGGAACTAAAGAGGTTGTGTGTGAGTGGTTGGGGGAAACCTGGGTTCGATTCCCTATGATGGCAAATGTGGTGTTATTTTTATGCTTTGAGCATGCAGGAGTTGTAGTCGAATGGAACTCTGTGGGAGAGAGTTTGAATCAGTCAAACGCTTGGATTAAGGAGTGATAAGGGGAGAGATTTTAAGGATTTGAGAGGGAGATAAAGTTAGCCGAATAGAGGGGTTAGAGAGGGATTTCGGCAGATGGACCTTGACTCGTTACCTATAGAGAGGTAGGAACCAAATGTATAAAAAGGTGGATGAACGCCACACCAGGATGGTGATAAGTTCAAAAAGTCGGGTTGACGCCACTAGCGAGCTAGATAAGTCAGACGAGACTCAAACGAAATCGGATTGGAGGTAACCTCACAATAAGTTTAATAATCAGAAATGACTGTCCTTTTTACAAAGAGAAAAGAACTATTTATAGATTACATTAGATAGCCAAATAGACTAAGTAAATTCGGCTTTAATTGAATTAAACTAATCTAGAAATGTATCTTTAAAGGCTATGTCCAAATTCGGCTGAATGGTACTTCAATGGGCAGCTTCATGGCTAAGGAAATGAACTTGAAGGCTTGGTGAATGTATGGGAGAGCAATGGACATGTCTAGGTTCGGCCAAGGTGTGAATGGACACTCCAATAGATGCCTTTTGGTCGAATAGGTACTTAGGAGATCAATGGACAGCAACCGATGCATGTAAATGAATATTCATGCATTCTTCCATTCATTGTATTAAATCATTCATGCATCATCTTTAAGGCAACCATTCGTTGTAGGTAGTCATGCATGTACCCGAACATACATTGAACCAGAAATGTTCATGAATCCTCATTAATTGTGTTCCCACATGTGGATGTACCTACAAAAGATATAAACAAATTAGATTCAAGGTACATTCAGCTTAAATTAAATAATATCAAGACATATTTAACAAATTAAAATAAAGACATAAATAAAATATAATTAATAATAAATTCGGCTAGCTCAATGATAGTTGAAATTCTTGATGAGCTGAATTGAGCTAGAAAATTCGGTTATGAGCTGTAGTAAAAATAATTAAAATAAAAATATCACTCAAATTATTCAAATAATAAAATTAACGAGCTGGAAAGAAGCTAAATTGAGCTCAAATAGGTGGAATTGAGCTCAAGTGAGCTGATTAAAGTCGAATTGAGCTAAGGGAGCTGGAATTGAGTTGAAATTAGCTTGCACTAAGGTGCATGGTTTCTTCAAGGAGTTGGATCGAGCTTCCCCATCTTCAACGAGCTGATTCTCCTTCCAAAACTTGAACAATAAAGCTGAAACAAGTTCATGAAATCGCTTGGACCTAGCTCGGTTCATTGGTCCCTTTGGAAGCTCGAGGGAATCAAGACGAGGACTTGATGGGGCTTGGGGCGTGGTCACATCATCCCCCCTTCTTCAAAACGACTTGTCCTCAAGTCGAGCTGTTTATTCTCCAGAAAATAATCCGTCTTATGCAACTCTCCTTGAATGAATGGAACAATTAGTCGTTCATAAGCCATTGCAAAAGAACTTACAATATTCGACATTAAAGATGGCAAATGAATAAATGAAAATAGACAACCATTAATCATCAAGAAACGATCAAAACAAATATGTGGATCATGCATAGTCGTATCAAGACAAGTATGAGTCATGTAAAAAGGCAGTTTTAAAACATCATTCTTAAAATCACATGAGCAAAACTCCTTCCATATCCATAACTCATCAAATGGTCGAGACGAAAACAAATATGTTTTCAAGCATTCGAACTTTTCAATTTGCTTCCACAAGTCATTGTTCAAGTAAATGGAATGCAAGTAAGGAGACATGAAATTTAAATCTTCATCACAAACACACAAATGAAAAGTTTCATATGATTCATGATTTCGCATGTTTGGCACTCGCAATTGTCGTTTGGTTTTGTTCTCAACAATGAATTCATCACATTTTCCAAAGAGAAAAATCGTCTTATCATTACTCAAAATGGATTTATCATCATCAAGCAAAATCAAATAATTAACCACAACAGGATTCAAGCGATTTTCAGCAATCAAGGTGTCTTCAAAAATTTTAGTTACATTCGACTTAAGAAAAGATGATCGCATAACATCAGAATTCATACCTTGTCCACCTTTAGGAATTGGGAATTGAAGATCGATTTTACCTTTTTCAATCATCACAAACCTTCTTCCTTCAGACTTGTATTGTAATTGGAGCTCCTTCTTTGAATTAACCTGAAATGGAGTAACAAGGAGACAATGGTTATTTAATTCTCTTTTCTTTTTCTCACTCACCTTTCTTGTGATTTCTTTTTCTTCTTCAACACTCTCATTTTTTTATAATTTTTTTTGTTTCTTTTTGTTTTTCTATTTTTTTCTCTTTCTCATCTTCCTTTTCAATGCTCTCTTTTTCTTTTGCTTGTTCCATGGATCGCTTAAGATGTTGTTGATCTTCCATGACTTGTTGCGGGGACAAGGGTACCAAAGTAACATTTTTACCCTTATGTTGAAACGAATATTGATTAGCAAAACCGTCATGTTTGACTCGACGGTCAAATTGCCATGGCCTTTCGAGTAAAATATGACCCGCATGCATGGGTACAACATCACATAATACTTCATCATGGTAGTTCCCAATAGAGAAAGAAATCTTGGCTTGCTTGGTCACCTTCAATTCGACCCCTTCATTGAGCCATTGCAATTTATAAGGACTTGGATGCTTGATAGTTGGCAAAGCAAGTTTGTCCACCATGTATGTGCTTGCGACGTTAGTGCAACTTCCACCATCAATCACGATACTACAAACCCTTTCTTTGACAAGTCCACGCGTATGGAATAAATTCTCACGTTGTAGTTTATCCACGGAAGTTTGGACACTAAGATTTCTTTTTACCACAAGCATTTCACCTTCAACAGCAAACGCTATTTCTTCTTCATTATCGGAAGGAATTTCAACTTCTTCTTCATTTTTGTCTATCTCCTCCTCCGATTCGATATCACCATTTGGCCTCATAATCATGGCATTCCGATTTGGGCATTGGCTGGCCACATGTCCTCTTCCGAGACACCTAAAACATTTTATATCTCTTGATCGATTTTGGAAATTATCCACAGACTTACCTTTGCTAGATTCAGCAATTGGCTTAAGTGTTTTTGGTGGTGTTGTTGGCTCTTTTATCGGATTAGTAGAAGCACTCTTACTCGAACCTTGGTTCCATTTAGATGTATTGGAATAAGAATAGCCTCGAGCAGAACCTTTCTTTTTGATTTGCTTCTCGACTTTGATAGCCATGTGCACCATATCTACGATTTCCACGTAGTGTTGCAACTCAACGATGTTAGCTATTTCCCGATTAAGTCCAGCCAAGAATCACGCCATAGTGGCCTCACGATCTTCTTGTACATCAGCGCGAATCATAGCGATCTCCATCTCCTTGTAATAATCCTCCACACTTTTGGTTCCTTGGGTGAGATTTTGGAGCTTTTGATACAACTCCCGATGATAATATGAAGGAATAAACCTTCGCCGCATCACAGCTTTCATCTCGGTCCAAGTGGTGATAGGACGCTCGCCATTTCGCCTTCGACTCGTGACAAATTGGTCCCACCAAATCATTGCATAATCTAAAAATTCAATGGCTGCCAATTTGACCTTCTTTGCCTCGGAATAATTGTGGCACTCAAACACTAACTCAATTTTCTTCTCCCATTCCAAATAAGCTTCCGGATCTGAATGTCCATGGAAAGGAGGAATAGTTAGTTTAATACTTTTAAGATCGTCATCATACCTTTCTTGTTCTCGTGATCCATGATGTCGTCGACCACTCCTTCGTTCACTAACGTTTGAACCTTGATCACTTTCGGCCCCACTTGGTTCAGAAACTTCATTGTCTTGAAATTGTCTTCGATTTCGATTTCTAGGTGGACTCAGAGGAGTCCTTCCTCGGCGGCCTCTCATTTCCACTTGATCAAGACGATCTTGAATTGGTTCCAATTTTTGATCAAATAATCGTTCAAACTCGTGCAACATTGCTTGCATATTTAAATCTGGCACATTTCATACGGGTTGTCTTTCTGCCATATTTTCATTAAAACTTCTAGACATAATAAAATTTTCCTCACTTACAAAAACTCACGGTTCACTCAGAAAGAAAAATATTTGTCGCACACGCTCGTGTTTACACTCTTCTATGCTTTTTCTTTGATGTAAAACACACGTGCCTTTTACCTCTCGACCTCGTCTCTCAATTTCGTAATTCGTCTCGATAGACTTAATTTGCTGCTTGAGGGTCGGTTTCAAAATAGGTTACAAAGGAATGATGTGGGTGTAGGGTAGGCTAAACAAAATAAAATCAAGGCTAAGTGTGGCGTTGGGATGGGTAAATAATGGTAGGAAAGGAAACTTGATGATCGGAGTAAATAAGAGAAAAAAATAAAAACTCGCAAGACTTTTCACTTTTTTTTAACTTGATTTTTTTTGCTCACCCTTTTTTTTTCTTTTTTTTTGCTCGATTTTTTTTTCACTTTTTTTTTTGAATTTTTTCAATCAATTTTTTTTGATTTTTTTTTGATTTTTTTTGTTACTCCAATACAATAGTAAGCTAAATACAAGGGAAAAAAATTAAATTACAGCTCAAATTTTTTTTAAATTTTTTTTTTCACGTTTCGAACCTACTTGCGGCCTTATTACGAACGTCGGCGCTCCTCGTTTTAGTAGCTCTGATACCAAATGATGTGATCCGGCTCGGTTGATGGAGTCGAGTTCACTTAAGTTGCCCGATCGTCGACGAGAAGTATTGGTTGATGTCGAATGGAGATAACTTTATGGAGTTATTTTAAGCGGAAGTAATTAAAAGGGTTCAAAAATGGCTTGGTTTGGAGAATGGATGGTTCGATTTAACAAAGAAAATAAAGTTTAAGTAGATAGATAAAATGGAATGGAAATTGAACTCAAGCGAAGAACGATTCAATACTATGTAAAGTATTGCCCCGGGACTTATATTGCTCAAGGTGGATTAAATGGATTGTCGAAGATGGACCTTGACCCGTTACCTATAGAGAGGTAGGAACCAAATGTATAAAAAGGTGGATGAACGCCACACTAGGATGGTGATAAGTTCAAAAAGTCGGGTTGACGCCACTAGCGAGCTAGATAAGTCAGACGAGACTCAAACGAAATCGGATTAGAGGTAACCTCACAATAAGTTTAATAATCAGAAATGACTGTCCTTTTTACAAAGAGAAAAGAACTATTTATAGATTACATTAGATAGCCAAATAGACTAAGTAAATTCGGCTTTAATTGAATTAAACTAATCTAGAAATGTATCTTTAAAGGCTATGTCCAAATTCGGCTGAATGGTACTTCAATGGGCAGCTTCATGGCTAAGGAAATGAACTTGAAGGCTTGGTGAATGTATGGGAGAGCAATGGACATGTCTAGGTTCGGCCAAGGTGTGAATGGACACTCCAATAGATGCCTTTTGGTCGAATAGGTACTTAGGAGATCAATGGACAGCAACCGATGCATGTAAATGAATATTCATGCATTCTTCCATTCATTGTATTAAATCATTCATGCATCATCTTTAAGGCAACCATTCGTTGTAGGTAGTCATACATGTACCCGAACATACATTGAACCAGAAATGTTCATGAATCCTCATTAATTGTGTTCCCACATGTGGATGTACCTACAAAAGATATAAACAAATTAGATTCAAGGTACATTCAGCTTAAATTAAATAATATCAAGACATATTTAACAAATTAAAATAAAGACATAAATAAAATATAATTAATAATAAATTCGGCTAGCTCAATGATAGTTGAAATTCTTGATGAGCTGAATTGACTAGAAAATTCGGTTATGAGCTGTAGTAAAAATAATTAAAATAAAACTATCACTCAAATTATTCAAATAATAAAATTAACGAGCTGGAAAGAAGCTAAATTGAGCTCAAATAGGTGGAATTGAGCTCAAGTGAGCTGATTAAAGTCGAGTTGAGCTAAGGGAGCTGGAATTGAGTTGAAATTAGCTTGCACTAAGGTGCATCGTTTCTTCAAGGAGTTGGGTCGAGCTTCCCCATCTTCAACGAGCTGATTCTCCTTCCAAAACTTGAACAATAAAGCTGAAACAAGTTCATGAAATCGCTTGGACCTAGCTCGGTTCATTGGTCCCTTTGGAAGCTCGAGGGAATCAAGACGAGGACTTGATGGGGCTTGGGGCGTGGTCACATCAGTTATTCCCCACATGGAGAGCTTGGTTGGTATGGGTGGAGAGTAGCGGTTGGTGGGTTGAGTAGTCTCCCCAAACAGGCTTGCATACATCCATTAATAGTGCATGTGGTATTGATTTGGGCCTATGGGCCATACTGTTTACAGTAAAGGCTTCAGCCCAGTGATATGAATAATGAAAAGGCTTCGGCCCAGTGATATGAATTATGAAAAGGCTTCGGCCCAGTAATCGTTTAATGAAAGGCTTCTGTCCAGTATATGTTGAGACTAATTTTGGGCTTAGGCCTAGTATGCTGATTTGTTTTGGGCTCTGAAAGGGGCTGGTTGCACACTGAGTTTCCAAACTCACCCCCTTCCTTAACCTTGCAGGTGAGCCTTCATGTGGGGACTTGTAGCAGAAGGGGATTTAGAGTGGCCACGGTGATCGCTTTTGGACTTTAAAATAAGTAACTGGTTTCCTTTGGTTTACCTTATTTACTATTTATTTTTGGGTTGTAATAAGTCATTTTAACTTTATTTTTTTTCTTTTCTGGGATTATTTTATTTTTAATAACTTTAAACTTTCTGATAACAAATCCAATGGGCTAGACCTAGGGCGCATTTTCAAAACGATACTTGTTTTCAAAATAACACAACGTCACAATTATTCGGTTTATCAAAGATATCCACTCAAATAGATTTCAACTCGTTATAACCAAGTGTGGCAATGGTTGTGGGCATGTCTAGGATTGGATCCAATCGAAGAGCTTGGTACTTAAGTAGCCTTCATGGCTCACCTCCTCTGTTTCGGATACCTACCTGGTGCACAGCTTCCATTCACTTTGTTAGCTTAACAAAAGTCGGTTATTTAAAACACTAAAACGAAATGTGGATTTTTAACTTCAATGTGGCACGTCGAATTCGGCCATAACGTCTAGGCCGGGTTTGGGGTGTTACATGTGTACCAAAGAATATGAGCTTATTCGAAAGATTTTAGAGGAAGCACATAGTAGTTCTTTGTCTATTCATCCAGGTAGTACAAAGATGTATAATGATTTGAAGAAAATGTATTGGTGGGTAGGAATGAAGAGAGATATCTCAGAGTTTGTTTCTAGATGCTTGATCTGTCAGCAAGTAAAAGCCGAACATCAGGTACCTTCAGGTTTATTGTAGCTTGCGTTAGTTCCTGAGTGGAAATGGGACCGAGTTGCCATAGATTTTGTGACAGGATTGCCGTTGACACCGAGAAAGAAAGGTACAGTATAGGTTGTGATTGATAAGCTAACAAAGTTGGCTCATTTTATTCCAGTTTGTATGGATTATTCACTTGACAAGTTGGCTGAGTTATATATTTCAGAGATAGTTAGACTACATGGAGTACCGTTATCGATTATTTCAGATAGAGACCAGAGATTCACTTCGCAGTTTTAGAAGAAGTTACAGGAAGTTTTAGGCACAAAGTTGAGTTTTAGTACAGCTTTTCATGTAACGCCCCGTACCCGAGACCGTTGCCGGAGTCGAACACGAGGTGTTAACGGACTTAATTCATTACTTAAAGCTCATACAATTCATTTTTAAAATTTTCAGCCAAGCTAACAATCTGCATCATAGTCGCTTAAAAATTCATATCTCGAGTTACGAAACTCGAAATCCAATTCCATAACTTTTCCCTGAAACTATGCTCATATATCTATTTACTAATTTTTTTATAGAATTTTTGGTCAAGAAAATTAGTATAGTTTATTAGTTAAAGTCTCCTGATGTGATCCGGCTCGGTTGATTGAGTCGATTCACTTGATTGCCCGATCGTTGACGAGAAGTTTGTTCGATTTTGTAGATAGATGGAGTTAGATGATTTTTATAAGCGGAAGGTAGGCAAAATGGGTTCAAAGGATGGGTTTTGGTTTGATGAAAGATAGGTTCGGTTTAACAAAGAATTAAGTTACAAAGATGATAGATAAATGGAAATGGATAAAGAACTCAAACTTTAAGAATGATTCAATACTAAAAAGTATTGCCCCGAGTCTTATATTGCTTAAGGTGAATTTTGATGAAGGATAGAAGCGGACCTTGACCCGTTACCTATATGGAGGTAAGAAACAAAGGTATAGGAAGATGGTTGAACGCCACACCGATTCGGTGATAAGTTCAATGGAGTTCGGATTGACACCACTAGCAAGCTAGTTAAGTCACTTCGAGACTCGAACGAAAGAAGAGAGGAGGTAACCTCACAAGAACAAAAGTTCTATTAAGTTTAATTGATCAAATTCTGTAACCTTTTTACAAAGAGAAAAGAACTATTTATAGATTACATTAGATAGCCAAATAGACTAAGTAAATTCGGCTTTAATTGAATTAAACTAATCTAGAAATGTATCTTCAAAGGCTATGTCCAAATTCAGCTGAATGGTACTTCAATGGGCAGCTTCATGGCTAAGGAAATGAACTTGAAGGCTTGGTGAATGTATGGGAGAGCAATGGACATGTCTAGGTTCGGCCAAGGTGTGAATGGACACTCCAAGAGATGCCTTTTGGCCGAATCGGTACTTAGGAGATCAATGGACAGCAATCGATGCATGTAAGTGAACATTCATGCATTCTTCCATTCATTGTATTAAATCATTCATGCATCATCCTTACGTTCATTGAACCAGCCCATTCATGAATCATCTTTAATTGTGTTCCCACATCATGCATTGTAAGTAGACGTTCATGCACCTAGCTTGAATGAATCTCCACATTCGGCTATACCTACATGAAACATGAACAAATTAATTAAAATAGATATATTAATTAACACATAAATTTAAAATAGACAAAAATAAAGTCTTAAGCTAAACATATTAAATTCGGCTAAGACAACTTTAAAAACATGAAATAAATCAAAACATAATTATGAGCTGTAATAACTTAAACTAAGTTAATAAAATACTTTAATTATTCAACCAATAAAATAAATGAGCTGAATTGTAGCTAAATTGAGCTCGATTGAGCTGAAATGAGCTCAATTGAGCTGGTCGGAGTTGAAACGAGCTAGAAAAGCTAAAATGGAGCTGAAATTAGCTTGCACTAAGGTGCATGGTTTCTTCAAGGAGTTGGATCGAGCTTCCTCATCTTCAACAAGCTGATTCTCCTTCCAAAACTTGAACAACAAAGCTGAAACAACTTCATGAAATCGCTTGGACCTAGCTCGGGTCATTGGTCCCTTTGGAAGCTCGAGGGAATCAAGACGAGGACTTGATGGGGCTTGGGGCGTGGTCACATCATTCCCCCCTTCTTCAAAATGACTTGTCCTCAAGTCGAGCTGTTTATTCTCTAGAAAATAATCCGTCTTTTGCAACTCTCCTTGAATGAATGGAACAATTAGTCGTTCATAAGCCTTTGCAAAAGAACTCACAATATTCGGCATTAGAGATGGCAAATGAATCAATGAAAATAGACAACCATTAATCATCAAGAAATGATCAGAACAACTATGTGGATCATGCATGGTCATAACAAGACAAGTATGAGTTATGTAAAAAGGCAAACTTAAAACATCATTCTTACAATCATATGGACAAAACTCCTTCCATATCCATAACTCATCAAATGGTCGAGACAAAGACAAATATGTTTTTAAGCATTCAAACCTTTCAATTTGCTTCCACAAGTCATTGTTCAAGTAAATGGAATGCGGGTAATGGAACAAGAAATTTAAATCTTCATCACAAACACATAAATGAAAAGTTTCATATGATTCATGATTTCGCATGTTTGGCACTCGTAATTGTCGTTTGGTTATGTTCTCAACAATGAATTCATCACATTTTCCAAAGAGAAAAATCGTCTTATCATTACTCAAAATGGATTTATCATCATCAAGCAAAATCAAATAATTAACCACAACAGGATTCAAACGATTTTCAGCAATCAAGGTGTCTTCAAAAATTTTAGTTACATTCGACTTAAGAGAAGATGGTCGCATAACATCAGAATTCATACCTGATTCACCTTTAGGAGTGAAAAATTGAGAATCAATTTTACCTTTTTCAATCAAAGTGAACCTTTTCTCCTTGAGAGGGTATTGAAGTCGAAGCTCATTACACAATCCTTGAAAAACCTGAAACGAAGGGTAAACACAAAGGCAACTTGCACTTTTCGAAGTGTTGGGTTCATAATGCTGAAAGAGGGTAATGTCTCCATAGACGTTGAACTCAAAGGAACAGGCTAAAACACTATTCACATATTGAACATATGTAACGATACCAGGTTCAAAAACATGAGTTGATCTTACCTTTTCGAAATGAAAAATGAATTTCATGGACAGCCACATAAAATGATCAAAGAACAATTTTAAATTATAAACAGAGTCTTTAAATTTCAGAGGCCAAACATCGAACAGACATAAATTTGTCACATAAAATTTAGGATGCTTGAGTTCCGCACATATCAACCTAAAATAATAAATTCCAGGTTTGAACACACGAGTTTGATTACTTACGCCAAAGTGTTTTAGTAAATCAAACATGTCAAACCAAAAGGGTTTTCGTGTCCATAGAAACAAACATTCAAATCTCTTTATATTTATCAAATCAAACTTGCACAAATTCATGGATTTGTCACATGACAATAATGGATGCACAAAATTATCATATTTGAAAAATTGAATCGCTTTTCGTGAAAACTCGACATCATGCAAAACCAAATCTTTAGTTTGTCGTTCGTACCGAACAACATCAACCACATTGAAAGAATAGAAATTAATTGAATGAAAATAAGAGAATTTTTTAAAACAAAGTCATTTTCAACAACTTTCAAACTTGATGACCATGAATCGATTTTTAAAACTTCCTTACCTCGCTTACCTTCAAGCTCGTGTGGTTTGATTTCAACTTCATCTTTACCTTTTTTGGTCATGCAAAAACGTCGCTCGTTAGGAAGATATTGAAGTTGATATTCGTCACAGAGATTTGTCGGAACCTGAAAAGAAGGAACAGAACAAAAACAAACATCACGGAGGTTAGTTAAAATTTCGTTCTCTTTTTCTTGTTCTCGCTCACTATCTTCATTTTCTCTCATTTCTTCTTCAACATCTTTTTCTTTTTCAATTTTTTTCTCAATCTCAATTTCTTTTTTAATTTTCTTTTCTTCATTTTCTTTTTCTCTCACTATTTTAATTTCTTTTTCTTTTTCATTACAATGTGCGGATGACACGAAAGAATCAAAGAGATAATCATTTGGCTCAAAGAAAGAGAAAATATTTTCATAAACTTCTCGTCCATTTCTTCGGGAACAATCCTTTGGGAAGGACTTCTTTGAAGCATACGAGGAATAGCTCGTCCTTTCTCGCTCATCTCGAGTGATTTTTGACTCGAAGTTTTCTTCTCGTGGTCTCGAAAGCCTTGTTGAATAGGAGTCTTGATATGTGTCTCTTCTCGAATAATATCGTCGTGATGAACTTGACTCTATTTCTCGACTCGGTGGAGTTTGCTTCCGTCGGGCTTTTTCCTCCACTCGGTCCAAACGTCTTTTTAATGGGCTTAGTTTTTCATCCAATATTCGGCCCATCTCGTTCACCAAGTATTGAAATTCATCGGTAGAGAATTCTTCTTGAGACATGATTCAAGAAAATGTTCGAAAATCGAAAGTAGAATAAATAGTAAATGAACCTCACCAATTCAAAATCCTCACCAATCTCTCACAAAGAAATAATGATTTTCACTCGCACTCGTGTTTAGACTCAATTTTTGGCTTTTTTTCTTTTGATGTATTTCACTCTTGCCTCTTACCACTCGACCTCTTCTCACAATTTTGTGATTTGTCTCGATAGACTTAATTTGCTGCTTGAGGGTCGGTTTCAAAATGGGTTACAAGGGATAATGTCAGGTGTAAGGTAGGCTGAACAAAGAAAAAAAATTGGTTTAAAATGTGGCGTTGGGATGGGTAAATAATGGTAGGAAGGGAAACTTGATGATCGGAGTAATAAGTGATAATGAAAAAAACTCGCAAGACTTTTCACTTTTTTTTTCTTTTTTTTTCTTTTTTTTTCTTTTAACTCGATTTTTTGTCACTTCTTTTTTTTTTAATTTTTTTTCGAATTTCTTCTTCTTCTTTTTTAAAATCCAATACAATAGTAAACTAAATACAAGGGAAAAAAATTAAATTACAACTCAAATTTTTTTTTTTATTTTTTTTCACGTTTCGAACCTACTTGCGGCCTTATTACGAACGTCGGCGCTCCTCGTTTTAGTAGCTCTGATACCAAATGATGTGATCCGGCTCGGTTGATTGAGTCGATTCACTTGATTGCCCGATCGTCGACGAGAAGTTTGTTCGATTTTGTAGATAGATGGAGTTAGATGATTTTTATAAGCGGAAGGTAGGCAAAATGGGTTCAAAGGATGGGTTTTGGTTTGATGAAAGATAGGTTCGGTTTAACAAAGAATTAAGTTACAAAGATGATAGATAAATGGAAATGGATAAAGAACTCAAACTTTAAGAATGATTCAATACTAAAAAGTATTGCCCCGAGTCTTATATTGCTTAAGGTGAATTTTGATGAAGGATAGAAGCGGACCTTGACCCGTTACCTATATGGAGGTAAGAACCAAAGGTATAGGAAGATGGTTGAACGCCACACCGATTCGGTGATAAGTTCAATGGAGTTCAGATTGACACCACTAGCAAGCTAGTTAAGTCGCTTCGAGACTCGAACGAAAGAAGAGAGGAGGTAACCTCACAAGAACAAAAGTTCTATTAAGTTTAATTGATCAAATTCTGTAACCTTTTTACAAAGAGAAAAGAACTATTTATAGATTACATTAGATAGCCAAATAGACTAAGTAAATTCGGCTTTAATTGAATTAAACTAATCTAGAAATGTATCTTTAAAGGCTATGTCCAAATTCAGCTGAATGGTACTTCAATGGGCAGCTTCATGGCTAAGGAAATGAACTTGAAGGCTTGGTGAATGTATGGGAGAGCAATGGACATGTCTAGGTTCGGCCAAGGTGTGAATGGACACTCCAAGAGATGCCTTTTGGCCGAATCGGTACTTAGGAGATCAATGGACAGCAATCGATGCATGTAAGTGAACATTCATGCATTCTTCCATTCATTGTATTAAATCATTCATGCATCATCCTTACGTTCATTGAACCAGCCCATTCATGAATCATCTTTAATTGTGTTCCCACATCATGCATTGTAAGTAGACGTTCATGCACCTAGCTTGAATGAATCTCCACATTCGGCTGTACCTACATGAAACATGAACAAATTAATTAAAATAGATATATTAATTAACACATAAATTTAAAATAGACAAAAATAAAGTCTTAAGCTAAACATATTAAATTCGGCTAAGACAACTTTAAAAACATGAAATAAATCAAAACATAATTATGAGCTGTAATAACTTAAACTAAGTTAATAAAATACTTTAATTATTCAACCAATAAAATAAATGAGCTGAATTGTAGCTAAATTGAGCTCGATTGAGCTGAAATGAGCTCAATTGAGTTGGTCGGAGTTGAAACGAGCTAGAAAAGCTAAAATGGAGCTGAAATTAGCTTGCACTAAGGTGCATGGTTTCTTCAAGGAGTTGGATCGAGCTTCCTCATCTTCAACAAGCTGATTCTCCTTCCAAAACTTGAACAACAAAGCTGAAACAACTTCATGAAATCGCTTGGACCTAGCTCGGGTCATTGGTCCCTTTGGAAGCTCGAGGGAATCAAGACGAGGACTTGATGGGGCTTGGGGCGTGGTCACATCATCTCCCCTGTTTCAGAGTTTGACTTCTCTGACCTCTGTGTATTACGAATCAAATATCTCCTTGTACAGAGTTTCAATGACTATACCGTTTGTTTCTAATAAAACTAGACTCAATAAGGAATCTGTACATATAAATTATGACTTCTAATTATCTTTGAACAATTTATGGTGAATTTCCAAAGTCAGAACAGGGGATCCAGAAATTGCTCTGGCTCTGTTTCACAAAAATTTAAACATCTCATAAAATATAACTCATATACCTGTTTTGTTCCATCCATATGAAAATAGACTCATAATTCTTAAATTCCATATATTATTCATCATCTAATTGTATCTCTACTATTTTTAGTTTTTCAAACTCACGTCACTGCTGCTGTCTGAATCTATTTTATGGTAAATTTTACCTATTTCATGGTTTCCATGGATTAGCTAGCAATTTAGCACACCAAATATGATCATGATTAGCCATTCCAATGGCTAATCATTACCAAGCATTTCCATACCACTCAATAACCATATCATAAGACCATATACACAAAATGATTATAATGCTATACATGCCATACTCAAAATATACAAGCCATTATGCCAAGATGGTATACGGATAGTGTGAGCGTGCCTCCGACCGTTTCTGATTTCCGAGCTGGCTTGTCAACACTACAAGGAATGAAAAGGAGGGAGTAAGCATAAATGCTTAGTAAGTTCACATGCAAATAGCAAGTAACATAACTATATAAGCAAACATAAAACATCATTTGCATAATCATCACCGAGACATTCATATCACATTTTCATTTATCATCTTACCATATTGTTGTTATATCGAGTTTTCAACCCGAAGGTTAAGTACATACCTATTCCAAGTATTCATTTCACAACACTTACCAATACGTCCCTTTCATCTCGAGTATTCCTCCGCTTGAGTAAAATTTTACCCGTTGAACACATCGGAATATAATTCGGATACATGGAAAGTTTGCACATAAGTGCCACATATGTAGCCAAGCTACTATGTAACCTGCCCATAAGCGAACTCAGACTTAACTCAATGAGCTCAGGCGTTCGCATCCATGAGTGAACTCGAACTCAACTCAACGAGTTCGGATGCCTAGTTACATCTCACGAACTCGGACTCAACTCAACGAGTTCGGACATTTGCATCCATAAGTGAACTCGGACTCAACTCAACGAGTTCGGATGCTCAACCATCCTAGTGACATGTCACTTGTATCCTAATCTATTCCTAAGGTTCAAACGGGCGTTTTCCTCGATCACACATCTTTGCCATCTTCCACGGAATATCGAAATTGATACTTCGGTGATAGTTCATACTCATCAAATAATTCACATAATTACATATTATTCAACAATAACCACAAAGCATAATATTTCATGATAATAATCAGCATCATATCATATAAACAACATTAAATTGCTTAAAATGACAATTATGTTACTACATTTACACATGAACTTACCTCGTATGCGAAAATGGCTACTTTTACCATTTCGTCCACAACTTGGTATTTTCCCCATTTTAGCCCAAATTTTAGTTTTTCTTGTTCTATCATTTAAAATATAGTCTAATTAGGACTCACATTATTCAAATTGACCCAAAATCATATTTTGGCAAAATTATAGTTTTGACCCTAAACTTTTGCATATTTACACTTTTGCCCCAAAGCTCATAAATTAAACTTCAGCCTATTTTCTTATATTTTATGATATGCTGATCATTTTTCCCTTCTATGGCAACATCAAATTCTCACTCTAACATGTACTTATGACTATTAGGTATTTTTACCGATTAAGCCCTTTTGCTAGTTTTCGCTTAAAATCGAGTAGCACAAGTTGTCTAACATAATTTAAAACCTCATATTCTATCATAAAACACCAAAATACACAAATTTCACCTATGGGTATTTTTCCAAATATAAACCTTAGGTTAAATTATTGCTAGCATAAGCTTAATCGAGCTACCGGGACTCCAAAAACGTAAAGAACTTGAAAAACGGGGCTAGAATGGACTTACAATCGAGATTGGAAGCTTGAAAAACCCTAGCCATGGTTTCTCCTTGCTATATTCGGCCATGGGGTTGAAGATGAGCAAAATTGGCTTTTAATTTTGTATTTTAATTCATTTTACCCCTAAATACTAAACTTTCCAAAAATTCCATCCATGTCCAATTTTTGTCCATAGACTTAGAAATCGGTAAAATTGCTATTTAAGACCTCCTAATTAATATTTCAAAACAATTTCATACTAGAAACTTCTAGAATGCAAGTTTTACAAATTATTCGATTTAGTCCCTAATTTCAATTTAAGCACTTTATGCATAAAATTTCTTCACGAAATTTTCACACAATCATGCAATCATATCATAGACCTCAAAATAATCATAAAATAATTATTTCTATCTCGGGTTTTGTGGTCACGAAACCACTATTCTGAATAGGCCCAAAATCAGGATATTACATTTCATCCTCAGACCGATGGTCAGTCAGAGAGAGTTATTTAGATACTTGGGGATATGCTCAGATATTGTGTCTTAGAATTTCAAGGTAGTTGGGAGAAATATTTGTCGTTGGTAGTGTTTGCTTATAATAATAGTTACCAGTAGAGTCTGAAAATGGCACCTTATGAAGCTTTGTATGGACGTAAATGCTGTACACCTTTGTATTGGACAGAGCTTAAAGAAAATCAGATTTACAGGGTTGATTTAGTTAAAAAAACTGAAGAGAAATTGAAAGTTATCATAGATTGATTGAAAGCAGCTTCAGATAGACAGAAGTCTTATGCAGACTTGAAAAGAAAAGAGATTGACTATCAAGTTGGTGACAAAGTGTTCTTGAAAGTATCCCCGTGGAATAAAGTGATACGACCCACCCCCGGGAACGGCTATTGTTTCAGCCTACAAGCGAGGCTCGTCGTGTTTGCAAGCTGGACGTAGCTCAATCTTATTTTGTGGAGCTTCATTTAGCTCGTTTCCAGCTCCTTTCAAGCTCAATGAGCTCGAATCAGCTCAATTTCAGCTCAAATACTTACGATTCAGCTCAATATCAATTGGACATTAATTTAGTAGCTGAATAATTATTTTGAGTCAATTTAATTAGTTTATTACGGCTCAATTAATTTTAGTTGTTTGCATAATTTAAAATCTAGAGAAATTTAATTTTGCATCTTAATTGAGTTATTTTTACATGTCATTAGTTTGTCTTAATTTTTACAGCTTATTAATATGTTTTATGCATTTTTAATGAGTCAAATTTTATTACATGTTTTAATGTGTTTTGTCCAAACTAAATTATATGTGCAGATTTTTAGTGCCGAATTAATATGTTTAACTTGTCAAAGTTTTATTTTAATTATGTTCAGCCAATATTACATCAATTTGAGCTCATTCATGTTTTATGTAGGTTGGCCGAATGTGGATGGAGCATTTAAGCTTGGTGCATGCACAATAGATTCAATGAACCTGGAGATACATGCATCAAATTGGTGAGCTGAATTTGGCATTCCTAGGTGACTATTCAGTCAAGAGAGCTAATGTTTCCAACTCCAAAGCTGTCAATTAATCCTTTCACATTTGCTGGATGCATATTGGCTTTTCGGTTCCATGTGTTCACACTCCATGACTCTTCAATGTTGAGCTTTCACACTTGAATTAGCTGCTCATTACCCTTTTAATTGCTGGTCACTTTTCAGCCAAAAGTTGCAACATAAATGAGCTAATTTATGCCTATTGGCCGAACCTAGCTATCCATGCATCATCCAAGTTTTTCCAAGTCCAATGCTTCATCTAGAAGGTGTCTAATGGAGCTCCATGTTTAGCCGAATCTAGCTAGTTCATTTAAGTGATTCATTTGCTTAATTTTTAAGGAATGTAAGTGACCATTCGGCTAGCTTAGGTGTTGCTTATAAATAGCTGAAATTTTACTTTGTAAAGGACTTTTGACATTTTTAAGTAACGAATTGCTGCCAAATTTGTGAGGCATTTTCTCTCAAATTTCGTTCGGGACCCGTAAGACTTATCTAGCTTCTAGTGGCGTCTTTCCGAGTCTTTCTTTCAAACTTATCACTCCCTAAACCCGAGTGTGGCGTTCACCTTTGATACCTTTGGTTCATACTTTACTAAGTATCGGGTCAAGGTCCTTATCAACCATTTCCAACTCAATTTGGTCCTATAAGTTTCGGGTCGACACTTTTCTTTAGTGTTGGTTCACTCTTGACCTTTTTGAACCATTACCATTTCGTACCAATTCCCAAATACCAAAACGTACCAAAACCAAATACAATTTCTTAATTAACCTAAACCGAACTCGACCATTCTAGTCATACCATTTCGACTTAAACCAAATCCATATCCAACTTTGCACGGACTTACTTTACTTCTTTG
The DNA here is from genome assembly GCF_007990345.1 of Gossypium hirsutum. Classification (NCBI taxonomy): domain Eukaryota; kingdom Viridiplantae; phylum Streptophyta; class Magnoliopsida; order Malvales; family Malvaceae; genus Gossypium; species Gossypium hirsutum. The sequence goes on from NC_053436.1 coordinate 35,528,137, forward strand.
AACTCAAATATATTCTATCTTCTTCTTGTCTAATATACTTCTTCGTTTACGATCGGGAACTAAACGACTCGGGTTCGACTACTAAACCGAGGTCGTATCATTTGGTATCAGAGCTGGTAAAAACGAGAAGTACGAGCACTCGAAGTCAATTTGAAATAGGTACGTAAAAAAAAGAGTTCGAAAAAAAAATTGAAAAAAAAAATTGCATACGGTTTAGGTGCGGACGAAAAGAACGTGAAAGATCCGTAAAAAAAAAAGAGTCTGGAGACACTTCAATAGAAATTTTTCCAAAATCTCATTCTACACTTTTATATCCCCCGTAGTGAAATTTCACGCAATTATAAAAAAAATTCGATATAAAAAAAAAGTGTTTCGAGTTTGTAAGTTTGGCATTCTCTTCTATTCATCTTCCACACTTAGCCTAAAGCCTTTCTTGTTTCTTTTAGCCTACCCATAACCTAACATCAATCCCTTGTAAAGCCTTTTGAAGCCGACCTACTGAACTAAGACTAAGTCACTACGAGTCGCTTACGAAATCACGAGAGGAAAGTGAGTGGTAAAAGGCACGAGAGTTACATCAAGTTAAAAGCCGAAATTGAGTGAAACACGAGTGGAGTGTTTATTCTTTCTGTGAGAGATTTTGTGAGGTTTGCTGTGAGGTTTTTATTTACATGTCTCAAAGTCCTGAACGAAATATGGCGGAAGGAGGTGGAAGGCAACCAATCCGAAACATTGTGCCTGGAGGAGGTGGAGTGCCGGATTTGGCTCAACAAGCCTTGTTACGAGAAATCCAACACATGATCCGAGGTGAGTTAGAATCTATTAACGAACGACTGGATCGAGTTGAATTGGGAAATCAACGAGAGCGTACACCCCAAGGGCCGCAAAGAGGGCGAGACCAATTGGAAATAAATCAAGACGACCTATATGATCCGAATGAAGTCGAAAGTGATCAAGGATCAAACATAAGTGAAGGACGAAGAGGTCAAAGGAACCGAGGTAATCGGAATCAAAGACATATTGATGACGACTTAAGGAACATTAAACTATCCATTCCATCCTTTCAAGGAAAGTCTGATCCGGAAGCTTACTTGGAGTGGGAAAAGAAGATTGAATTGGTCTTCGATTGTCACAACTATTCCGAGATCAAAAAGGTGAAGTTGGCGGCCATAGAATTCTCCAATTATGCTATGATATGGTGGGATCAACTTACTACGAGCCGAAGAAGGAATGGGGAACGACCAATATCCACTTGGGCCGAGATGAAGGCCGTGATGCGACGTCGTTTCATTCCCTCCTACTATCATCGGGAACTCTATCAAAAGCTTCAAAATCTCACTCAAGGTTCAAAGAGTGTTGAGGATTACTTCAAGGAGATGGAAGTGGCCATGATTCGAGCGGATGTGGAGGAAGATCGAGAGGCAACTATGGCTCGTTTCTTAGCCGGACTTAACCGTGAAATTGCCAACATAGTTGAGTTGCAACACTACGTAGAGATCGTCGATATGGTTCACATGGCGATCAAGGTCGAAAAGCAACTCAAGATGAAAGGCGCCGTACGTGGTTATTCCTCTTCGAATGCATCTAAGTGGAACCAAGGGGCAAGTAAGAATGTTTCAACAAATCAATCAAAAGAAACTGTGGTGCCCATGAAGTCCAACAAGTCTGTGGCCGAATCTAGCAAAGGTAAGGCCATTGAAAATACTCAATCCCAAACACGTGATATTAAGTGTTTTAAGTGCCAAGGGAGAGGGCACATCGCAAGCCAATGCCCAAATCATAACACAATGATCATGCTTCCCAATGGTGAGATTGAATCGGAGGATGAAGTAGACAAAAACGAAGAAGAAGTTCAACATCCATCCGAAAATGAAGATGAAGTAGAATTTGCTGTTGAAGGTGAAATGCTCGTTGTAAAAAGAAGTCTTAGTGTGCAAAGCTCTATGGGTGAACCACAACGCGAGAATTTGTTTCATACCCGATGTTATGTTCATGGAAAGGTTTGTAGCGTTGTAATCGATGGCGGGAGTTGCACAAATGTTGCAAGCACACTTATGATCGAGAAGTTGTCCTTGCCGACCCTTAAGCACCCGAGTCCCTACAAGTTACAATGGCTCAATGAAGGAGTCGAACTTAAGGTAACCAAACAAGCCTTGATTCCCTTTTCAATTGGAAGGTACCAAGACGAGATTTTGTGCGACGTTGTGCCTATGCATGCGGGCCATTTACTGCTTGGGAGGCCGTGGCAATTTGATCGGTGAGTCAAGCACGATGGGTTTTCTAACCAATATTCGTTCAAGCACAAAGGCAAAATATCACTTTGGCCCCATTGTCTCCACCACAAGTGATGGAAGATCAACAACGAATAAAGCAATCTTTGGAGAATTTGAAAGAACTGAAAAAGAAATTGAGAGAGAGTGAAAAGGAAAAGAAAAATGATTCAAAAGAAAAGAAAGAAGAGAGATTGAGAGAAAAGAATCGAGATTGTGAGAAAAACAAGAGCAATGAAAAAGAGAGTGAAGGATCAATGGATGATAAAAAGAAAAGTGTTTTATTTACCCGATATTTTCATGACTTTTCTTTTCAGGTTAATTCCACCAAGCAGCTTCGATTATGTTATATTCCTAAGGAGAGAAGGTTCATATTGCAAGAAAACGGTAAAACCGATCCTCAAATCAATAATCTCAAGGATAGACAAGGTTTGGTTTCTGAAGAACTAAAAACATCTCTATTTTGTTCAAAAAGTGATGACAATCGTGAAACTGACAAGTTTGATGAAGAAGTGAAATACTATTGGCCACTGCTAAATTTACATTTGCAAAACTTGATTCGACTAAGTGATCTTGTTTCTTTTGGCCGATTAATATTTTTCCCACATATTTGCTTAAATGACTTTTTGTTGACATGTGGTTATTCGTTAAATTCCCTTTGTCCATTGGATGGGATTTTCCTTGGTGAAGGATTGACAAATCGATTTAATTGTTTGATTCATGAGTCTTCAAATCCACTTGATAAAGTGCGTTGTGGGATATGTGTTTATTCGAATGACCTGTTCATATTGGTAGAATTATTTCCCATGTCTAGATCCTTGATGAATTTGGAAAATCAATGTGGAAAGGTAAGGCTTATTTATATTTTTGAATTCGGCAATAGTTCTTTTCCTCCAATTGTGAATGAAAATTTGGAAAGAGCTCTCAAGTTTTTAGTTCATCGTGTCATTCATAATTTTCGTTATTGTGTAGGTGGCACCTTGAAGTGGCTTTGCCTTAAAGAGGGAGGGCAAGTAACTAATCAGTGTTATTTTCAATCTATTCATGAATTTCAGGTTGTTGGGCACAAGTTTGTCAAATTCAACAACCAAGGGGTCTTTGTTAATAGAAGTTTCTTCGCGAGCAAGTGGCCCGATTTGGGGACAAATCGCTTTAAAGAGGGAGGGGATGATACGACCCGCCCCCGGGAACGGCTATTGTTTCAGCCTACAAGCGAGGCTCGTCGTGTTTGCAAGCTGGACGTAGCTCAATCTTATTTTGTGGAGCTTCATTTAGCTCGTTTCCAGCTCCTTTCAAGCTCAATGAGCTCGAATCAGCTCAATTTCAGCTCAAATACTTACGATTCAGCTCAATATCAATTGGACATTAATTTAGTAGCTGAATAATTATTTTGAGTCAATTTAATTAGTTTATTACAGCTCAATTAATTTTAGTTGTTTGCATAATTTAAAATTTGGAGAAATTTAATTTTGCATCTTAATTGAGTTATTTTTACATGTCATTAGTTTGTCTTAATTTTTACAGCTTATTAATATGTTTTATGCATTTTTAATGAGTCAAATTTTATTACATGTTTTAATGTGTTTTGTCCAAACTAAATTATATGTGCAGATTTTTAGTGCCGAATTAATATGTTTAACTTGTCAAAGTTTTATTTTAATTATGTTCAGCCAATATTACATCAATTTGAGCTCATTCATGTTTTATGTAGGTTGGCCGAATGTGGATGGAGCATTTAAGCTTGGTGCATGCACAATAGATTCAATGAACCTGGAGATACATGCATCAAATTGGTGAGCTGAATTTGGCATTCCTAGGTGACTATTCAGTCAAGAGAGCTAATGTTTCCAACTCCAAAGCTGTCAATTAATCCTTTCACATTTGCTGGATGCATATTGGGTTTTTGGTTCCATGTGTTCACACTCCATGACTCTTCAATGTTGAGCTTTCACACTTGAATTGGCTGCTCATTACCCTCTTAATTGCTGGTCACTTTTCAGCCAAAAGTTGCAACATAAATGAGCTAATTTATGCCCATTGGCCGAACCTAGCTATCCATGCATCATCCAAGTTTTTCCAAGTCCAATGCTTCATCTAGAAGGTGTCTAATGGAGCTCCATGTTCAGCCGAATCTAGCTAGTTCATTTAAGTGATTCATTTGCTTAATTTTTAAGGAATGTAAGTGACCATTCGGCTAGCTTAGGTGTTGCTTATAAATAGCTGAAATTTTACTTTGTAAAGGACTTTTGACATTTTTAAGTAACGAATTGCTGCCAAATTTGTGAGGCATTTTCTCTCAAATTTCGTTCGGGACTCGTAAGACTTATCTAGCTTCTAGTGGCGTCTTTCCGAGTCTTTCTTTCGAACTTATCACTCCCTAAACCCGAGTGTGGCGTTCACCTTTGATACCTTTAGTTCATACTTTACTAAGTATCGGGTCAAGGTCCTTATCAACCATTTCCAACTCAATTTGGTCCTATAAGTTTCAGGTCGACACTTTTCTTTAGTGTTGGTTCACTCTTGACCTTTTTGAACCATTACCATTTCGTACCAAATCCCTTACCATTTCGTACCAATTCCCAAATACCAAAACGTACCAAAACCAAATACCATTTCTTAATTAATCCTAAACCAAACTCGACCATTCTAGTCATACCATTTCGACTTAAACCAAATCCATATCCAACTTTGCACGGACTTACTTTACTTCTTTGAACTCAAATATATTCTATCTTCTTCTTGTCTAATATACTTCTTCATTTACGATCGGAAACTAAACGACTCGGGTTCGACTACTAAACCGAGGTCATATCATAAAGTCTTTTAGATTTGGCAAGAAAGGCAAACTAAGTCCACGTTTTATTGGACCGTTTGAGGTGACTGAAAGAGTTGGACCATTAGCATATCGGTTAGCTTTGTCGCCAAAGTTAGAGAAGATTCATAATGTGTTCCATGTGTCCATGTTACGTCGTTAATGTTCTGATCCTTCACATGTGATTTCACAGACAGAGGTTGAGATTCAGTAAGATATGACTTATGGTGAAGAACCGGTAAGATTTTAGCTCGAGAGGTCAAGCAACTAAGGAACAAAAGTATTGCACTTGTGAAAGTATTATGGAATACGCATGGGGTAGACGAGGCTACATAGGAGCTTGAAGAGATTATGCGAAAACAGTATCCAAATCTTTTCACAGGTAAGATTTTCGAGGACGAAAATCCTTAAAGGGGGAGAAATGTAACATCCCAAAATAGGGCCTAAACGGAACAGTGGTTGCAAAACCACGAATCCAAGATATAAAAGCTTATTCTGATTAATTTTTATAATTTACTTAGTGATTAGATGCATGTGTTAGAGTATCGATGAAAAATTTTATAGATAGCATTCTTAATTTGCCTACTAGGGCTTAATTCCAAAAGTTGATAAATATGAGTTTTAGATACTAAAGGATTAAATTGAAGAGTATAATTGAAGTAGAGGTCCTTGTATGGTAATTAGACCATTAGGTTTTCATGGACAAAAATGGACATACATAGATAAAAATAACTAAAGTTTTAATGAAAGGTATTTTAGTCATTTGGTAATTAAAAGATTAAAAAAGGGAAAAAGATGGAAAAATGTGCCCTTCTTCTTCATTAGGCCGAAATTTCAAGGGTTATTCATAGCTAGGGTTTTGTCAAGCTTCCAAGCTTCATAGTAAATGATTCCAAGCCCCGTTTTTAATGTTCTTTACGTTTTTGAAGTCCCGGTAACTTGATTTAGCTTATTCTAGCAATAATTTAACCTAGGGTTCATATTTGGAAAAACACCCATAGGTGAAATGTGTTTAGTTTGATGTTTTATGGTAGAATATGAAGCTTGAAATTATGTTAAACGACTAGAGCTAAGCGATTTTAAGCAAAAACGAGTAAAACAACATAGTTGGTAAATATACCTAATGGTCACAAGTACATGTTAGAGTGGGAATTTGATGTTGCCATAGGTAAATAAATGATCAGCATGTCATAAAACATAAGAATTAGGGATAAAGTTTCATTTTCGAGCCTTGGGGCAAAAGTGTAAATATGTAAAAGTTTAGGGGTAAAATCGTAATTTTCCAAAGTTAGAGTTAAGGACTGTTTTGATAAATGTGAATATTAAATAAGTTAAGTTTTCTATTATAGATTAAGAAGAATGAAATTTGGGGTTAGACTGAGGAAAGTAAAAGGTTGAGGACTAAATCAAAATATTTGATTGTGTTTTGTATCGAGGTAAGTTTGCGGTAAATAAATGTAATGTTTTATTATTTATAATTAATGATGTTATTTTTCAGCATCTATATATTTATTTTGTAAATTTATTCCTTGATGATTCAAGCAAGAATTGACGAAGAAATGATACTTAAAAGTCTCGATTGAACCTTAGGATTGTGTAGCATACAAATGTCGTGACATTAGGGTTTAAGGATACCAAGTAAGACCATGCCAAGGCATGGCAATGGTGAGTTCATAAGAAAAAGGATACCACGTAAGACCATGTCAAGACATAGCAATGGTAAGTTTAAGAAGGAAAGATACCCGTGTATCCTTAGTATTCCAAATGGTTCAATGAAAAATTCAAAGAGTGTAGCAAAGGGAAGGTAAGATAAGTCCATGCTCAAAAGGTTCAGGTTATCTTGATAATTTCAATTAGAATGTTGTTATTTATTTACATGCAAACTTACTAAGCTTTATGCTTGCTCCCTTTCTTTTCTCTCTTTTTTATAGTATCGCAAAGCCAACTCAGAAAATCGTAAGGACGTCAGAGATCGCCTCACACTATCAACGAGCTATCTCGGTATTTTGTGACTAGAAATACTTTAAGTTATGGCATATATAGGGACTTGGCTATTGTGTGTGTATGTCCTTATGATATGATTAAAGAATGGCATGTGAATACTTGGTAATGATTAGCTTATGATATAGCTAAATAAGAACATGTTTTGGTATTATGTATGCCTAAATGAGGTTTGATGCAAAGAAACTATGAAAGAGTAAAGCTGGCCATGGAATAGATAGGAAACAGCAGCAGTGACGTGGTTTTGAAAAATCACTAAAAATTGTAGAAATGGAATTAAATGGTGAATAAGATATAGAATTAAATCCTATTGAGTCTATTTGCATAAGAAAGAAACATAGCAAGCAAAGGAAGTTTATATTCTGAGATATTTAAATTTCTGTAGGACTGGTTCAGAGTGACTCCGTGATCCCCTGTTCCAAATTTGGAAAAGCACTAGAAATTGTAAAAAAAGATTTATAAGGCAAAGTTTATATTTCTAGATTTCTTAGTGAGTCTATTTTCATTAGAAACAAACAGAAACATTATCTAATTTCTGTATGATTAGATAATCAATTTTTAGTGAAGAGAGGTCAGGTCTACTGAACTACAAAATACGGGAACCTTTAATGAATAAACTGTGCTAATTGGCCAAAATAAAAATTGTGGAAAAAGTATGGTAAGAAGATATATGAGTCTAGTTTCAGGGAAAATTTATAGATTTAAATATTAAGTTTTGTAACTTGATTTATAATTAATTTAGTGACTATTACGTAGATGGATAGTTTTATTATGAATAGTGAAATAAATTGTTTTAATTTGTGTAAGAAATCTGAAAATTTATAATGTTCCCGGTTTGGTACCGAACCATTCCAATTGCACTTTTTAGGGCCTATCGAATGAATGTGAGCGAATTAATTTTTTTAAAAGTAAATTTTTTTATGCCCTGAACAAGTAAGATAAGTTTGGTAACGCCTCGTGCTCGACTCCGGTGACGGTCTCAGGTAAGTGGTGTTACAGTTAATCCTCCTCAAACTCCTTTTATGCCATCAATGAATCCGGTTCAGTTAAATAGACCACCAGTTAATAAAATTAGAAAATATGGTGTTGAAGAGTTCCGAGCTACAATGAGCGGTGATGCTGAAAAAGTCGAGTTTTGGTTAGAGAATACGATAAGAGTGTTTGATGAATTGTCTTTGAGTCTAGAAGAATGCTTAAAATGTGTCATTTCTCTTCTGAGAGATACAGCGTACCATTGGTGGAATACTTTAACATCTGTGGTTCCGAGTGAACGGGTTACTTGGGATTTCTTCCAAGCTGAATTTTGAAAGAAATACATTAGTCAGAGATTCATAGATCAGAAATGTAAAGAGTTTCTCGAGCTTAAACAAGGCCGTATGTCTGTCATAGAATACGAGCGAGAATTTATAAGGCTGAGTCAATATGCTCGTGAATGTGTATCTACGGAAGCAATAATGTGCAAAAGATTCGAAGATGGTTTGAACAAGGATATTTGTTTATTAGTTGGGATTTTAGAAATCAAAGAGTTTGTGGTGCTTGTTGAACAAGCATGTAAAGTTGAAGATCTTGGAAAAGAGAAAAGAAAAGCTGATTTTGAAGCTAGAGAGGTACGAAAGAGATTATCGGGCAAATCATTTCAATCTGGATTAAAGAAGTTTAGAGATGATAGCAGTCGTTCAAAGACTAATGTGGGACATTCGAATCGAGATCGTGCTAGAACACAATCGAATTTCAAATATTCAGCTACGTCTATTGCCAAGTGTTGATAATGCAAAGAATAAAAAGCCTGAGTGTGATCAATGTGGAAGACGACATTTCGGTGAATGCTGGGGAAAAAGTAATAATCAAGCTTGTTATAGTTGTGGTTTAAGAAATCATTTTATAAAAGATTGCCTAGATTTAACTGAGAAAGATAATGTTCAGAATCTGAGGCAGAGTGGTAACGCTTCTCGTGGTAGACTTCCCAGAAATACGGGAAATGTAAGTGGTAGTCAAAGAGGAACGAAAGACACAGCCAATAGATCTAAGGCTCATGCACCTGCTAGAGCTTATGCTATCCGAGCTTGTGAGGAAGCTTCATCACCAGATGTGATTACAGGTACATTTACGCTTTATGATACTTCTGTGATTGCTTTAATAGATCCTGGGTCAAAGCATTCGTATATGTATGAACTTGGTGAACAGTAAGACTTTGCCTGTAGAGTCTACTAAATTTGTAATTAAATTTTCAAACCCCTTAGGCAGATGTATTTTGGTTGATAAAGCTTGCAAGGATTGCCGTTAATGTTTAGAGACACTTGTTTTCTGGCTAATCTGATGCTGTTACCTTTTGATGAATTTGATATAATTCTGGGTATGGATTGGCTAACTTTGCATGATGCTGTTGTGAACTGCAAACGAAAAATTATTGAATTGAGATGCAAGAATGATGAAATAGTCAGAATTGAATCGAGTGATTTGAGTGGATTTTCTGCTATTATATCTTCGATGAAAGCTTTAAGTATTGTGAGAAAGGGTTGTGAAGCCTATTTTGCCTATGTGATTGATTCAAAAGTATTGGAAAAGAAAGTTGAATTTTCCTGAAGAACTCCTGGGTTTACCTCCGATTAGAGAAGTTGAATTCGGTATTGAATTGATACCTAGTACTACTCCGATTTTGATAGCTCCATATAGAATGGCTCCGACCGAGCTAAAAGAATTAAATTCTCAGTTACAAGAATTGGCCGATAGAGGGTTTGCGAGACTGAGTTTCTCACCTTAGGGTGTTCCGGTTCTATAGGTGAAAAAGAAAGACGGTACAATGAGAATGTGTATAGATTATCATTAGTTGAACAAAGTGACTATAAGAATAAGTATCCTCTACCCCTAATTGATGATTTTTTTGATCAGTTGAAAGGAGCCGTTGTGTTTTCGAAAATAGATTTGAGATTAGGCTATTATCAGTTGCGAGTGAAAGACCAGACATTTCGAAAACTGCTTTCAAAACGAGGTACGGTCACTATGAATACTTAGTTATGCCTTTCAAATTGGCTAATGCACCTTCTATCTTTATGGATTTGATTAATATAATTTTTAGACCATATTTAGATCAATTTGTTGTTGTATTCATTGATGACATATTGATTTATTCACGTGATGAATCTGAACATGCCGAGCATATAAGAATAGTGTTATAGACTATAAGATAAATAGTTATATGCGAAGTTTAGCAAATGTGAGTTCTGGTTACGTGAAGTTAGTTTTCTGGGCCATATTGTATCAGCCTCTGGTATCCGAGTTGATCCGAGCAAAATTTTAGCTATTTCAGATTGGAAGCCTCTGAGGAACATCTCTGAAGTCTACAGTTTTCTGGGACTTACTGGTTATTATAGAAGATTTGTGAAAGATTTTTCGATGATTGCAACTCCGTTGGCAAAACTTCTATAGAAAGATGTGAAGTTTGAGTGGTCCGAAAAGTGTCAGAACAACTTTAATCAGTTGAAAACCTTGTTGACTGAAGCTCCGGTATTGGTACAACCTGAATCGGGTAAAGAATTTTTGATCTACAGTGATGATTAATTGATTGGTCTGGGATGTGTTCTAATGCAAGAAGGAAAAGCCATAGCTTATGCTTCAAGACAGTTTAAGCCGCACGAAAAGAACTATCCGATGCACGATCTTGAATTAGTTGTGATTGTGTTTGTTTAAAGATTTAGCGCCATTACTTGTTTGGTGAGAAATGTCACGTGTATTCTAATCATAAGATTTGAAATTTTTGATGACTCAGAAAGATCTAAATCTGCAACAAAGAAGATGGTTAGAACTGATAAAAGATTACGAACTTGTGATTGATTATCATCCGGGAAAAGCAAATGTTTTTGCTGATGCCTTGAGTCAAAAATCATTGTTTGCTATGCGTACAATGAATGCACATTTGGTTCTGTCCTATGATAGTTTAGTTTTAACTGAACTGAAAGCTAGATCTTTTTCCTACAACAGATTATTGAAGCTCAAAAGATTGATAATGAGATTTTAGCTAAATGAGCTCAGTGTTATGTAAAGTCTGATTCAGAATTCAGAGTTGATAAAGATGATTGTTTGAGATTCCGAGATTGAATATGTGTTCTAAGAAATTCAGAGCTAATTTAGATGATTTTGAATGAAGCTCATAATAGTCGGTTATCTGTGCATCCAGGTAGTACAAAAATGTATTATGATTTGAAATAGCATTATTGGTGGTCTGGAATGAAAAGAGATATCTCTGATTTTGTTTCTAAATGTTTGATCTATCAGCAAGTTAAAGCTGAACATCAGGTGCCATTTGGTTTGTTGCAACCGATTATGGTTCCAGAATGGAAATGGGATCAAGTGACAATGGATTTTGTTTCGGGTTTGCCCCTGTCTCCGAGAAAGAAAGATACAATCTGGGTTGTAGTTGATCGTTTGACGAAATCAGCTCATTTCATTCTGGTTCAATCTGATTTCTCACTTGATAAGTTAGCTGAGTTATACATTTTTGATATCGTGAGACTACATGGTGTGCCATTGTCTATAGTGTCAAATAGAGATCCGAGATTCACATCACGATTCTGGAAGAAGTTGCATGATGCTTTGGGTACTAAATTGCACTTTAGTACTGCTTTTCATCTGCAAACGGATGGTCAATCTGAGCTAACTATTCAGATACTTGAGGATATGTTGAGATGTTAAATTCTTGAGTTTGAAGGTACGTGGGAACAATATCTACCTTTGATTGAATTCGCTTATAATAACAGTTTTTAGTCGAGCATTAAAACGACACCGTACGAAGCTTTATATTGTCGCAAATGTTGTACACCTTTGTATTGGATGGAGCTTAGCGAAAATAAGGTTCACGGGGTTGATTTGATAAAAGAGATTGAATAGAAAGTAAAGGTGATCCGAGATATTTTGAAGCAACTTCCGATCGTCAGAAATCATATGCAGATTTGAAAAGAAAAGACATTGAGTTTGAGATTGGCAATAAAGTGTTTTTGAAAGTGTCTCCGTTGAAGAAAGTGCTTCGTTTTGGTAGAAAAGGCAAGTTCAGTCCAAGGCTCATCAGGCCGTATGAGATTATCGATCGTATTGGGCCGGTAGCGTATAGATTGTTATTGCCACCAGAACCAGAAAAGATTTACAATGTGTTTCACGTATCGATGCTTTGACGATACAGATCTGATCCTTTGCATGTGATTCCTCCGTCTGAGATTGAAGTTTACTCTGATATGACTTACGAAGAAAAGTCAATCTGTATCTTAGCTCGCGAGGTTAAAGAACTACGAAATAAGAAAATTCCGTTAGTAAAAGTGTGCAAGTTGTTTCTTTGCTTGTAGGTTGACCCAAATTGGGGTGACAATTTGGCTATTTAAATGGCCTATTTTTGTCCACACGAGCAGAGACACGGGCTTGTGTCTCAGCCGTGTGCGACACATGGCTTTGTTGCATGGTCGTGTGTCCCCTGGGGTACCCTACAATTGTAAGTCAGGCCCGAACACAGCCAAAGGACACGAGCGTGTGGCTAGCCGTGTAGCCCAAGTCAGGCTGACCACGACCAAGGCAAATGGGTGTGTCTTGTAGCTGTATGAATAAGTCAGTAGCTATGCCCTGTTTTGACATGGCTTAGACACACGGGCATGTCTAAGGCCATGTCAGGCACACAGCCTATTCACACGAGCGTGTGACCTTTGAAAAGTTGAAAATTTTTATAAGTTCTGAAACTTTTATATGTTATCAATTTAGTTCTGAATGCACGTTTAAGTATCGTATGCTCGATTTTATGTTCTTAATGAATGTGAATGACTGACATTTACTATGATGATTTGATAATTGATATACGAATATTCTGAATTGTGTTGTGGGTTAACTAATGCCTCCTAACCTATTCTGGCGACGGTTACGGGTTAAGGGTGTTACAATAAGCTCATAAGAGCTGAAACGGTAAACTCTAATGAGCTGAAAATAGTAAGCTCTTACGAGCTGATATATCGGTAAGCTCATACGAGCTGTGGTGAGTCTGCAACAAATGCAGGAGCGCGACTAGACGGTAACCCTAGTGACATGTCACTCGTATTCTACGATTTTCTAAAGTTCAAACGGAGCTCGATATTATCCATCTTCATCATTTAAGCATTTAATGATCAATAATTCAATTTAACAAATCATATACATTCAATTCAATTAAATATATACATTTAAATACTCAATTTGCATACTCAATGCATATGATCATACTGAATCCATGTAACCTATATAACATTTGTGACATTTATGTAAACAATGATATAATGATAGAGGATTGCACGCGGACCAAGATCGAGTTGCCAAGTCACGGGAAACTCCTACGAAAAGCTCTAAACGAACAGATCTGAAAATTAAAAATAAAGAATAAGATTAAACTAATCAGATCTGAAATTAAATCCCCAAATTCAATTAAATGAGCAGCAAGGAACAAAGAACGAATGAATAAATGTCTTCGAAGTTCAAGGAGATGAAATCGAACTCCAATAGTGAAACCCCACAAGCCAAATCTGCCCAAGAACAAACTGACAAGAAAAACCCCAAATTCCAGCAAATTGATTCCCTAAAATCAGAATGTATTAATCGACAAGAACCCTAGGATTTAGGGATTTTGATTCGAAACTTTACTGCCCAAAAGTAGATCGATTAAATGGAAAGATCTTGGAGTTAAACAAAGCTGAATCACAAGCAAGAACAACAAAAAACAAGATTAGATAATGAATCGTCACAAGTAGGAATAAAGAAACAAATCGAAACAACAAGAAATAAAGAAAAGTCCTAAGAACCCTTGAATTCCCGAAAGAATTCACAAATTCCTTCAAACGGCTCTAATCTCCCCTCCAAAGAATATCGATGGCAAGAAGAAGGTTGAAGATGGCTCCCACAATCAAAAGATTGTTAAAACAACTTCTAAAGAAAACTCAAGAGAGAAATCTTGGAGAAAAACTCAAAGAAAATTCTGCTCTCAACAAATCTGAAATTTAAGAATAAATCTAAGGGTTATGTACAAGGGGTGGCTGGCCATGCCTTTAAATAGGCCTCAAGTAATCCTAATCTAACAAGTAACTAATAAAATTAAACCTAATTAATAGAATAAAGGAAAATTCGGCCAAGCATATATATGGGCTGTTTTGGGGCCGAATTTTACATGTATGTTCCTAAAGCTTAAAAAATTAAAATAAACAATTAAAATGTTTATAAATTGGGCCTTTGACATTTGGCCTGATTTTCAACTAAGTATGAAGGAATTCTTGATTGGGCTGGAATTTGGTTATTGGGCCTCGCCTTCAAGAATTTGGGCTCGTGATCCATCTCCTACCGAAATTGGGTCGTTGATGCTCGTAACGGAGATCCAATGCGCTTTGGCTGCAAGATTCGATTTCTTGGACCAAGATTTCCAAGATTTGAAATCTTGATTTTCTTGATTCTTGAAATCGCTCCAAACAGCAAAATTGGGCCAAGATTCGGTTTCTTGACTTTCTTGAAAACAAGAAAGTGAATCTTGATTTTCTTGATTTGAGCCCATCACCTTCTTGAGCTTGGGTTGGGTCTTTGTGACTCGTATCATATAATCATATAACCGGCAATTCAAATTTCAAGTGGATTATTCATTCAACTTATAAACATACATTTTAAACAATTACATGTATTTAATAATTTGGTTCTAGCTATACGAACTTACCTCGAGTTGCTCGAACAAAACTATTGGCTATTCGTCCACTTTTCGTTTTCCCCGATCTAGTTCCAGTAATTGCTTATCTTGATCTATATATATTATCAAATTCAGTATATTAACTTCCAAATTATTCGATTTAACATATAATACACATTTTGGCAAAATTTACGCTTTTGCCCCTAATGTTTTACATTTTTACAATTTAGTCCTTATCACGGAAAATTGAAAATTCATGAAATTTAAGGACAACCCATGCTAGCTGAATTTTGTATAGCTTCATAACACCCTATATTTTCATTTTATTCAAACATTTAACTATAAAATTTTACAATTTCACAAATTAATCCCTAATTGACAATTTGTCAAAAATCACTTTATAAAAATATTAATCTAGCTTCAAACATTAATAATCTATCATAAAATATCTAAAACCAAGCATTCAAAAATGGTGTCATTCAAAATCTATAGCAGTTTCGAAAACGAAGGTACAGGCTAGCTAGATTAAGTTACAACAAGCTTAAAAACATAGAAATCATTAAAAATTCAGCTAAAATTGTACCTTAATCAAGCTAATAGTTTGTCGAACCCAAGAACTCTTCCATGCTGTTTTCTTTGTACAATTTCAGTGGAAGAAAGCTTAAAATTGTTTTTTTTTAATTTTATTAACCTTATTTACCAATTTACTAAATTAACCTTTAAAATTTACACCATTTGTCATGCTATCATCATCCACTAACCACAATTGACCTATTTATCACTTAAGAACCTTTACTTTAATATTATATAGCTATTTGACACTTTTAGCTAATTGAACACAAGTTTTACGCTTTATGCGATTTAGTCCTTTTTACCGAATTAACCACTCAAACGGTAAAATTTCTTTACGAAATTTTCACACAAACATTCTATCATACTGTAAACCTTAATAAAATAATAAAATAAATATTTAGGCTTCGAATTGTGGTCCCAAAACCACTATTCTAATTAACCCTAAAAATGAGTTGTTATAACTCTCCCCCCTTAGGGATTTTCGTCCCTGAAAATCTTACCAGGAAATAGATCAGAGTATTGCTTTTTCATAAACTTTACATATTTTCATGTAGTCTCTTCAATCCCGTGTCGATACAAAAAGAAAACTTTAGTAACGCTATTCTTTTGTTTTTCAGCTCTTTGATCTCTCGAGCTAAAATCTTGATCCGCTCTTCACTATATATATATAAGTGTAGCTCAATATCAGTAAGAGAATTTATAAGCAAAAGGTCTGATTTGCACTGTCGCAACATAGATATATGGAACATTGGCTTAATTCTCTCATTAAACTCATACGGCCCTATGAATCACGGACTCAACTTCTCTGTACAGCTAAATTAAGTGATGTTATATCCAGACAATACTTTCTCAAAGACTTAGTCTTTTAACTGCAACTTATTTTTTTTACATTTCAAGTTCGCATAATTTTTCTATCATTTTGAAACTGCTTTCTAACTGTTATGAATCACTTTCACTTTCTCTTCAATCTCTCTTATCAGAACAACCCAGTGGATCTTTCTTTCACAAAGCTCTATCCAGTACAATGGAGTTCGGTAATTGCAACTATACAATACTTCATACAATGCCATCTTTTAGACTAATCATATAACCATTATTATACAGAAACTCAACCAACTGTAAATGTCTTTCTCGGTTGCTTTCAAATTCTAAAACACAATAACAAAACATATTTTTGAGAATCTGAATCATTTTCTCAGATTAATCCTTTAGTTTGAGGATGAAATACGGTATTGGAACTCAAGCTCGTACCCAAAATTTATTGTAATTTTCTACCAAATCATAATATAAACCTCGGTTTCCTAAAATAATGGAGACTGACACGCCGTATAATATAAAAATATCTGAAATGTACAATTTAACAAGTCTATCAAAAGAGAAATCTGTACATATAGAAACAAATATGCAGACTTTTTAAACATTCGAGAGTAACCCAGATAACATCTTTCTTTTTCGGTGATAAGAAAAATCCAAATACAGAATCCATTGTAATATTATCCCATTTTTCACTCAGATGTCATTTTAGACTGTAACAGTCCGGAAAGTACATAACAATCAGTTTAACTTGCTGATACTTTAATCTTCTAAATGTAGAGTCAGAAATGTCTCATTTCATACTTGTCTATCGATACAACAAATTTCATATAATTAATCATCTTGTTTTTCTTGAAAATAGGCAAACTACTACTGTGAGCTCGTGTATCAATCGCTGTAAATTTCTGGATGTCTCGGTACTCGAACTCTATTTCAAAACAACAAGTAATCATCAGTTCTAATCTAAAACTCTGAATCAAAAGGTGACTCTTATTGTACTCTTTTAACTTGCAATTCACTGCATTATTTCCAAGTTCCACAGACTTGCTGAATAAACATCAATTTAGCTTTTAACTTAGCTAATATCGAACCACCTTCTGATAAAGTAACTGCATACTCATTACCCGTAAAGCAAACAAAAATTTTATGCTCCAAGTATATGTGACTACAATCACTTCCCTGGATGATAATCAATGCGAATCCATAATCCTTCCACAGTTAATAAGTTATTAACAAGTATCAAACCATTCAAAATTCACAAATGCAATAACTTCTCCATCAGAAAAACTTTAATTTGCAATATAATTTCTGAATTAGATCTTATCCAATAATTATAATTTTGTATCATGTTTCTAGAATATAAATTCTTCACTTAGACTACCCGTCTATTCACCCGTGAGCATACAAGATTTATTTTCCGAACCTACGGATAAACTCAAGTACACATAATTCAATTACTTTCAAGTGAATAAATCAATCAGATTAAACAAATGAGTTGATCTCAACTGTCATTAATGCAGTTTGAAAAAAAAGTAAAAATCAAATATAGTTCCAATAACAACCGGTGCAGAATCACAACTTCTATAAATTTGGGATTTGAAAAATAGTGCTACTATGATCAAACCAGAAATTATAATCGAAGTAAATTTAATTATATCCATTCAATAAATATCTTCAAAGATAACCATATAGAACATAAGAAAGCGAGATACTGTATCCCAAATAATTTTCTATACTTATCTTTTTGAGAAAGCCCTTAACGATAATATCTCAATGATGTCTCAGAGGAAATCCAGAAGTAAATCATCACTCATATGCACTGGAATCAACGGTAACAGAAGCAATATAATCTTCATGTATATTCAATAGAACAATAACTAGTAGAAACATAATACAAACATCATACTGATTTACCGTCGACCTTCTATCGACACAATGTAATAGAATACCGAAAAAGGTAGAATAATAACTATCATAACCCGAACAACTCAAGAATACTTTCAATATCGTATATTTAGATAATGTTTTCATATGATAGAATTTATCTAAAAATATACAGTACACATACCTCTGAGATAGATGAACACATAGAAATACCCAAAAGAATCATTGCAATTTACTTCAACTATAATTGTTGCACTTAGCTATCAATACAATTCAACATTATTTCACTATCTAATTCCTCATCACTATCCCACATTATCTCATCCATTAATGAAATCATTCAGAAAATTTGGTAATACATTCCTGA